>NW_019174733.1:2915197-3331509 GCF_002260705.1 Seriola dumerili | reverse complement strand
GGAAAATGTCTTCTCCGTCATTTTTTGAAATGCTGCGGTGAAAATTCTCGTTTGGAGAAATGTCACCCCCCGCCCCCCCCCCCCCCCCCCCCCCCCCCCCACCCCCCCCCCCCCCCCCCCCCCCCCCCCCCTCTCATTAACATCATGCAATTGTTGATGCACAGTGAGTATTTGGAGGGTTTATATGGAAAATTATGTTTTAAAGCACCTGGTGCAGAACCGTTTGAAGGGAAGAAGTGTCACCAGTGAAGTGCGGAAAGGAGTAAAAGAAGAAGGAAGAGAAGCGGAACGAGAGTGAAAAGAAGAGCAGAGCGGGTTGACTGAAGGGTCTTTGAAGCGGCCCTGTGTTGAGAGAGAACAGAAGTGTGCCTAGCCCCAGGCAGCCTACGGCTCTCAGGCCCATTAGCTAAGAGCTGACCTTGCCCGCGCCTTTGTTCTTTGTGCTCTCCTCCCGCTGCTTCCCCTTCTTCAAGGCATTCCCTTTTGTTGTCTGCCGAGCGAGATTGGGAAGTGGGTCATATTCTTTCAGCTTTCTAAACCTCCGCAACCCCCCATTCTACCACTCCAAACACTCCCCCCAGACACACACACACACACACACCACACACCAACACCCCCCCCCCCCCCCCCCCAAAAAGCCCCCCCAATCACCCACCCACCCCCTCCACGCCTTGCCTGGAGCTTGTGCCCCAGAGGGCTCAGTACAGTGACACCCCTAGCCGGTGGCCACCTCTGCCCCGACGAGAACTTGGCTGCAGTGGTCAGTGCCCCGGAGACCCCCAGAGAAAATGCAACATATCAGGGAGCCCAAATCATGGCGCTGTAGGCCTCGCATACGTGCACCCACTCTGGGCAGCCTGCCTCTTTATTGCCTGCCTCTCATTTGAGAGGATGGAGCCTGGCTGCCAAGTTTTGACACCGCCACATATGGCCTCCTCCATCAATCGGACTAATCAAGCATCAAGGGGAGGCAGGACCAGCTTAATTGCCAGCCAGATATAGCTGCTCTCACTTGACGTGCAACCTGAAATAGAACCAGGTCTGAGGAGACATGACAGAAGATAAATGAATACGGCCATTGTTCTAATAATTATATCAAAATACACTTCTTTACGCTTACTCTTCATCTACACTCTACACAAATAGAAGCTAATGCAATAGATGGTCTTATTTCAACATGACGAATCAACACTATTGCAAATATTGCCTTAATATAGCATCATCTACTCATTAAAATGTGGATTATGTTCACATTTGTAATGTTTGGTACCTCAGGTTAGAGAAGTGTACAGTACGTTGTAAGGGAGTTTTTTTTTTTTTTTTTTTTTTTTCCCATGCAGGCTGCAGTGCTCTACTCCTCCAGAGTCCTTGAGGCGTTCTGTCTGCCTCTGCCTGCCTCTCTCAACTTCCTGTTTCCCTACACCCCCCACTGGGGTAGCAGCCACGGAATAACTTAGCACATGGAATGAGGAGGAGAGATCAACAGCAGTGATCCATTCATCTTGAGTTTCTCCTGTCACTCTCTCTTTCCGTTTGTAAACACTGAGGGTCTGTGGTCAGAATGGCCTTTTGTCCACTGTGTTTTTCTGCGTCCCTCTCTTATTCACTTCAAAGGTAACAAGTGACAGATGTCTGTCTTCTCCGCGGTCTTAAACACTGAGGCTCCGCGATAGCATCTGGGCTGAATGTCAAACTGTGAATCTTCCCTAAGAATGTACTGTGGTTATGCCAAGCTCATTGTTATTAATGTCAGGGACACTGCCTACAGAAGTATTTAAGATACTCCCTGTAGTTCACAGCAGGGTGACTGAGGGGGGGGGGCACGTATGTAAAAATGATGGACAACAGTTTTTTTTACAAAAAAATATTAAAATAGAGAAATTACAACAAAAGGACAAAGTGAATGGATGAATAGCTCAATTAGATGTATAACAATATTTCCTGGTGGGCGTGTGACTTCCCAAAGAATCTGACTCTGCATGAATCAGTTGAGCCGCAGGAGGTGATAAAAAACAAAGAAAAAAAAGGAGGAATATATAATATGGTAAAGCCAAAGTTTAGGTGGATTAAAGAGTTCCTTGGAGTTGTAGGAATTAAAAAAAAAAAAAAAAAAAAAAGTGGCAAAGGTGGTGGTGTTTTGAGCTTGTAATCACAGCACGGTGCTGTGTTTATTTAACTTTCTCATCTCCATCGCTGCCTGCTTTTGGTATTTACATGTTTAATTGAGAAGTGTGCTGCCGGTTTCTTCTGCCCATCTGCCGAGTCCCTTCCTCTTATCAGACTCATTCCTCAAACTGACAGCTCTCCCTTTCTGCATATCTCTCTTTCACTCCCGTGCCACTACACTACTAACTCCTCTCTCTCTCCCTTTTCCGAGTCCCCCTCCAATCTGTCAAGGCCAAATATGAGTAATGACAATGCATTTTCCCTCAAATCAAACCAATAAGTAGAAACATGCGCAGGCAGCCTCACAAGAAAATTCCACGCCGCTGTTGTGTGGCCCAGGTTTGTTTTGTTTTGTTTTTTTCCTTTTTTTTTTTTTTTTACCCCACGTCTAAATCACCGCCTGTCAGACGCAACATGTGTGTCATTGTGTCCCCATCAGCGTGTTTCATTGTACACACTACCACCTCTGAAGAGCTGCCTCTTATCAGTCGAGTGTCAGAGAGCCCCCAGCACCACCACCTCCTCCCCGCTGCCTTTCTAAATGCTTTTCTATTAAGAGCAGTGTTGTGTCCCTCTGATAGCGGCAGCTTCTCCACTTCATCATTCATAATCCCAATGGGCATCAATGGACTCTATAGCCTCGCCATCCACACCAAAGGCTTTGTCATTCAGTGCAAATGAAAACAACCTAAATGAGAGAGAGAATCTGAGGAATTCACTAAAAGAGAGAAGGAAATGGCCCAACAGGCCCAGGCACTCCAGGCATGAATAGTCCACTCCACAGCGAGGCGATGGAGATACCCTCACATGTTCGGAGTGGCACTTTGCTCTGCTGTAATTCTTCCTAGATGGCATAAGACATATGGAAGGTATTTTACAAGTGTAAAATGGTCCTACTTATGTGCTTTATCTTTTAACTGCTGTTCTATTTTAGATGTTAGCTAACTGCATGGTATGACAGAGAAAAAACAATAAATTCCCTGATGTAGACAAGTGCTCTGCAAATCAAGGAATGAAAGCCATATGAGAAAACAAGGAGAAAAAATATCCACTACTCCACATTATAGCGACGGCGTAGGCTAACTTTCACCAGCTCAAAAAGTCTAAAATGATGTTCCCGCCCTTCCCAGCATGCAGAAGTCCCGCTGGGGGCCTCAATGTGATCAGCAGCATCCCCACCACGTCTCCTCATTATTGAGTAAATAGGTTTGGGCATGTCCTCAGTAAACAAAGCCAAGACTGACAGTTAAGGGAGTGAGGGGAGTGGGAGGCAGCCTCGTTCCCAATTAGAGTCGCCTCAGGCAAAACTTTAAAGAGGAGATCAATCCTACAGATCGCTAAACTGATCCTGTCACAGGCTGGGGATATTTAAACCGTGGTGCAGAGCAGAGCGGTGCGGGGCAGTTCTCAGTACAGTTTGACTGTGTGTGCTAATGACTTGGGGGTAGGCTCTCTCACCAGGACACACACCCCACAGCGAGGCGGCCGTGATTGACGGGTGAAATCGGACCTCAGCTGCAGTTCTCGGCACTGTAGGGGCCAGATGGGGAAATAGTGATTTGCGTTTTTTAGTATGCAGCTCCTGCACTTACGGATATTCCCTAATTGTCTCCCTTACTTACCTGCGAGGCTGTTTCCCATCACAGATGCAGAGTACATTTCAAATTAACCCAGGATGTTTTGATTTTTTTTTCTCACCCTACACCTTTGAAGCCGACTTATTAAAATGTGCCGGTGGGGCTCATCCCTGTCCATCTACATGAAGTAAAAAAAAAAAAAAGTTAGTTCTCACTAATGTTGAGACAAAATAAAGGGACCAACATGAGGTGAATGACGCTGGAGTGGTGGATTTGACACCTGAGTTTAATCGCATCGTCAATTCATGACATCCTGCTAAAGCAGCAGATACTGTATCTTTGACTACAAGTGAGTAGCTGGCACACTCCAACTCCCAGGCACACATGGGTAATGTGTAATGAGCTACCAAGCTCTCTGCAACTGCAGAGGAACTGAACATTTAAATGAGCGAATGATGCATTATGTATATCACTGAGGTTCCTGTGCAGGAATTAATCATGATCATAAAAGCCAACGACAAAACAACATACTCAGGCCATTGCTAAATTGTTGTGATCTAATGCAAAACAAATTCATTTTTCATGCCATTAAAGATAAAGAAAATCTTAAAAGGTTTGGTTTTGCTTGTCTGCGTCTCTTATTGAGAGTCATTCACTTTCAACTTTATTTGCGGATTATTGCAAATCCCCGGTACAAATCATATCATGAAATCATGTAGCTGGGACATTGGATGTGTTCTGCTAATGCTCAAGGAAGATCCCCTGAGGGAGCCATTGAGTGGGGGAGAAAGGGGAAAGAAAGAGAGAGGAAAGAGAAAGGCAGGTTGAGGGAGAGAAAGCAAGAGAGAGGAGGAGAGCGAGTTACAGGATAGGGAAAGGAGGGAAGGGCGGGAAAGAAAGACAGAGAGGAGGGGAGGGCGGCAGCAGTCAAGCTGCACTTTATCCTGACAGATCTCCTTTACACACTAATTTCCTTGTTAAAGAAGAGAAAATGGCACTCAATCCGGAGAAATCCTTTTCTCCTGGAGCAGGTCTGTCAGCTGAGGGATGAGTGGATACAGGCAGAGCTTTCCTCCTCAGGCTAGCTCCCCCTGGCACACAGCAGCTAGGCTACCGCTCACAGCAGAGCTCTCTATCTATAGCCATAATTAATACACCATCGGAATATAATGAACCATACCATGATACATGAATTTCGGTGGGTGCTGTCGACAGCAGTCATTTTACAGCTTGTTGGAAATCAAATGTGAAGTGAATTGATTTTTTGATCATGTCATCTCCATCACAAATGGCAAACAAATCGTGTACAAACATTTCATGCTCAGTTGCTGTTTATAAACATTCCCCATGACAAAATAGTAAGCCCCCCCACACACACACACACACACACACACACACACACACCCCTTCATTCACAGTTACTAGCAAAGACAATAAAATCCAACAAGGGCAACGTCTTTCACTGCAACATATTTATCACTGAATTTGTAATTCACCAAAGTGTATTAGCTTGGATTTGAAAGGGGGAGAAAAGAAAAGCCTCTTTTATTTTAAGTCAGGGGTGTTAGCTTTTCAGTCTGGATGTTCTCATCTCCCAAGATTACTATTCGCGGGGTGTGTGTCAAGACTACTTTTCAGAAATCTCGGTAACAATTCAGATGCGATCGATAAGGAGTGACAGTTTATTCTAAGGCTTAGCACAGGCCAAGAAAAGAACGACTGAAGCATCAAGTTTAGAGGAATGAATCTGTTTTGTATTTGATTTTTCCATTAAATTTATCACCACTTTAACTCTGCCTTTTTTTTCCCCCTTCTCCTTCTCACTCGTTCCCCTCTCACTTTCTCCCTCACTCTGTCACTCACATCAACAACAAGGCTGTAAACGGCTGTCAATTTCTCATCTGTGATTTCCATGTCTTCACTTTCATCCATTTTTGATTGCTTCACACCCTATACCTATGATGCTTTTAGTGCTCATCGGTGACCTTGTGAGATGATGGGGAAAATTATAAAATAAATTTTCAGTGGCAGAGTGCTGCTGCCCTTTATAACACTTCATCATATCTGCAGTGGACGGAAAATAGTTGAGAAACATTTTCTTACAAAACTGCCTGATGCTGGTTTGGCGCAAAATCATATGGTAAATCTATTACCACTTTGTCAAGAGAAACCACTTGAGGTTTCCCACAGTGTAGCAGCAGGCAAAGTGGGAAATAGTAACCCTGAAACTACTGTCCGATTTCTCTTATTAAAGTGTTTTCAAAATCTTCTCCCTTTTCGGATTTAAGGGTCATTGAGAAAGCCAATCAGAGGGACAGGCCAGTCAGAAAGCCAGCGGCGTGAACAGGACAGGAACCAGCTGATGAAATTCATCCATACTTCTCACTTATGATGACATGATTGATTTTCCCTCAGAGTGCTCAAATGTAGGATTGTCTTCCTACCCCCATCTCCTCCTCCATCCCGCCTCAATCTGCCCACCCACCCGCCAAGCCAACAGCTAATGGATAAAGCCTCTGTCTGTCTCAGGCATGGCGGAGAGTTGACGAGTGGAAGAACAACTGCAACGAATGAAGGGTGAAATCTGAGAGTGCAATTTTCCGTCTGTCAATCTCCCTTCAAGAGAACAAGTTGACCACCAATCAGCAGAGTCGATTCAGGGCTGGCGGTTGATGGGAGCATTGTGAGTGACAGCGTCATGTCACTACATTAACACGGCAATGAAAGACATAAAAAGGAATTTTTTGAAGGGCCCGGCCAGTTAGTCGATTTCTGGATGTGATTTGGGGGTGGGGACGGGACCATACTTTTCTGCCTTAACAAACGAACAAACTGACAGGTTAATGCATAACATATCACTATATAATTCATGGTCCTGAATTTGGGAGACTCCTATCATCCACTAGGTGATTCAAAATACAACCAATTAAACTTTACTTAATTATTAAAGGTAGAAAGTGAGGGAGAAACATGCCTTAAAAACTCTTGCTTGCAGTCAATTACGATAAAACTTTAATGAGCCTGGATAGAGAGCCATAAAAACTGATAGCCCCTCCGTCATGAATTATATATCCATATCGATTTTGTTTCTTTGCTATAAGAATTGCAGGTAATCGTATGTTACCACATGTAAAGTGCACTTCCCTAGCGAGGATAAATATTAACTATCAAATATATATGAGGTGTGTGTGCATTTATGACCAAGCTCATGTAGAAAATGAAGAGCAGAGATGTTGAGGCAAGGGCCATTGGGAATGGATGAAGGGTGCCACATCTGACAGTAAGAGAGACCCTTAGCGGTGCTGGCTTGATATGTTACCTAGTTAGCGTCACAGAGAGAGGAATAAATAGTTCTTTATTATTTGTGGTTGCCATCATGTCTCTCCTAATAGACAGGCTATACTGAGTTTAAACCACATTATCCTCTGCGAGACCATCGCAATTACTCTTGAGAGCTAGGTCTGATGTGTGGATAAGGCAGGTCGCCCATGTCTTAATGAACACAAACAATGTGAAATGGAGGAAGGAGCAGTGGGGGGAAAGATAATGGCAGGGGAGGGCTTGTTTTAATAGAGACAGCACTAAGTTGTTTGCTATGATCTATGCGAAGTCTGAGAATGCTGAAAACCCCCAATGTTAGTTTGAACAGATCTTTTTTCGTGATCCTATTACCCAATCAATCCACACCCTTCTCTCTGCATTTTGCCAGTGAACAGCAGGCACAAATCCTGTTTAGAGGATCTCCAGTTGTAGACTTGTGTGTCTTGCTGTCATTGTCACACAGTCCTGCCTTGTTGGACACTCGCTGAGGTTAAAGGGCACCAAACTGGATCACCGTGACACCCAGCGCGAACGTTATCCCCAGCACAAATGGCTCAGTGCTGGGTTAATTGATAAACTGCCGCTCCACTTCATTAGTCAGACAGACCGGGCTTAACGAACGAACACAGAGAGAGTGTCACTCTGAATATGTTAATCATGACTGGCCATTATGGGGCTCTTCCCTCTACCTTCTTGTCTCAATCTCTGGCAAACTACAAAGACGACGGATGTGGACTCACTTCAAACTCGGTGTACGCTCGTGTCGAGCAAGGCTATTTATCAGTGACAATAGAAAAAAAAACGGGAGACAGACAGACGCAAGAGTGGTCCTTGGTGTTATTGAATATAAATATATAATAACCATGTAAAAAATGCATCATTTGGCCTTTTCACAAAGGCAGTTGTAATATAGCGCTAGGTGAGCACTGTACTTGACGTACACACTGGAGGTGAGGGTGTCAGGGGAGAGCTCGCTGGAGCGAGAGGAGGTTTTATTGTTGCCCAGCCCTTCCGCTTAAGTGCACATGGCTGGGAGGAAGCCGGGACCTCCAGCTCTGACCTCTGCGCATGTATATTTAATAGGCCATCAGTTGGCCGGGGCAGCGCTCTGATCAGGATTCAGAGAGGGGCTTTGAACACCCCTGTGTATTCCTGAGCGTGCAGCCTCAAGCTGCTCTCCCCAGCTGTGTCAATCCGACAGCACTGTTACAGGCACCCAGACAAGGCGCTGGGCACTCCACTGCTACCGCCTAATGACTACAGAAAAAAAAAGCAAAACAAACACAAAAACAATAACATTTGGCGTATGGAGCTCTGCTACCATCTAATGAGTGGTTTTAAAAACTGAAATATTACGCCAGCTGATATACTGTAGGGTGCGTGGGATGTGTTTGGATTACATCAGCTATACTATACAATGCTATGTTCCCCTTAATAATAACAAAAAGGCAATCTCACGGTGGCTGCACTACACACGCGGGTAACGATCGCAGAAACAAGACGGCAAACAGAGAAGTGCCACTCGTGTGTCTTTTCTTCTAACAAGGTATCACTACTCTTTGAATCAAATCGGCTCTGCGTGTGGGTGTGCGTGCCTGTGTGTGAGCGTATGAATGTCACAGTGCACGCACGCACGTGTGAGTGTGTGTGTGTGTGTGAGGGCAGCTTAACGAGGGTGGTTCATTTGACAGGCAATTA
This sequence comes from Seriola dumerili, assembly GCF_002260705.1. Taxonomy (NCBI): domain Eukaryota; kingdom Metazoa; phylum Chordata; class Actinopteri; order Carangiformes; family Carangidae; genus Seriola; species Seriola dumerili. The sequence goes on along the minus strand of NW_019174733.1, from coordinate 3,322,747 downwards.
GTTTGCGGAGCTGCTATTGACAGCCCCTGTGCTTGTGTTTGTTCAACAGCTCTGGGTGAGTTCCACGCTCCCTGGGCTACGTGACAAAGCACCTCCGACAGGGAGCTCCTGATCTCCACCGAGGCTCGGAGGCTCGCACTGTGAGGGGGGTGGATATGTGACAGCCTAGCAGAGAGAAGAGAGGCGAGAGAAGGGGGAGAGATACAAAACCCACAAGGGTCTATTAGGGGGTTGTTGCAAGTTAATGTAGCTACAACACACTTTTTGTGTCGTATTTTGAAAGGCCTGAGCAATGATGTTGTCATTTGTTGTTTGATTGCGGGGATAGCGGAGGGTAATCTTAGGAGACACGCAGGCTCTCACACTACATGCACACACATAAAAATGCAGAAAGAGAGGAGACAAGGAGGTGGGGGAAAGCTAGAGGGAGATGGAGGAGAGGAAAAATATAACAAGATCCAAACACTCTTTTATCCTCGAAAATCCCATATTCTAATGCAAGGGCCCATCCCTCTTTTAGTTGCAACCGTTTCGTTTGTAGAGCCAAGCTCCAATCAATATCATTATTTTCACAGAGGATCGAAGCGCCTTCACCGAGTTAATGGGGGATTGAGGTGGTAAACGTTTACCCTCTCACTGTCAGCAGAGCAGTGGTCCATAGTGGGCCCAGATGACAGCACTGGCCCCACTGTGGACACACTATGTGGAGATGTCCTGTGGGTAGACAGGCTGCATGGACTGTCAACCGCCTACCATGCCCTAGATGGCCTAACACATCAGCCACTTGAGTTAGAGCAGCAGCATGGGCTTTGACTTCTGCTAGAGCTAAGAGAAACAAACCGGCCAGTGCTGGCAGCAGCACTACTGCGCTGCTTGACATTGTTATTGTGGTACAAGAAAAACTGGAAATACACTGTGTTTTTTTTCTGTATTATTTAACAAAAATAATTCAACGTAATGCAGAAGTAATGAAGTAAAATATTCAATAACACGCAGCAGTGACATAAAACATATTTTGGACAATTCTAGCCGTCTTCGACTACGGATCAGCTGTTCTGTCAGGTTTTTGAGAAATGAAGACTAATCTGCAGCTGGCAACAGCAACGCAAATTCTCTCATATAGCAGCATATGCTAAATAGCTCTTCAAGCGTGCAGATGCATTGCTGTAAAATACTTCTCCTGTCTGCGTATCTGCATCTCCCAGATGGGTCCCAAGCTGTGCCAAACTACATCTCATCAACTGCTATGAACTATGGCATCACATGACCGCAGGAGATATGTGGAGCCCTATTCTGTCTTGCCTTGGCACAACATGGTCAAGCAATGCATCATCAGGGAGCCCATACTTTGTCAAAATGAAGGTAAATAACAGGGCGGCGAGACAGGGGAGAGAGCGCCTTTTCTGCTCAATGTGTTGAAAGTTCTGCTCAATAAACAGGAGAAAAGAACAAGACTTTTGTCTGATTTCCTTTTTTTTTCACTTTGGAAAAAGACTAATCAGCACAGTTTGAGTTGATTTGGGTTTGCATGAGGGTGTGACAGAGGGGTAAGAGATTTCATGGGACGTTGCCCCATGATTCATTGAGTTATTGGTTTCCGCCCTGTTTTAATCGCTGGCGGGCCAGAGCCAAAAAATCTCGGAGGATTCCGGAGAACTCTTTTCTCCACCATTCAGCAGAATGGAATTTGGTCTGCAAGTGCCTCACGTCATTCGAGGCGTCCTTCACAGTTTCGGGGGCCCTAATTCAAACCACATGGAGGCCAGCGTCCGGTTACGGACCTCTGCAAAAAAAAAAAAAAAAAAAAAAAAAAGACACATTCCCATTGGCTGCTTCAGGATGGGAAATGGGGTGTCTTGATGGAAAAAGATAACAAACACATCTAAGTAGGAGTCACAACATAGCCAAAGCACACACACACACACACACACACACACATTCACATGCATAAATATACATACACATGTACATACACAGGGACATATACAAATATACATGCATATACACAAATACACAGACTGAGAAACATACACTTATGGGTTTGCAAAAGCTGTTTGCTTGACATGATGGAAGAATGAGCAGCAGGCTCTGTAATATTGCTCCTATTCTTCATTGACAAGCATATATATTTTTGCTGTTCCCAACTGACTTTGCAGCGCTGAACTCCATTTATGAATTATCTGACATATTTCCTGCTATTTTTTTGACAGGAGTACTCAGAGGAAATTTCAAGGCACCTTTCTCCTGACAAGTAGAAATATCAATATTTGAATAAATTGCAGATTTGGATCTCCTCACATGGATGCTCTCCAGCAAGAGTGCATGTGTGTGTGCATGTGTGTGTGCATGTGTGTGTGTGTGTGGCTGTATGAATGTGTGTGTATGTTTTTGCATGTGTGTGTGTGTGTGTGTTTGTGTGTCTGTGTGAGTGAAGGGAATGGGAAGGGGTTTGTTTCATTCTGTTACCACGGTCTTATCCCCCTGAGCCCGCAGGCAGAAATCTGTATGCAGCATTTCATTAGGAGGGAGCTCGACTGAGTGACATGTGAAGCACACCTCGCCGTCGACCTGATGAAGTTTACTTCTCTCAAACGACAAAAAGCCACTTTGTAGACTAGCCCTTTTTTTCCACAGAGGAAGAGAGGGGGTGATGGCTGAGCACCAATAAAAGAATCATGAATGTTGTTTCACAAAATGACAGGTCTATCTGTACACAAATATTTCTCTTCGAGAAAAATGTAAGCTTCAGAGCTTTTTTCCTCTTCTCTTTTTAAAGGAGATTTGACTTGATAGAACTGACAGTGCTCAAAAATATGATCACCTAAATTCTAAGCCTTGTAGAAAACAGCTGACAAGAAGCACAAAAGGCAGAGTAGAAACAGATTGTTCTTATCTTACAAAAGTGGCAAGTGTTATGTGAGGAAAGCAGCATTTCACCCAGTGAACTAAATAATTTACAAACAAATACACCATTGTCCTACAACCTTGATAAATACACCATCTCTCTCTAAGAGGTCAATGTCAAGCATCCATAACACTCAGAACTGTCTTCTTAAAGCTCCTGGTGTTACGTATGAGAGACTTCTGCCTATCTGTCTCACTCTGTTTAGCTGCAGTAGCTGCCATGCTGTCTGCATGTCTGCGGCTGCCGCTGATAGATCACTCTCCTGCCTACCCCTTCAACCCCCCCCCCACCCCCCCTTCCTCCTCTCCACACCCCACCATCATTTCAGGGAGCCTGAGAAATGGCTTAGCCATGTGAGGTTACTCAGGTACCAAAAAGGCTGCGACCCTGTGACCCTCAGCGCCGACCTTCCTGACCTGAATGTCATACTTTCTCCCTCTCCAACGGAAAACAAAAACAAATCTTATCATGCGCCTCCGCGGCTCAAAGAAAAAAAAGGAAAGCCCTTATATCAATGTGGTGCTTTGACAATCATCTATCCACATGACCTGTGATTTCTCCGACAGGGTCTGCTTGACACTTACAACAGAGAGGTGACGGCGCGCAGGTTGTCCATCTCTCGCCTCGCCTGCCCTTATCTCCCCTCTTCTCCATCTCTCTCCTCACTCCTCCTTGTGTGCACAACTTAATAAGCAAGCAAGGGGTAGATTCCCATTATGGAAACCCTGGAAAATGGCCCGGACATTTTCCCCCATATCTGGGATCTCCATCTGGAGAAGGCACTCTCGCTCTCACTGCCCCCCTCGTCCAATCTCTGTGTGTGTTCTGGTGAGCCTATACTGCAGAGATGGCTTTCACTCTCCACTGGCTACAATGAGATTGGCCCACCAGGTTGACTCTATTCGAATCGACAACCCATTTCAATAACGTAACAAAACAGAACAGAGTGGTGATGTTGAATAAAACATTTTTGAGGAGTGCCCAGGGGGCAAAATGGGTGTCTTAAATTATCTAAATCTGGAAGACTTTGGAACACTTTAGCAGAAACATATATTTATCTAGACGTAACATAAAATAATCTGTCGCATAATGATTTAATAACAGCGTGCAATTTGGCTCCCCCTTAGTGTTGTCGCGAACTGCATGTCTGTGTCACTGCTCTAACATCAGTTATTCATAACTAGAGTATATGGTTAACAGACTAATAAAGATTACACTGAGGTCAGCAAGTCACTAATCCCCGGCGTTATTAGTAAAAACAAAGCCTACAGCTTTACGCCATGCACCTCATCACATCTGGGTGCCTATGCACGTGCATAGGGTCCGAACATAATATGGTGTGACTTAAACCATACAATGAGAAGAGAAAATAAATATGCTAAGAGCAGCAGGGGTGGACTGGGCCAGGCCTCTGCGGACCTATGTCATCACTCCCTCTGGTCTCGGCGGTGCTCCCCACCCGAGCGAAAGGCTCAATGATTACGGAGGCTCAGCTTCCCTCTAAGAAAGCAAACCGGAGCTGCAGTCCAAACAAGGCCAAGCCAGCAGCGAGGGAGCACTGCTACACCAGGCAGCTCGGGTTTACCGTCGCCTCCGACCTGGCTGGCCCCCGGGCTTGCATTAGTCCCCCAGCCCAGCCTCTCTAGGACAAACAAACAACCACCACTTACACAGTCAGGGACGAGCAGCGAGGCAGGGAGAGCTGGTGCCACCAGCACTGTGTGGAGGGGAACCTGACCCAATTGGATTTGCTTTATCACCCCATATAATGACTCCCAGACTGGCCTGTTCCAGTGGTAGAAAATAAAAGATTACAAAAAAATCTGCCTGCCTGCCATTCTGAGTTTGGCCCAAAATGGGCAGCTCCCCCAAAACAGATGGGGAGGCATCTCAAAAATGTTCTCTGCCTCTGGGGACGTGTGGTTTTCCCCATCATTATATAACTGTAAACTCCTGGATGTCAGAGATTGGGGATAATAACTTTCAGATGTTGGCAGCCCGGGCCAGCGGTGGGACCTGCTGGATGGGAACGCTTACTTGGCAAAGGGGAGGAAGTCCGAGAGATTAGGACTAAGATGTGACAGGGAGAAAAGTGGATCTGGACAGGACCTGAATTGGTCACCTTATTGTGTTTCAGTGTGTTCAGGATTGTACCGAGCCCTAATAATGACCGTGTGGGAGGCAGAGGCCCGGCATGTGTGTGCGGGCGGGATGGAGAATGAGACACGAATTAATATCAGAACCACAGGAAATCATGTCATCGTGTTAACACGCTGAAATCAAGCTAAAGTGCTCGGGCTTGAACCACCACTTTTAGCATTCCATTTCAATTTTCAGATAGATTTGATATGACAGTTTTAGCACTCCCCATTGCAGTGCAGATGTGCCACTAATTCAGAAACAGACACACCTCCTTCAATAAATGAGTCCTTATAGAAGTGTCATCCCGTTAAACCATTTTTATTGGTTTGTCTCACATGGCGGGAGCGGATCATTGTTCACTGCAGACGAGACGTTGTTGCTGGTTGCCGGTGTGGTCAAGGTTTGGTCACTTAAAGTCATACACCTCTAATGAAATGAAGCATCTCCTCACATTTTTATATATTCCAGCTGGTCACTGCATGGTGAAAAAAAAGCACAATCCTGTTTTTCTTCTTTTTACATTTATTTTTTTTTCTTTTGCTTTAAAGTATCGATCGCAGTGCTGAACAAGCAGAGGAGTGTTTTTTATTGTAAATCAATACTGATCGATCGGCAGCCTGGGTGTTGAATATGGATCAATATCACACCAGGCTGTGGAGGAGATCTGATTTCAATTGGCAAAAGAAGCCCGCAGCAGGTTTCCATCAAGCGGTAATTCAAGACATGGGAACATAAGTCAGATGGATTGATATAGACTAGCCAGGACCTTTCTTGCCACTGAACCAGCACAAGGAAATTTCTGTCATATATCATTAACGCAGTTGGGGCAGGCAGTAAAAAAAAAAAGAGGGGGAGCAGAGTACCTTAGTGACCCTCAATGAAGAGCATTGGTCAAACATTGAATAAATACTCCATTATTAGCATGAATCTTATGTTTTTTTATACTGAAACTCCGGAATGAAAAAAAAGTCAAACCAACTCAACCACTAAAATAGACGCTGAGCCTCTACTCTCTGTGCACACATGCACCACAGCGTGGTCATGTTCTGTGGGACTTCTGGAACTGATTATGCGGAGGTCAGCTTGAGATTCATACTGTAAGCTGTTATTAATTTACTGAACAAATGTCCTGGAGAAAACTGGTGAATGGTGAAATATTTGTATTACACTTATCGTACAGTCGATCTTTATTAAACTTGCACATTTGTTTAATTCAAGCACCTCCGACAAAATTCATAATATAATTTAACGGCACACGTGTCGCCAAAGTGCATCCAGCATGTGTATATGTTAAAAAAGCAGGTCGCCTCGTTCATTCATCATTTGTTTGTGATTCCTGAACAGAGGGGCACTGTTCCAAATGACAGCATTGTAAAACAATAAAAACAGAGCTATAGTTAGAAATAACTTGTCACTTTTAATAAATGACACTGGTTCAGGGCTCTTTCTCTGGGGCTTCTCCTCCGATACATCCCAGGCACCCCTGGGGCCAACAGAGCAGCCAGCAGACCAGCTCGTTTCCCCGAGGTAACTGATGACCCTATCCCTGAATTCCCCCATCTTTGTCCTGTGACCTCACACCAGCGGGAGCAGGACCATGTCCGATGAAATCTTCAGACTGCTTCCCATCCTAATCTTGCCCGTGTCACACTACAAATTGCTACATTCAGAAAATGGAAATAGATTGAGGGTGGAGATGGAGGGAGGGACTGACAGAGGTAGGGAAAAAAGGGAAGGATAGGAAGGGGAGTGGAAGAGAGTGCATCGACAACCAGTCCCCTAAGAAAAATACTTGAGGAAAGAACGACTCGGGAGATCCCGACAAGGAATCACATCTCAGCGAACATATTGATCTGATTTACAAAACCTCCACTCTAATGCGAAACAAATGGCGTGGGCGTGAACTGGTACTTAACCATAAAACCCCAGCATTACTCCGTCTCCGATGAAATACCACATATATCCCTCACCAGGGCCTAATGTGCTGTTTTACGGCCAGATACGACTGAGGTTGACCCAACAGTTTGTTTGACAATTAGGGGAAACCTAATAAGGATTGAATGGGAGTGAGAACATGCCAAGAGAAAGAAAGGAGACCCTTTTTCAAAAGAAAAAATGGCTAAAAAAACATTGGCCTGAGTGACCTAAATGTGATTCACAGAATCGGGAGCTGTTTGACAAAGCTCTTGCGTCATTAATGCTTTAAGAAACCAAACAACATCTTCAAAACAGCCACGAAGTTTAATTATAAAGGAGAGCTGCTAAATATTTGAGAAAGAGTGGCATGTTTTATTTACTTCAGATTTAATTTCAATAATGTAAGATTTTCACCGTGGTGGCTTATTGCAGCAGAGTGTCAGGGAAAAGTGAACAAATTTTAATAGACGGTTTTTCTTTCCTAATATCAAAATAAATCACTTGCATTTCCCCACAGCCGCATTTCAGTTGCTTTAACGCAGCGCTAAACCAAGTCAGTGAATGCAACTGGAGATAGTAAACTTTAACATATAAAAAGGTACACCAAAAGAAAATCTTTGATAACCCTTTCTTATTTCTCTTCAGGATGTGTGTGTGTGTGTGTGTGTGTGTGTGTGTGTGTGTGTGTGTGTAACCGTGTGTGTATACAAGGTCCAGTGTTGCTCTTGGCCCAGCATTCATCCCATCACCCCAGCTCTGGCCTTGTTTCTGTCAGCAGTGAACCAGGGGAGTAAAAGAGTGGGGGGAGAGGGAGAGCAAGAGAAGGAGAGGAAGAGAAGGAAAGAGGGAAAGAGAAGGGGGTGGTGAAGGGGGGAGGGGTTGTCTCCATGGACAGATGGACTGCTCTTTCTCAACACATGTGGAACCATGTTTCGTCTTTCACTGCCGTCAAGCTGGAGCCGAATCCGTCGCTCTGTTGGCCCGCACCACTCTTTCGTACTGCACACCTCTCTCTTTAGCACAGCACACACACACACACATAAGTGCGGCAGCACACACATGCATGCGAGTGCATGCACGCAAGGAGACGCGCACACACACACACACACACACACACACACACACACACACACACACACACACACACCACACAAACATCTCCGTCTTTCTCTGCACACATGTTAAAGTCATCACCCCTGCTCAGCGCTAGTAAAACACAACACCCCCGGCTTCTCTGCTGTTGTCAAGTCTTGCCATTAGCTGATGCCACTGGGGAATCCTACCCTAGTGAGGTGGGTCTCCCTCGGGAACGTCAGGCACCACGTTACGTTCAGCCGCCACTCATGTGAACCCAAACATGTGAGCATAATTTGGAAAATATCATTTATACTGTGCGTCTTTGTACGTGTCTTGACATTTACAAACTGCGATAAAACCGACATGAGGGAGGAGGGAATAGAAAACAGGGCGAGAATAATTTGAGGTAATGTTTTGCTTAGTGAACAGTATTACCCAATCCTGGATGTTGGAGCACTGGGAAGGAGGTTCTGGCTCTGAGGCTGCAGAGAGGGTCTGGGTTTCATTTTTCGGCAAGTGCAAGCCAAAGGAGAGCTGCCAAGTACAGCTTTCGCTCTCAACACTTCCTGCTCTTCCTACTCTGGCTCAGGAGGAGACAGGCTTCACTCAAACATCATGTCGACTTAGGCAGGGGTGGCCAGTTTATTCTCCCATTTCTCCATGGGCGTCAAAAACCCACATCTGTCACATGAATTACACCAAACGCAGCCATAAATAAAACACCACTGTGGATATGTTGTTAAGCCACAAATAAAAGGTGTGTGCACGCGTGCGTAAATGTAGACAAAAAGCATTTCCTTTACAAGTTAACAGCTTTAAATGACTCACTGTAAAGTCTCGAGAAACACCGCAGCGCAGGTCCCAGAGCTCAGTGGCATAATGCAAAAAATCCAGAAGGAACACCTGCAGCAATCAACTCTCAATCACAACAACAGTGACCCCATCCACTGCATCATTTTCATTATGGATGGTGCGAGCACAATGCTAGATTAACACTACCTACTGAGTGCCATCTTAATTGCCCCTCTGCAGATGCAGTGAAAACATGTCATTTAGGTACTTCATAAACAGACTTCTCTTTGCAGGTTATCAAGACAGCCGCTCAGTGAAAACACACCCTCTTTTCCAATGCTGATGTGCAATTAAAATGGTTTTAGAAATCCTCTTTGACAGTCCAGGGCTTAGCCAAAAATGTAAATGACATTAAAGGAGACAATGAATTTAATTTTGTTTAATGTCCCCTTTCGCTGATTCTCATTTACATCACATTTCCACATAAAGGGCTGACCTTATAAATACTGGCATTTGTTCAGCTTTTGGAGGTAATCACGGTTTTGCAAAAACCAGATGGGAGCACACAAATTTTCCGATTTGTTTCTTAGAAGGCCGAGGGAACCACATGTGAGACGTTCTAAGGCTGCAGCCCTTTGTTTCTGGTAAACAACTTGACAACAAGTCAAGTGCACTCTGGGAAATGACCTCGTAGGTGTTCCACAAATGAACGATAACGCAAAGTCATTTAGAAAATACAGGCTCACTAATGAGGGACATAACGGAAAGCTAAGCAAAATTTACATTAGGCCAAAATTTAATTGCATTAACACACGAACAGGTGCGGGGAGGCCTTTATAAATGAGCTAAATGAATAAAAGCCTCCCACAGCACAACCATGTGTGCTGACCAAAAAAAGAGACAAGGGGAAAAAAATAAGGGGAAATACAAGTCAATGTCATGAATTATTCAGTGGCTGGGCTGCACTCCAAAGGTCAGTGCTCTTTGACCTTTGCGACAGGAAGTGAAAGGGAGTGCCGTGGCCGCTGGAATAAATGGAGCTGACATGTTTAGCTCTGGTCCAGAATCCGTTTCTGAATGGCAGCGTAAATTGACACAGGATGTTAAACTGTATGAACATACATTAAATTCGAAATTCATATATGGGTAGAATACACACTGATAACGCACTCTCTCGCTCTCTGACTGTCTCAATTCGACTTGCATAAATTGCTCCAGCTTCTCAGAGTAAAACGTGACCTTTGAACCCCGGCACACAGAACGAGTCATTTTCTCTCCTCTTTCAACAACATGTGCTGTCTTATTACAAAATCCATGTGTGAGCCTGAACAATGTATCTAATCTTTCACACAAGAGAAGACAAAGTCAATATGCAAGAGAGTGAAGACAGATACCAGACCAGGGGAGTCATCGCAAATTGAGTTATGTTTGGCTATACACTACATGCACTGTAAATGGGAAAACCATCTAATCAGATATTGGTACCTCATCACTATAATTCTAAAGACTCAAATTACCGACTGAATAAACCTGCACCCCCACTTACTTTAAGGCACCATTAACTTATAAATGTGATATCTGTAGCACTGCTGGATTTATAAAGGGGAGAGATGATTACACCAAACTGCAAAGTGCTGTGGTCATAGCAACAGTGCTACAATTAATCATAAAATAAATTACTGCTTCTTTTATTTAATGTAAGCAGCAACTGAATTTGACATTTTTAATCCGATAAGATATTGGAAGAAAGAAAAAAAAAAGTATGCTCATACTATTGAAGACAATACATTTTTTTGTAAAGCATAATATACTGACTTTTCCCAAAAGATAATGAAATTTGAGTCACAACACATATAAACCCACCCAAATGCAACAAAAATAGGGCCTTTCTTCATCCAAAAATGAGTCTGAATAATGCAAGGGCATCAAATGTAAGTGCTGAAATATTTAAAGACCAAGCAGTGCTGAAACTTTGTGACAGCTGTTGGGCCTATATCTAACCAACTTTTTTTTTTTCTTTTTTTTTTTTTAAGAGAATCCTTCCTCTTCAAAAATCTGAGTGAAAATCTGTATCAAAACTCTGAGAGAAAATAGGGTAAACAGATGTCTGGCTTGACCGCAGGAAAATAGGACACATTTGGAATGATAAGTTTCCCAAACTCCGTTGGATATGCCAGATCCATGGGAACGCCAGTTAATGTCTTGCTAGATGCCAGCTAGCTGTGTGCGCTTTCCCCTCTTACCATCTGGGAAAATGTTACAGCGAATGAACGCCATCAATGATTCACTCCAAATCTGTTTCTTAAGGTTCGACCATGCTACTGTTTCTCTAGGAAATGTGGCTGTGCTAGCTGGTTTTCATACTGTAATTGTAGACAGATGAGACATGCCTGATTCAACAATCAAACCTCTCCTCTAGGTTTATGTCACTCAGCTATGTTCTACTCAATTGGAAATAATCAGTTTCTGCCAGCAGCGACCGCAGCACAGGTGCCTGTAATGATGTGCATGAGAAAATGACAGCTGTAACAGAAATGGCTGTAAAACATGGACGCTTTCACTAAAAGCTTACCCATATGCACAGCGGGAATAGTCAAGTAATTGCAGTAAATAATCTTACGTAGGGAAACCTACAGTGTGCTCTGGTCATGTCCGTAACTCACGCTAAACCCTGCAACCTCTCACAAGCACCCTTCTCTGCAAGCCTCCTGCAGTCACTGGGAACCTGTGTGGGTCTGTTAGGGTGAGCTGACGGGCTCATAGTTACGACATGGAGACAATGGGAGGGTCTAATGAGGAACATATGCTTTTGTGTTTCAACAGAGCCGCTCATTGTGCAAGGAAAGGGATACTCTACTCCTATTCAGACTCATCACAATGAAAATCCGAGCCCTCCCTGAGCCAGTTGAGCTTACAATATCCATCCGCTTCTTTTTTCCCTGTTCTTTTTTTTTCCCACCCCTCTTCTTGACTTTAATTCTCCATGCATTCATTTTGCTTATTGTACTTATGTTACATGTTTTGTCCTGCAGATTGAAGAACAATGGTGTGCGAAACTCTAAGCAGTAAAAGGCAGCAGAGCGACACAAAGCAAAACATGAAAGCAGCAGAAATTAGGCAAAGTAGACGTCTCAAGTTATATGTTAATGTTTGCACTATCATCCCTGCACCTGAATAATAAATTAAGAAATCCACTTGGTCCCAGATACAACAAAAAAAAAAAAAAACTCTGTCCTTACATTGTCCTAAACACGTCAGTACTTTTTCTTGGGCATGCACCGTGACTGTCAGACAGAATATAAACATTCAACCAGAGCGACAGCAAACACAACATACAAGCAGCATGCGTGCATATGAGGACGTGTATGCGTGTGTGTGTGTGCGTGGGTGTCTGTCTGTCTGCGTGCTTGTGTCCTCCTCTGTGTGTGCATATCTGCATCTATCTGCGTGTGTGTCTGTGTGAGTTTGAGTTCAGACAGCAGTAGCTCTGGTAATCCATCCAGGCTCCCAGGGCAGCCAGCTCCTACTTCCTGATGCATGAGAAGCCGCTGGAGTGGAGTGGCAGCAACAACTGCTCAGCCCTATTTGATTACTAATAAGAGAGTTGTCCCCTCTGTCAGATACCAGGCATTCTCCACTAAGCAAACAGTGATTCCGGCTAGTCAAACATTAGCATTGCTGTCTCTCCCTACTACGTGGTGAGAGTTACATTGAGATCGACGCTCAAATGAAACCCCCTACCTCGCCCCTATATCCACCACACACACACACACACACACACACACACACACACACACACACACACACACACACACATACACGAACACTGACACACACACACACACACACACACACACCTACCTAAACATATTCAAACTGACCAGGCCATATAGTTTCACAGTGTAAGAAAAATGTCAATGCCTGAAAGAAGACCATTTATTCTCCCTCTTTAGAAAGTGATGAAGGGCAATATAAAATGCGGCAGATGTATCTTTCCTGAAGGTGCAGAACAAAACAGCAGACATAAAACGTTTATCCCTCCTAAAACGAAACTTTAATGGCATCTAGCTCACAGCTAACTTGAGAGAAGGAAACAGTCAATGAAAAACAACTATTGACAGTGTAAGCATCACTGTCGTAAACAAAGAAAGGAAGCCAGCCAAATAAATGCGAAGTTGCCTAAGCTAATTAGGTGTATTCCCAGCATGATCCTCTAGTGATTGAGCCACCTGTGATTGAACAAACCCTATCCAGGTGGTGACCGCCCCTCAGTGCACAGGTACCTGGGAAAGACGCCCCTCAGCCACTCACACAGAATCACCCACAGTTCCCACACTGTGGTGCTATAAGATGCAAGTCAGCCCAACTGGGCCGTCTGGCACACCGGGAGGGAACTCATTTGTTCACTAGCTGATCCATGTGCCTGCTCATCCATTTAGTCAGTCAGACACTCACTCATTCATTTACTCACTCATTCCCTCCCGTTCACAAACACAGAAGGAGCTGCACACAAACCTACCTGTCAATGATCACAGGGTCTGATGGGGTCTCGTTCCTGTTTCCACAGCTTTTCTTGTCACAGCATCGGCTATAGGAACATAGACAGGGTGTGTGTCAGAACAAGCAATACTTTGCTAAATAAATAAAAATAAATAAATAATGCACACAAAAGCACATACATTTATGAAGTGCCTTGGAGTGGTTTTGATATCAGGGATAAAAATTGCCATGAGATTTCCTCCACCCAATCTATCCATTCCATTGATGCTGATGGCTGATAAAAATGGTGAAAACAACATGTTGTGTTGTTTGGCTTAGTGTTGGAGGGGAGGGGAGTGGGGATTGGGCCAGGAGGCAGGGGAGTCACTTTTCACAGCTTCAGCTTTTGTTTACCTCTAATTGCCAAGCTGCTATTTCTGAGGGAGATGCAAGGTGCCACCCTCAACCAATATTTCTGCGGGGCATTTATCAATTATGGCCTCAAAAGCACTAATCTATCTTCCACCACATGTTTCAGCCATCTCCTCCCTAAGCCTATAGCTCGCCGCCTTTCGCTTCTTTGATTAGAACTTGAATCAAAACTGCAAAAATAAACAAATACATCATCCCAGCTTCCATGTGAAATGAAAACATATAAACATATGTGAATAGGATTGATTTATGCCATATGGTGCAGACAGAATAACAAAGATTGTGTGCAAAGCTACTGTCAGTCAACCACACGGTATTTAAATATGTCTGATTTACATGACTTTCTAGCAGGAATAATAAAGATGTTTTATAGCTAAGGTGCTGCAAAGTATTAGAGCAAAAATATCATTCAAAACTACTGTATTACAAGCATAAAAAATAAGCTGAGATTAAACGCTTATTCTTATTATAACTGCTCTTATTACATATACCTACTTATCTGATTATAGGCAGCAGTTAAAGCAGTTCTTCATTCAGCAGCAAAACGCACTTCCTCTTGACAAAAAAAATATTACCTCTAGAGCACAAGCATATTCACCGTGTCACAAATAAGTGATGGATGCATGTATAAATTGAGCGTGAGTGATGAGTTTATGCATGGAAAAAGACAAATCATTCTCAGCTCTCATGCTGCACTTGCTCTCAACCAGTAACTTGAACAATGCACCGGTGCAACAAAGGAGAGGTTAACCGACAGTATCCGAATTCAATGTTCACAAAGCTCATGCTGAGCTCAACAATAACAACAAAAGGCGTTTTTCCTTTTAGTATCAATGACACCGCTGAATAGCAGCGCAATATGAGAGGTGGAGATTTATGTGGTTAAATGACGCTAAAAGGCTCGCTGATCATTGTTGACAGGTGGGATCAACCGAGAACTGACTCTGTGCTAAAAAAAAAAAAAAAAAAAAAAAAAGACTGATACATAGCATGCAGCGTCTATGCATAACTTAACAGAGAACACATTGTCTCTGGCAGACGCAAATGATGACATACAATTCTTAAAATATAAAAATAAATAAACTAAAAATTAAAAACATAACTTATGTACTGTGTCACTGGCTGTTTATTACACATTGAGTTTCAATTCACTGCAAAAGACAGTCAGTGCGTTCTCACTGTCATATTCATATTCATATCAAAGTTGAATCACATCATATCAAAGTTAGAAATGACAGCAGCTCTCTCTCTCTCTCTCTCTTTGTGAGTGTGTGTGTGTGAGTGTGTGTGTGTGTGTGTGTGTGAGTGTCTCTCTCTCTGTGTGTGTGTGTGTGTGTGTGTGAGTGTCTCTCTCTCTGTGTGTGTGTGTGTGTGTGTGTGAGTGTCTCTCTCTCTGTGTGTGTGTGTGTGTGTGTGTGAGTGTCTCTCTCTCTGTGTGTGTGTGTGTGTGTGTGTGAGTGTCTCTCTCTCTGTGTGTGTGTGTGTGTGTGTGTGTGCATGTGTAAGTGATTGCTGAAGGACCACAGGACAGTCTGGATTGCTGCATCACATCATGAGTGTCAAAAACTTATTGAAGGGGAGGGGGTGGGTGGGAGGGAGGGGGGGTTAGATTGGATCTGCAAAAATGGACAGAGGAACAACAACAGCAAAATAATAAAAATAAAAATAATAATGCTTACCTGCACATAATTTCATGAGTAAGAAGAACTCTGCACATTTCTGGATTCTTGTCTTGGCCCTCATAAACTATGGCCTTAGAAAGGAAATGAGATGGAAATAAAAGTGAAAACACAGTCATCTCTTAAACACATTAATTCACAACTAATTAGACCAACATAGCTGCTGTTCTTGAACTTCATGAAATAAATCAGGGCAGGAACACACATGATGTTAGGACAAAACAATATATTAGATGAGTGCAAAGGCTGAGTAAGACTTTGGTTAAGATAATCACACTGTGATAAATTATATGAATTTATCTAAATATCTATTACATTCACCCAAATAAACAATTACAAAAAAATATAACTGACAGAAACAACAATAATAAGAGCATCAACAATATTTTTAGTGGCAGTAATAATAAAAGATATAATTATAAAATGAATGGTAACAATAATGGTAATGATAATAATAATAATAAATTGTGTTTTTTTATTAATCTAGATAATATCCTGTGGCTCAGACAGACAGACAGAGAAAGAGAGACAGAGAGATTTTCATAAGGAGAGATCCAATAGAAGTGTCATCAATATGCTTATAATCTGGGGATATTTGGGGGAAAGTGTTAATGGGCAATCTGTTGTTTATTTTGAGCCGCTAACAATGATCTTTCTGTGGATAAAAAGCGGTGTCTGGCGGTACGGTTGAGTAATTTTTGAGCATTGGCTGAAACAGATGGCGTGGAGCTATCAGTTCTGCCGCTCTTCTCTTTCTCTCCCTCCCTCGATCCCTCCCTCCTTCTTCCATTTCTAAGGATAGACTCTTCACTCCCTCGTACTGAACCGGCACCAAGTGTAGACGCAAGCAAAGCATCACATTATTGACAAAATACTTACAAATATAACTATATCCTATACATACATATATATATAAATATACAAAATAACAAAAAGAAAAAAATACAATAAATAAGCAGCGTGATGTTTGTTTATGTTTTGCTGCCATGAATAAATTCTATGTGTTTTTTTTTTTTCTTTTGGCTCGCTTCAGGCGAATAAGAGAGAGTGACTTTGAAAAAGTGACATATCTGAACCAGGTCGCATCAGTCTTTTTTTTTTTTTTTTTTAAGCTGTCCTACTTGACCTGATGTATGTGTGTTTTTTCTTTCTTTTTTTTTTTTTGTTCTGGGAGCCGGGCGATTATCTATATTGGTTTGATTTATGTCGCTATTTGCAGCTGTAGAAACAGAAATCCATAAATTGCTTGTTCTGCGTCATTGACTCGGATCATTCGCACAGGAATGTTGTCTGTGACCAGTGGCCCAGGCTTCACGGCTCTATTCAGAAGACTCTACCTTAAACCCTCCGTTTCAACACAAAACATGGGCTGGAGAGCTGAAGTGAGGACGCCTGATTTTATTCCCCTAAATATAATTAAGTTTACAAACCTCTGCGTTGGCTTAAAACGTGCGTGCAGACATAGAATAATAACATTTGCTGCGCTGGGCTCTGGGTGAAAAGTCACTCAGCTGTTTGTGAGGGTGATGAGTGAAATGCACCTCAGCAAAAATAGATTAATATTAATATTTATAAATATAATACGTTATGCAATTTTTTAAAATATCTTTAGAGCGTCACCTCTGGCTCTGTGCAGGAAAAGCCAGATAAGATCATATGGAGCAGACGTAGCGTTTAAATTTTAATGTTGGACAAACTGAGCCTACAAAGAAGCCTAACTCAAGCAGAGTAAAATCGACTTTGGAGTCTTGCAATATGATATGGCCAAACATAAACAGTCCAAATGGAGGCTGTCTCTTCTTGTTACACCGGTAATTTGATTTTATTTTTCGCCTACCACTATATTTTGCAAGAAATTTTTTTTTTTTTTCTTTTTTTTTTTGTGGTGCATGTTATCTCAGGGGGTGACAATTTGCACGGCGTGTTAAGGTTTTGCACAAGTGTAACCGTGGATGTGCAGCAAGAGTTGCACCGTGCGTGGACACACAAGTGTAACAGCAGCTCTTACCTGCTTCGTCATGGAATCGATTAACCGTATGTAAAGATCCTGTTCTGTTCTGACGCCTGCAGGGGAGAGAAAACACAAGAGCACTGGTCAATTTTGAGGAATTGTTGACAATAAATAAGAAAAAAAGAGAGAAGAAAGCCCTCGGAAAAAAAAAGTTTGGTAACATGTCATTAGAAAAAACAAAGAGTCCAGAATCTTACTGGATTAAAAAAAATTATCAGACTGCTTTTACTATTATAATTATAAATATTATCATTATCACTCTTATTGTTAACCCTATTATTATTACTGTTGTTGTTATTATTAGTAGTATTATTATGAGTGGTTTTATGCAGGCAGACAAACTCATATTTGATATGTTTGCACGTGTTTGCAAAAATATTAATGGCATTTGAACTCACCATTGCTGTACAATAACTGTAGTTTGTAATGTATCCCATTGTTAGTTTTTTCACTGGTTGGTTCCTGCAGAAGAAACAGTTTGTGAAAATCAGCATCAACAAAACAACTGCCTGTCAATACACCACATGTCTGTGTGTTAAAATATATGTGTGTGTGTATTTATATTTATAGTTTTTGTGCAAAAGAAGAGAAACAGCTTTAGTTGTTAAAACGACTCTCTGTCATCAAGGAATTGAGTTTTTAAAAAAATCAATATTACACGTGACTTCCCCTTAGTAACCCATTGCCATTTCAGAGAACATAATTTCGATACATGTGCTGATTATGTTCAGGGGGTGCATGTATTTCTAAAATACACCGCTTACTTTTTCTTTCTCCACAAAGTCCACAAAAGCTGTCCTTTCGATCTCCACGGGCTGACCCTGTCTGTCATACAGCGCCAGGACGAAATGGAAAAAATTGGATTTTCTGAGGTTGGAAGGGGGCTGCTTTTCATAATGTGCCCGTGCCAAGCCGACACCGCTGCGGGGAGAAAACAAGAGACCATCTCGGTTAAGCACCGGACACCGGGGATACTAGATGATGGAGAAGCTGATGGAAACATTGGAGATGCAGAAGCACGCTCGAGTACGGGGGAGATTTCTTGATTTGTCACAATAATGGGTAATCTCATGTAATGAAAGAAGGGAAAGCCGAAGGGGGGGCATTTATTGGGAGACCGTAATTGATACAGAGTATTCAGGGGATTGAGGGGTCGATATGATGAGGAGGGAATGCGTGAGAAAAATCAGATGCTTTTGGCATGCGTACCTTTGGGCGGCTGTGTTTGCATCCACCACCCCAGCTGTGTGCATCCAGGAGCGGACCGAGTTCAGTCCACCCAGCGGTTCCTCCTTCATCGTCGTCCCACCCCGCGGTATAGTTTCCTGAATCCCAAACATTTAGGACAATTTGCGTGAAAAAAGAGCCTCCTGCGAAATTAGGGAAATAAACGTCCAAGCGTGTTATCCTTCAGGGTTTTTTTTTTCACGGGATAAGTAGCGAGAGCCGATTCAGACTTGCGAGGGAAAACCCGGTCCACAGGTCTTGCCTCCCTCTTCAGTCCGTCCGATGTGAACAATTCTCAAAGTGCTGTACTTAGTTAGAGCGGTATCCACAGACTGGAAAAGTGAATTGTTCAATAGACAAGATTTTTTTGTGTTGCTATTGTTCCTCTTTGTTTTTTCTTTTTCTTTTTTCTCTCTCTTTTTTTTGTGCTATTCACAGAAAAATCGATGGCAGTTGTTTGTGTTTGTGGGTGATGCTGCTCTCAAAGTGCCCACATCCCTGAAGCACCGCATCCAAAACCTTCAGGACTTCTTGTTGAATAAAAAACCCACTCCTGAAAAGGTGCTGCTGCTTCTCCACAAGACAAACACAGGCAAAGGCTGATCACCAGTGGAGGTGTTCCTAGTACACAGGAGAGGTGGATAAGGGGCCCTTTCGCGTCGTGCAGGATGGATGGGAACATGCAAAACTAAGCCCTCTTTCCCCGAGGACTGAAATCTTTCCCGGGAGCCAAAACTCTAAACCCACGGGAGAGGCGCTGTCAGAATATGACGCTGAAGGGGCGTGGTTTTGACCATATATGGTGCTCTGACGGTTCCTGTCAGGCAGTGGCGCTCCACTGTACGGGTACAGCCCTATAGTGCAGCAGCCTGAGAACACTCACTCGCTCCACTTTTCCTCTTGCTTAGGCCCTATATGTGGTGAGTTTGATTTTTTTAACGATATGGAAAATTCAACCGGGTGTAACCATCACACATAATGAGGAAAAAAAAATAATAATAAAAGAAAATAATACATAATAATAACTCGAAATTCAGGATTCATTGCTTATTGGTTTTAGCTGGCCTAATGATTGCAATTTCCGTGATTAGTTTTATTATAGCCTATTGGATTAAAATTAATAGTATTTGATATATTTATTCGATTAAATTTGTTATTATGATTACAAATTGGCTTGATGAGATTGTTTGTTCACTAATGTATCGAAAGCATCTCAATAGCTGTCTGAATGTACAGGCCATAAATCATATTTCAATAATGGCAGATCATGTTTCCTCATATTACTGATATATATATTTTTTTATTGTGCACTTTTAACTCTTACGCTGCAGCTTATTTTATTGTAATTAAAATGTAATTAACATAAGGCTGATTTCTCAGAATCAGACATGGTTTATAAATCTATTAATTTATATCAACTTCTCATTGAAAATTTTAACAACAGATGATTGACTCTCACTTGTTTGGCTGTCAGTCGCGATGCAGCTCGTTTCTTTATTTATTGCGAGAAGCATGAAATATAAACAAGGCTTGAAAATCAGACATAGTGTCTTAGCATCCATATTATTAATGTCAAAACTAATCAGTCACGTCGCTGTGCCATTTGCAGGAGATAAAGTCAGACCTCCTGACTTTCTTTTTTTATGGGCTAAAAAAAAAGCACAGCCACCGTGTCTCATGACATTAAACAAACTTCAGGAAAAGCCATGGTTCTGTGTCTTCTTTATTTCATGCACGTCCCGTAAAATCAGTAATAATCAGAAACATCTAAATCATTTTTAAAGAGCCAACTGCCTACATGTCCGACTCTGTCCGAGAGGAGCAAGCAAGCAATCCGGTTCATTAGTGGTGAAAAGGAGGAGAGGATGGAGGGAGAGAGGGGAGGGTGCGAGGAAGAGAGATGTGTGCTATATCCTGAGCAATCTATCTAGCTGGTGCTGAGGGTTAATAGCTGCTGCCAAAGATAAGTGAATTATAAGCTGTTGCTTTCACCTCTACACAATCTATTGCCAAATTGCCCAGTCACAAAATGAGGGTGTGGGTTTTTTTTTTTTTTTTTTTTTTTTTTAAACTTTTTTATTATTTAAAAGAAATCCAAGTTTCAATTTGTGGAAAAAAATATCAGGAGAAACTCAAAGGGGGGGGGGGCTCTTTGTTAATTTTTTTTTCTTAGATGAAACAAACCGACACGCATGTTGTAAATGTTTTTGTCTGTTCTACCGAGATTGCAAATATCTTTTTTGCACAGAACTCACTGAGCTTTTTTTGCACAGTTTCAAGTCGCTTATTAGAACTTAACCCCTGATTACACGCACCAAGGCGATTTAAATCTGATTATCAAATTAGGAGACTTTGAGACAAATCCTCTTAGATCTGATACTGTTGACTGGAGAGGGAAAATGGATCTCCACACCCGTCACGTAGGTAACGATGCTGTCCTGAAAGGGAGTTTTAAACCGTATTTGACAACAAATGCAGCTGCCCCGCTATTTCAGAAGATATTAGAGGAAAATGAATGCAAATCTGTGTGCAGGGGCCATCTGGACGTGGAGAGAGGGAGTCAGCTGCTCCACACACTGAGGCGCGGAGCCTGAATCCGTCTCAGCTCATTCTGTGGGATCATCTGCGTGGTGGGCTTACACCGTGGAAAATGCGCTCTCCATCATTAGGTGAAATGTTAGCATCAAAATAAAGGAAATGTTGATCCCCGTTGGTTTTAGTGGCTGCGTGCATGAAAACTTTGCACGGGCGTGGAATTAGAGGATCTTATAGTCACATTTTATCATTTCTCGAATTAAAAAAAAAAAGCTGTTTCTCAACAGCACGCTGGAGGTAAGTGATGGGTGACAAGCAGGGAAACAAGTGCAAACTGTTTGCCTGCATGATCTCTGCATCTTTGGCCGCACTGAGCCAGGCTGACTGCTCGTTTAAATGACCGGTTGATGACACGGGGGGCTGTTATCTCATGCTTCTATTCAGTGGCCACAATGAATGAACCCCCAAAGATTTGGGCCTGACCATTGATATAAAACCAAACTCCTCGGGACGCGTGGCTCCCAATAAAAATGTACACGGTGACTTCGAAGACCTCCCGTCTCGACGGAACGAGCCTCCTCCGTATTGAGGGTGACGTCTTCTTTTTTGTGTGAATTTACGGGGCGAGGCCCTCATGATCTCCTTAAATTTGCATGTAAATGGCGACATCAGCCTATACGCGTGCCAGGGGCCAGCGGGCCTCCCAGATGTCAAGGCAAAGTCAATCAGCCGGCCGCTGCCCAGCTGTCCATCGATGCACTTTATTGGGACAACACTTTCATTATGCTCACCTGCATTGTTTCCTAATGGATTGATTGGCAAACGGAGAAATAAAAAGAAGAAGAAGAAATCTTATTAGCACCCACCAAGCAAGTTCGCTCACGGCTTTATCACAGAGGCTGTTTTAAAGTGATTTTTTTTTTTTTAAATATCAATCAAACACGCCCTCAGTTATCATTTCAAATTCCATATCAGCCCACTCAGGCCTGCTGTTTACTGCAACATTGTTACTTCTATTGTTTATACTTTTAATATGTTGAGTATGTGGTAGAACTTAAATTTTATTTTATTTGTTTATTTATTTCTTATTTATTTTGTTATTTATTTATCTGTGCGGATGTGACATGTGCAAGATTCCGCGCAAAAATTAAACAAACAAACAAACAGCAAACTAATTTGCAGTGAGATGCACAGCCATTTGTTTTCAATTTTCTGTCACTTGTGGCTGCATTTTAAAAGATCAACTTTATTGTATTCTCATTCATTGAGACTTTTCTCACTTGTGGGGATACATTGGACAATATTTATAATTGTTTGATTTTCTTAAATTAAATTAGTGCTTCCACATTATAATAAATGTCTCCTTGCAAACTTTGTTTCCAGGAGCTATTAACGTTGTGCCATAATAAATGCACGTGCGGTATTCGATATGACATATTCAAATATCATATTAAAACACACTTTACGCGTTATTTTTAATTATAGGGGTAAAACACAAATGGCCAAGAGTGATGAGATCAATCATTCGAGGCTATTCGTGTCAAGCCCCAGTTACAGCGCTGATAGACGGACAGCGCCCCTCGTTGGTTACACTTGAGATCATTGTGTCGATATGAGGCAGCTGTGCTCCTCAGTGACAAGATAGCTAAATCTCAACATAGGTTTATCTAACACCCCCACCCCCCTCCCCCACATCTCCAGCCCCCCCACCCGAGCGACCGAAAAATTGTTCTCATGTTGTTTGTGGGACAAATGATCTCAAATAATTATATATAATCATAATATTTTGCAGGAGCATTCTTAAAAGATTGTTGAGCAGCGTGCACACGAGAATAAAAAATTAAATTCGATTAAAAAAATACATATGGATAAAATACATATTTATAAGGAACAGAGTGTGTGTTTTCCAGGCGGCTAAATAACTTCAAATTAAACTGTCACTTTTATTATTATTATTTTTATTATTATTATCAGTATTATTATTATTTATTACAGTCCACTTGTGCATCTTTTTTGATGCGTTTAATGTGGGCTTTGTCACAAATAAACACAATCACAGTATGTGGCACACAGCTGGTGTGACCTCACATTTCGTCACTAACTTCTGTCAGAGTGCTCATGTTAATTGTGTGCAGTGGTGAGTTCTGTCAAGGGCATTGCCCGTGCGCACAATTTGCATTTCCATTCTGCTGTGGAAATGATGAGAGAGTTTCTGCGCGGTTTAGAGCCTCGCGGCGCAGTCTGTGGGCGAATTACATTTAAAGAAGGCGAGAGAAATTAAATAAGAAACCGAGACCACTTCAGGGCTATTAACATCTAAAATATCCCCTGGAAATTTAGACCAAAATACACATGACCAAATACCCAGGATACCTTCGCTCTCATGCAGCCCCGTCTTGATTGTGTCCATCACTGTTTTGTAGGCCTATCTAAAATTCTTTATTTAAAAAAAAAAAGTTATCTCACCGCCTCACATTTCTCAGTGGCGCTGATGGGAGTGGGGTAAATTTGATTATTCAGCCATAAATCGCAGCATATTAACTTATAGCCCTAATATATGCGCTCAAATGCCAAACGGACTGTGCCACTCAGAAAAAAAAAAAAAAACGTGTGGAAAAAAAAAATCTGACTTTAAAAGGTCGTTTAAACATCTCATCAGTAAGTATGATATGGGCACATGTTGCATCGGGCAACGTGGCCTCCAAAATGAGAGGCATCAGCTTTAACCTTGGTTCTTTCAGAGCGCATGTGCGTGTGCATGAGCAAACAGGCAGCAGCCTTTGCCTCAGCACTCCAGAGAACTTTAATTTGCCTGTTGACCCCTGTGATGGAGCTATTGGCAACCTATAGTCAGACCACCCCACTCACATTAAAATGTATATTTTCAACATGTTGCATCAGTGCCTCCAATTTACTTCCACATCATTAAGGAGATACAGATTCGATGGTGATTGGCAAGATGTCTCATATATGAGCATCGCAGTGCAAACTACAGCAGAGTTTTGACTTTAGTCTGAGATCCTTATTAATATTGAACTGTGCTACTATTAACAGAAATGTTAATTATGATGTCAAGACAGAGAGAGTCAAGGTGAAAGCTGCACAGCAATAGCTAAAAATACTCCATGCCAGCTATAGAGTACAGTATGATCCTGCAGAGGAGTGTTACTGGCAAGGGACCTTTTTGCTGCAACAAAGAGGTGGAAAAGAGGAAGTAAATGAATTAGAGTACAAGCCAGATTTTGTCTTTGTTTCATCCACACTTGTCCTGTCCCTATTTTCCAACCTCTCCCTTTTCCTTGCTATTGGAAGTGCTGCAAATTGTATAATGCTGGTCTTTGTTCTACAGAGTCAAGCCACATGAATAGCCGTCCTGAGCACACACAAAAACACACTGACAAACTGATCATCTTAAAAAAGCAACGCCCTGGTGCTCACTTGGCCTACTTTCCACGGCAGCACTGGGACGTGGGAAGAGGAATAGAATTCAGGGGAGGATGTTCTTGCACTCTGGGAAACATTCAGTATAGCAAGTGTGATGCACATAAACATAGCCTTTGCATTGTCAACCTTAGACCGCATTTGCCCCAGATAACTAGTCCCCATGTGCTAGACTATTCTCTTTGACTTTGCAATTGAAATCCTGAGAAGATTATGCCAAAGCTAAAAGAGGCAAACTCCGGGGTGGGATTTCAATTGTCAATTCCTGTTGGATTTTATAGCATTATGACATATAGTACACCATCTGTTACGCTTCCTGTGACTAGGTCTACGTCTGCACAAGTGGAGCCTATTGATGTGAACATCATTACAACTAAGACCTTTGGTTTTGAATGGACAGCAATATATTTCTCTTCCACACTCTTTAATACAGATGTATGACTAAGCACAGGGGTCTCTATGTTACAAAACACGAGGGTAAATCAGGAAGGTGCAGGAAAGTAACCACTCCTAACTTTAGCTAAACAGACTTCCTGAAGCGCTAGATAATCTGGGGCTTCTATGTACACCGCCTAACCAAATGTCGACATCTGTGAGGGTGTGCATAAAGAAAAGCTCCTCAGAGAAACAGGGGATAATAATCTTAGTTCCCCTCACCTTCAGCTTGCCCATAGGGGTTTAAAAGGGAGATGAAGAAATCCTATGTAAACATGCCAAGTCAAATTTTCACTTGAAATGTGACGTGGAGGCAAAGGGCAACCTTGGTGCATCACTAATGTGGTTCCACACATGAGTTTTCAGTGCCCCTGGATGTAAACAATTGATGTATTCAGTCCATGGTTTGAGCACTGACTCACTATGCACACTTAGTATGTTTGAACATCTTTTTATCCATGACTGTGTGTTTAGTGCATAGGTGAAGAGCCCAGAGAAGTCAACACAAAGCTTGTACACAATCAGAATCTCTGTACTCAATAGCTTCCATGAAAGTGAGTTTTGCTCTCCTGAGAAACATACAAAGTTTGAGCATCTGTTCCATCATGTAGTCTTTGTTGAGAAATTAAATATTGAACTGATCTAGTGTACCATGAATGTTTCACTCACATAGTGATTAGACAGACTGGAGAGGCAAGACATCGCAGCACTTTACACTCTACTTTAATATAGTGTATTTGTTGTCCTTGCCTTTGAGTGTTTTATACACCAGATTACATTGTTATTGTTGAAGACGGTTTTTAATGTTGCTTCAATTAGACTTGACATACATGTGTAACTCTAACACATACGAACACACAAGCAAATTTATATGTAGATTAAGTATACATGTGCACAAACACAATCATCCACTGTACACAGTGAGCATTATGAGGGTAGTCCACGCTGATAGTGCACATCAATATAATTGGAAAAAAAGTGAAATTAGAGATTTGGTTTTATGATTCAATTATAAACTTGGTGGCAGCACTTTTTCCACTTTTATGGTGTTACGCACCATATAGAAAAAAAAGTCCTGATTTAAATTGGTTATGTTGTTTGCAGTTAAAATGCATCTCAGGATAAAGGATGTCTCCTCTCTTACTTCACTGTCCTTTGCGCCAAATCAACAACTGTCCCGAGGGAGAGCCCTTAATGACGTTCTTTGACATTAACATTTCAGATTAGATGAGCGGGCCGAGGTAACATGCGAGCAGGAGAAGGAAACGGTATCATCACAGAGATCATAAAATGGTGTCGTGAGTAGTCTTTTGTCCGGGACCATAGGAGAGTTCTGTTGCTAAAGGGAAGGACAAAAGCAGAAGGCGCCACGGGTATAAGGTTCCCCTGAGCAACAATGCTGAAAGTTTCAACTTGCAGCACATGGGTGTAACTTTAACTGGAATACTGTGGATCAAAGACTCACAAACAAAGTGGGTGGAAATGCTGGAGGAGTGTCTGTGCTCAAGTGAAGGACAGGTTCACTAGAGAGAAAGCAGGAGAGACCATTTATGAAACACAGACTAGGCAATCAAGGCTAATTACTGAGACTGTGTTTTGTGAACTCAAAGGGCAGTGTGATTCAATTAACAAAATTGATGTGTATTATGATTTTTTGCTCACTTTGAAAAATAAAATTACCTTCACAAAAAGTGTGGCAAAGCAAGCTTATCAGATATAAAACAAAATCAGAATTTAATTAGATTTAAAAAAAAAAAAAAAAAAAAGAGCGAGAGATTTCAGATTTGTCAATGCTTCACGCACACAGAGGATACACAGTAGATTTTGTAAGGCATCTCAAACATTCATTCCATACCCCTGTCATCTTTTTGAGAGTGGGAGAATTATTCAGTTCTGATTCTTTAAATAAGAAACACAGCCTTGAAATTTGTGAGGCTTAAGGCAACTCATCAGGTTAGATCAGTACAATGTGGATGTGTAACCTTTACACTGCAGTTGAACCTGCACATACAAGTGTTATGAAAGGTCCCTGTGGCACTCTGCTCTTCTGACATGGATTTGAAGACTTGCCACTTTATTAGCTGCTAAGCCCCCAATACTTGTTCTATATAGTGGAGGCCTATGTTATGAGCTGGGATCTCATTGTCTAGCGTTATTAGAGGAAGAGTCTGCAGCACTCTCTTGTCCCCCCGAGAGAATAGCCCCGAATGTTTGAAGGGAAGCTACAAGTGCAATTTAACCCATCTTATTTACAATATGATCTGTTACAAGGACATCATCGCTGCAAGGATTCACATCTAATATATCCCCTCAATGTGGTTCTTTTCAGTTTTCATTGATTCGTGAGGGTATATCTTTTCTGATGTTGGCTTGAGCTTTTAACAAAATTTCTCTGAATCTGTCAAGTTGGAGTGTTCACGGAGATAAGCCGAAAACTTTGGCGAGCCATGCGGCTAAAAATTCTGGATTTTCTTTTATGTATATTTCACGTGGAACTTTGACAGTCAGAACAATTGCTTTGTGCTTAAAGGTCAAAACAGTTAATTAATAAATGTAAGTGCATATGGAGTTCTTCATGATACCATCAACATCAGCTCGGGGAAAACAAGCCGTCTGTGATCATCCCTTGTGTCAGCAGCACACACTTATCCTCCAAAATGGAAATTATCTGTTGGCATTGAATAATAAGTGCCATAGTGCCATCTAGTGCACAAATTTGCACACTGAAGAATGACAGTCCCTGTATGTAAAATATACACTATACACTGCATCTCACATATGAAGGCATAGAGCCTTAGCAAAGAGGTAGAACTGAAAAAATAATAATAAAAAAAGTAAAGGACAGAGTACTATTTGCACTCATCTCTTGTGTGCTTCAGTGTGAGGTTTAACTACACTGAATGACCACACTGAAAATTTCCACTCATGGGGGAAATAAACAAGGAGGCAAAGGTTTGTCTTCCAAGCCAGGTCTCTGACAACCCTCAGTTGTGGAGAGCCGCGAGGATAATCTCCTTCAGACAATGAGACAATGTTGAAGGCTGTGCATGCAAATTATACTCTGCCATCTAAATTACAAAGGCATACACAGACCTCAAGTCATCAGGCCTCATATCTCACTCATCGGGCCTCCTGGCTGTTAATTTGCCAGAGGATGCTATAGAAACAACAGAACAGAAATAAAAAGAAGAAAAAAAAAAAAAACACATGCGCCAAAACAAGAGTCTTGAATAATTGATTGTGTTTGTCTTTGCTGTTTGTGTGTGTGTGTGTGTGTGTGTGTGTGTTAAGACTGAGGGTCTGGACAGAGCTTATGCCCCTGAGCAGAGCAGACACATCCACTGCCCAATGGTTTGTGTTAAAAAACTGTCTATGGACCAAATAGTGGGGTGAGAGTATGTTTTTGTGTGTCTGGGGGGAGGGGGTGGGGGGGGGCATGCATGTGTATGGGTATTTATGTGGATACCCCAGTGTGTAAATTCATACTGAAATAGATGGAATCAGTACTTAGCTGTGTCTGAGTTTGTCAAAAGAAACTTGAACATGATGAGCTCATGTTAAAAAATCAGACCCGTCTTTGTATTCAGTTACATGAGAATAACATAAAGTAAAGATTTCCAGGATAACAAACGCTTGTTGTTAAACGGCTCAGGAATA
Source organism: Seriola dumerili (assembly GCF_002260705.1). NCBI lineage: Eukaryota > Metazoa > Chordata > Actinopteri > Carangiformes > Carangidae > Seriola > Seriola dumerili. The sequence goes on along the minus strand of NW_019174733.1, from coordinate 3,294,018 downwards.
GGTGTGTTGTAAGATGTTAAAAAGTCAATATACCTTCATTTTGTCTGTGCTGGTAATGAGCCATATTTTCTGGGGGAAATGGCTGCTTCTCCGGAGGCACCATGTCTACTGAATGTGGCCCTGATCCTGGATAAAACAGAAGGCTCACCAATCAATCTCTCCAGGTTGCCCACAGCCAGAGAAAGCAGCTGCACCACATGTTTGCCTTGCGCGATAGCGACAAGTTAACATACGGGCAGCACAGTAACCATCCACAAGCAGCCTCTAGCTGTCTTATAATGAATTCCCACAGGGATGGGGAACTATCAGAGTCAGTGGTGTTACTGGAGGCTCGGAATAAAGTCAACACCTCTCCTTATACCTGATGAAGCTACGGCACGGCAGCACACACACTCTTTTTCACACACACACACAGTCACAGCCACAACACTGAACTTGTAAAAATATGAAAAATCTAATGTATACAACAATTAGGCTGTGCAGTTTATTAAATCACAAATTAGGCTTTAGTCAAATGTTTCTCCTTCACACCGTGACAATGAACACAAACAGTTCCTTTTGTTTTTAGTAGTGCACTATTAATCAAGACAGCAATTTTCTTTACTCTTATTTCTAAGAATGATATGTAGTGAGGACAGACGTTTTAGAATGCAATTAAAATTAAACTAAAATTTGAAAAACGCCTCTTTTCATCATTTCCTAGAATTTAAAAAGCGGCATTTCACATCCTTTATTCCGATCTGGCAATTAATAGCATTTGTACCCACAAAGTTAATGCTTTAAAATGAAAAGTATGTCGTACTTATTGTATCCAGCGAGTAATGTCTACACTGCCTCATCAGACAAATACACATTTTGTTCCATTTAGTCAGAGGTTGAAGCCATAGTAAAAACCACTGCAAACCCTATTTGATACTGTGTGTAAATGCACAGGGCTCCTCATGTAGAAGTCAAGGATGTTTTGGAGGTTCAAGTGGTTCTTACAATAATGATGGTTTTACAGAACACTGGTGAGCCATCTATTTTTAATTCAAGGGTAACCATGTCTTTTAACTACAAATGGGATCACTACACAAGCAGGTGTAGAATGCTTATTGGGGTTTATTATGTTTAAAGTCACTATTCACCTGTGTCTTAGGGAACACCTGTAAAATGTATAATTTATACAAATTTCTATGTATGCTCTTTCATTTCTATGAGCAGTGTTACACCAGCCAACTTGTACTAACACTGCAGGCACAAGTTGGTCCACCTTTATATATATAACAATAGATATAGATATAGTCTTCCTAACCTCCAGGCCTCTGCTCTGCTTCTCCCCGAGGGACGCTGTGTGAGTGATGAGGGGGATGTGGAGCTCGGGAGATACCGGGGAGAAGGTTTTGGTGAGATTTGGTCCAGGTCTTTCAGTTTACATCCCTATTTCATTCACTTGCCACCTCCAGGACAATCTGCAAATTCGGAAAACAAATAAAAGCACAATGGACAAAATGCCATCAATATGTAGTAGGCTTCCAGAGCTCATTATCACAGTTACTTGAAGTCAGTGCAGAGGGTTAGCAAGCTTCAAAGACACATACGACCTGTAACATCTGGTTAAAAACAAGCATTATTTCTTAATGAGCACCATGCTATTTAAAGATAAAGAGTAAAATTAGAATATAATAACTGCTGTAAAAACATAGGACCTCATTTTACTTTTCAGTGAAATTAATAGCCTGTTTCTATCAATCAGTGCACTTAAGAGGACATACAGTATCTCTGGTTATTCCGTCCACTGAAATGTGCCCCAGATATTACATATTCTCACACGTCATCAGAATCTGCTAATTTTTTTGTTCTTTAGTTTCTTTCTTTTTTTTTCTTTTTTTTTGGGAATGTGACTTTTTTTTATTACACAATCAGCCCCTATGGGTTATCCATCGCCTCCCAATTCTTGACAACTCCCACCCCTCAGAGAGTGCTGTTTACAGAAAAATAAGCATAAAACTAAAAACAGCCACCACAGCTTGAACATCATGTATATTTTGCATCATGATTTTGAGCATATCCCCCCAAAAATAGAAATATGCATGGCATACTTTTTTTGGCAAATTCTGAGCAGAACATTTGAAAAGTTTGTTCCCTAATGTAGACTCCACCATTTGAAGAAAACAATACAAAACGACTGATAGCATACAAGTGTTTGGTTGACACAGACTGAATGCTCCATATAAAATAAAATAAAAAACTCAAATAAAAGATCAACCAAAATAAAATGTATTTTCTATTTTAGAAGTGATCTAAAGTAAAATCAAGATTTAGATAGATAGATAGATAGATAGATAGATAGATAGATAGATAGATAGATAGATAGATATTGTCAAGACTGTAAGAGACATAGGCTTTTGAGCAAATTACTCCTTGTTCTTACAGGTCAACAGTCAAAGTCAAAACTGAGAAAATAAATTGTTGTATTTTAACTTTTTAACTTACTATTTGTTTTTGATTGGACTTGATGGATCAGGCTTTACACATCAAGTCACAAAGGACAAGCTAAAAATACAAAAGGCCCTTTGGCAGTTCTGTGAAATGGGATCTGAATAATAGTAGTATGTACATTTAGTTTATTACCCTCAGAGATACAACACACCTGCATTACCAATCGAAATAACAACTGGGTTTTCATCCTTTTGCCCACTAGATGTCACCCACTGACCATACAATACAAAGCTGGGGTACTTCTAAGGTGTCATACAATGTTTTTGAGTTAGGAAACACTTAATATTTAACAGCAACAAGGACCAAGCGAACAATAAAAATAGAAAAACGTTTTACCGTGAATAATATAATTTGTAAATAGAAGTTTTTCACTGCTATAACTTAATCAGTTACATTACACATTATACATTACACTATATTCATGACACCTGGTCTATGGACACAGGACTAGAAAATGTTACACTGCATAGCTAGTTCTTCTTGTTCTTTGCGTGCTTCAGCTTTTATCAAAGGATACCTACACCTGATGTGCAGTGTCATATGTGTCATATGTCCCACCCACGAATCAGAGGACAGCTGAATTGGCTTAAACAGGCTCGATATGAAGCGCTTAATGTGGAATGTAATAGAGGTAAAGTCGAAAGCACTGAAAATAAAGACTGAATGCAGATTTAATAAAATGATGCTCGGGAGGATGGAGGGAGCCAGGATGTGGCATGTGTGCATGACGTCATTTCTCCATGTACTGTGCGCCATTTTGGAAGAAAAAAAAAATCACGGATAATTTCCGTGGTCTTGACAGATCCGGACCCGAGTCTTCACACTGATTGTGGATGCTATCTGTTCCCCCGAGCAAGCCGCATTGGTTGATTAAGTATTGGAAGCTGTGTAAAGCAAGAGCTGCTAAATGAAGCAATGGCGGGTAAGCTACTTTTGAAGGGGTGAGAAGGATCCACCTCACTTGGTGTGTGTGATGGCCTGAATCTGCAAGTTAGCTAGCCAACGTTAGCGCTGGCGAGCTAAGGTGCTAGTTGTCAAACTGTGTCACTGTCAGGTCGTTTTATCGCCACACGAAACGCGAATCAGACGCAAACCAACACTGTGTTCTTTTGTCTCTTTTGTGTTTTTTTTTACAGGAGTTGCAGGAGGAAATGATTTCCAGTGGTGTTTCTCTCAAGTGAAAGGAGCGATAGATGAAGATGTTGCGGAAGGTATGTGGCTAACGTTAGCTCGGCGGTTAGGCTGGAACGGTGGGAAGCTAGCTAGATGGTCTGATGATGATGATGATGCTCTGTGGACTTCACATGAGATGCACGATAGCTAGATGGTCACACAGGTTTTAATACAGGGCAGCTGTCGTGATTGGTGTGAGTCTGTTTGTGGATCAATTGCACAAACGCCCTTTCTTCAGTAAATAACTGTATGCCGCTAGCTAGCTTTATGCTAGGTGGTGGCTAAGCTATTAAAAGGGGAGCGACCGTGTCCATGACGTCAATGTGCTGCGTCCATAAATTGTCAAAGTGACATCATGCGTGTTTTCATTCATTCATACATGAATGGGTGTGTGTGTTGTGCGCGTTTGGCTGTCTGTGTGTCACAAGAAAAATGTAATCTGCACCGCTAGCATGATTCTAGTTGCCATCAGAACTGTAATCGAGGAAACTGAGCTGTGAGGTCTTAATCAGTCTGTGTGTCCATTTTCAGCTGACATAATCTCAACGGTTGAGTTCAACTATTCTGGAGAATTGCTCGCAACTGGAGATAAAGGAGGCAGAGTAGTGATATTTCAACATGAACAAGAGGTAAGATTCATATGGAGCAAGACAAGAGTATCTTCATCAGCAGTCTAATGTCAGAAGGTACATGCTGACTCTATGTTGCAATGATACTGTGTGCACTTTGTGACTTATGTTTACAATGTTTTCTTCCAGTCTAAGAATCGTCCACACCTGCGCGGGGAGTACAACGTCTATAGCACTTTTCAGAGTCACGAGCCAGAATTTGACTATTTGAAAAGTTTAGAAATCGAGGAAAAAATTAATAAAATAAGATGGCTACCCCAACAAAATGCTGCTCACTTTCTACTTTCGACAAATGGTAAGAGTTCCGAGTTTATCTATTTTGATTATTTGGTATTAGAATTTTAAATTGTGTGAATGAACTTAATTCTAATTATTCTTCACCTCTAAATTTTACAACTTCCTTATCTGTTTTTGTCAGATAAAACTATCAAATTGTGGAAAATTAGTGAAAGAGATAAACGAGCAGAAGGTTACAACCTGAAAGATGAGGATGGACGACTCAGAGACCCCTTTAGAATCACCTCTTTACGGGTATGTAACCTGTGTCATATTCAAACATGGCTGTTTATGGTTTTAATAAAATCTTATCTAAATAGGTGCATGTTGTATGTTTCAGGTACCAGTACTGATGCCAATGGATCTCATGGTAGAAGCAAGCCCACGGAGGATCTTTGCAAATGCGCACACCTATCACATTAATTCCATTTCTGTAAATAGTGATCATGAAACGTACCTCTCCGCAGATGACCTAAGAATAAATCTATGGCACTTGGAAATCACAGACAGAAGTTTTAGTATCCTTTTTGCACATCAGAAAGCAGCAGATATTAGATATGTGGCTTAGGGGTCAATAGTCTCTGCACTCTTTCATAATGAAATGTAAGACTGTTAGTTCCTTAACAGTGTGTTCCCAGATATTGTAGACATCAAGCCTGCCAACATGGAGGAACTGACAGAAGTAATCACAGCTGCTGAGTGCCATCCACACCAATGCAATGTATTTGTGTACAGCAGTAGCAAAGGCACCATCCGCCTGTGTGACATGCGAGCAGCGGCACTCTGCGATAGGCACTCAAAGTGTAAGTACCTCCACTGCATGTGAATTGAGTAAATTAATTAGTCGATCAGTGGAAAAATCATTGATTAAAGTTTAGATGGATCAATTAAGTAATTAATTAAAAATACTAGACATTAAGTAATCTAATATTTAGATTTCCTGCTTTTAAAACATCACTTTCTTTATTTTGAGTTATTGTAGTCTAACAAAGTCATGCTGGGAATGATTAGAAATATTAGAAATAACAATTGAGGATTTATTTATTTATTTTTTAAGTCTTTGAGGAGCCTGAGGATCCAAGCAGCCGATCCTTTTTCTCTGAGATCATCTCCTCCATCTCGGACGTGAAGTTCAGTCACAGTGGACGCTATATGATGACACGTGACTACCTCTCCGTCAAAGTTTGGGACCTCAACATGGAGAACAGGCCAGTGGAGACATATCAGGTGCATAAACATACTTATCTTGTGACTTAAAATATAACTGACATTAACCCTGCGTGAAAACGAAGTAAGCATTGTTTCAAAAATGATCTCTCTGAGTCAAGTGACAGCTTAAAATCAGTAATGTAACAAATTAAAAAGCACTAAATGTTTTTTCTATGATTGAAGTTTTAAACAATGTCATTTTGACTATGTGGCATGCAAGCTCCTAATGACTCAAAAAAAGTAGGAGCCTCACAAGTGTGTCTGTTGAATCTGAGGACAGTTGTGCTAAAATGTTCCAAGCAGAAGTCACTGTTCATGTGATAAAATTGTAATATGCAGGCCAAGTATTGTGTTAGCTGGATGATCCCTTTTGCACTTAAATTCTATTCATACTGATGAAGACATCCGCCTCAAGTGAATATTCAGGCTAAGTCTTTTGTTTTGTTTCAGGTGCATGAATACCTTCGCAGTAAACTCTGCTCCTTGTATGAAAATGACTGCATCTTCGACAAGTTTGAGTGCTGCTGGAATGGCAGTGACAGGTGAGTCTACTTGTTCTTGCATGGGATGGCATTACACTTGCTGTTACTTTAATTGTTTATTTTATAATATTCAGAACACTGTTCCTGGGTTTTGTATTAAATGTGTCTATCACTGGTGACACTCTAGGTTTTATAGCAACTCCGTGCAAACAATCACTTTGAATGTCTTTCTCCATCAGTGCCATCATGACCGGCTCCTACAACAACTTCTTTCGAATGTTTGACCGCAACACCAGGCGGGACATCACACTGGAGGCGTCCCGGGAGAGCAGCAAACCACGGGCTACGCTCAAACCCCGCAAAGTGTCCACTGGTGGCAAGAGAAAGAAGGATGAGATCAGCGTGGACAGCCTGGACTTCAACAAGAAGATCCTCCACACTGCCTGGCACCCCAAAGATAACGTGATAGCTGTGGCAGCCACCAACAACTTGTACATTTTCCAGGACAAAATCAACTAGAAGATTTGGGGCTCCAGAGGATAGGGCTTTTACCGTACCTGTGTAGTTAAGCCTACTACTTGTCTATCTGTATAAGAAGAAACAGCCTCGTTGTCCTCCTGGTGAAGAATTCGAAAGCACGTGTCTACTTTTTTTGCCACAGGAGGTTGATCCATAGGCCTGTTTTATTTTGAGTCTGAGCTTAGGTTGTTTTTGCCTTTGGCACCAGGGCAATCAACATGCCCCCCTGACCCAGAAAGCCCAATTCGGGTCTAATTGACGGAATGGCACTCCCTAGAGGTCAAACTCTTGAACGTTGGTGTTTGTGTTGACATTTTAAGCCTTCATTTCATGATTTAACAACAGAACTCTTGGAAGCCCTTAAAATGACGTCTTGTCAAAGTTGTAACATCATTTCAAAGATTTTGGGCCCTCTGAAGCACGGATTAATGGCCAATAAGCCTAACTGTAACATTCCCCCATTGGCCATGTATTCAGGCCAAACTGCTGGTGGAAGAGGCCATGAATTTGGAAAGTGGACTTGTTTCTTTTCTTCCCCTCCCTCCTCTTACTTTACCCCAGTCAATACGGTGACATAATTTCACTGACTGTATCTACTCAAGTACACCTTGTCATCCACATAATAAAAGAAACTAAAACTACAGATGTGTTTTTAAATTTAGAAGTATGTATTAAAACATGTTTATTGCTTTGCATGTTTTTATGTTGTAGAGAGGTGGAAAAATGTTCAGTCACACCACTGTCTTTTGAGCAGATCTCAAGCAAACTTGTCATGGAAATACTATTTGGGGCTACCAGTTTCAGAACCACTGTTGGAGACAACCAATAATGTGTTTGTGTCAAGAGATTAATTTCTAGTTTTTGACCATGTTTTAGGATGCAGGCTGGAAACTACATGGCACAAGATGGGGCCCAGGACAAAGGGAATCTGCAGCCTTAATACCTACTTCTATCAGTGACAGCTACAAGTTATATGTCCCCAAACGTTTTACAAACCTCATGTGCATTATTTGTAAATCCTATTTTATAGAGTTATGTCCTCATATACTGCTGCTATATGTGGCTGTCTATGAAAACACAAAGGAGGAAAATTGCACACCATACAGTTTATGTGATAGAGTGCCTCCGAGTCATGTAATAAGTAAATAAAAGTCAGACAGGCCTCATACATGTGCCCTTATTCATTTATTAGGGATGTCACCCAAATTTGAACCGCATATTGCAAATGTGGATCTTATCTCCGTAGTTGTGAATGCAGAAATGAAAGTTGACTACACAAAACATATACTGATGACATTAAAACAAACACATAATAATGCATTGTCTTTGTCCATTGATTCCTAACATGGTGGCAATGTATTCACTTGTTTATTATTTTGACCAAAGTTCAATAAAATTTTAATTGTGTTCATCTGCATGTGGTCCTCTCCTTTGGAAGTCAGCTACGTGTTCCGACATATTAACTTGTGCATAAATTCAACAAGGCCATATGTATGTTTCCAGCTTTTTTGTGCAAAGATGAACAAAATGGACCACATCTGTGCTTAATAAGCTAACGTATGCTTTTCTACAATTTACAGTTGCACAAAATGAGCAATCAGTGTCGGATGTTATCTCATAAACACTAAGCTAATGATCCCTTGGACAAAAAATTTAAAAAAAAAAAAATACAAATCAAAACTATTTAACCACTGCTGATTTAGAAAAAAAAATCAATTGACAGTATATCATTTAAACTCTCAAGTGACTTCTAACTGCAAAAAGAAAAAAGGAAATGATGTACAATATATAAGTTCCCTAACATGCAGATTTAAGGAGCAGGAAGCAGCAAAACAGTCATCTCCAGGGCAGGACAGGGACTACAGCAAGAAGCAGAGGATTGGTCAATGCTCTGTTCAGGGGTACACCCCATGAAAAAGCAATAACAGACCCTTCAATCTCCATGCTGTTGTGGGCAACATGAGGCTCTCAGTCATATTGGACCATGTCACATGGCCACATCTACATTGATCTTCATAAGGTCCCATTTTAAGGCATGCCAAGACGGTCACATCAAGGTGACGAGTTGTTGCAACACATCACTATTCTACTTAGTAGGTGTTGTGGGAAGTTAGCCGCTTCCCAATATATATCCTAAAAGGAAAGAGACAAAAGTAAAATTAGATGCTGAGAGCAAAACATATAAATAACCATCTGGAAAAATTTTTAAAGTCTCCAAAAATATGTCTTACAAAAATACCCTGGAGCAGGGACTAAATGTCTTTACTTCATCATCATCATCATACCTTTGTCACTAGAAAAAATATGCAATGTTTTTTTTAAACACTACAGACTCTACAGGCAAATTATTGAAATGACTTAACTCTACAGACAAATTACTACTGGTACTAAACAGAATTTCCTCAGAAAGCAAGTTATGCTCTCTGCAGTTTTTTGAATAAAATAGTTGGGACACATTAGACTAAACTGAGTGACCTGTACACTCTTAGGGTTAGGAACAAAGCTTTGAACATACAAGTAGTTTACCCACTAAATCTGAGACACTGAACACAAGCATTACTGGCCGCCGCTGGCTGCCTATCCAACAATGCTTCCAATCATGCTATACTCTGAACACCCTTTATGTTTATGTCCTCTGCTTGTTTTGTTGTGGTTCTCCTCTATTTACATATGTTAGAGGTTTATGGAAGTAAGATCAAGGTTTATCAATGACATCAGTGATGTTTGTAAACAGTGGGAAAACTGGTCTATATTTTCACATATACATTAAATGCATGTGGTCAAAAATTGGGGTTTTAAAGGGTTTTTAGAGGATCCTTCTGTAATTGCCTCTAGAGGTTCCTATTAAGTGTTTTTAGTTTGGGGGCTACTGTAATATTGCCAGTTAGCAATTAAATAATTTTGCTTACCCTAACCCAACAGCAAGTATGTGAGAAATGATTAATGAGGGCAGGAAAAGCTTCAGAAAGTCAGCAGAGAGAATGCCTCCCTTCTTCATGACGCTGGTGTTCCTGATGCTGAGAGAGGTCGAGCGCTTAGGGTACTTCAGCAGGAACTCCCTACAGAGGAGCACATTAATTTTTCATTGTTTTGAATACATTAAAATGAATGAGTGCCAGTTTAATGTCACACTGACACCTATGCTAACACAGACATCATTTTAAATTCAATGAATTACAATTATAAATCATGCCATAAAATAAATATACTTAGGCTACTATATGTAAGTGATTATCACTATAGGGTTTAACAATTTCCTCTACCATCCCTGTAACTACAACCATTTTTCCTCTTGCTAGTGATTACTTTTGCATTCAAACTGTATCAACGTAGTTCATAGACATCAACACTTTGCTTGAATTGTGTAATAGCTAATTTTTTGTCCATATTTTGGAATAATTACTCCACTGAAATTACAAAAACTGCATATCACAAATTAAGAGTATAAGTTATAATTAGTGGTGGAAACATACTTTGGTGGATTGTTCTCAGGTCGACTAGACCAGTCCCAGATCCAGTCAGCATTTTTCTTCATCAGATTCTCCACTTCCCGTCTTGTTTCTTGGAAGTCTTCATCTGACTGAAAAATACATCCAGCATCAACTTGGTCATCACAGATATTTCAAAACAACAGTATGCTATACAATATCAAACAAACTATTTAATAAAACTACACTTAATTTGAATGCGATTATTAGATTTTGATACAGGTCAGTAGTTCCAACAAATATACCTGTGAGCTGTTTCCCTCTGAGCCTCTCCACATAAGAAGGGGCGTCTGTGCTCTGAGTGGGCTGATGTAACAACGACACATAAGGGAAACTTTGTGAATAACACTTATTGACAATCTGTGTTACACAACACAAAAGAAAAACACAAACTTTGTTTCCCCTTTTCCTACAAACCTGTTGCATTGAGAGCTTCCTCTGGAACTGTTTCTGCCCGACTCGTTCTGTGCATCTAGCAGCATTTTTTCCACGTCACACTCCTGGCTGGACGTGGGGATTTGCTCCTGGCTACCGTGATGACTTGTACTTTGAGAGCCATTGCTACTGAAATGCAGCTCAACCCAGGAACCTAAAATCAAATACAATAGTCGTTACACGTGAAACCTGGTGAGTATGTAGTGTTGTATCACTGACCTACATAGCCTGGGACTGCCACGCAGGCTATGGGTACAGTAGAACAATCAACATGGAGGGGCTCTTAGCTTGAAGGCATTCTGTTTTTGTAGCATTGCAAACAAGCCTTGTTAACTAACTAGGACGATGGGGTAACGTCTTACAGTGGTCTCTCTACGTCTTATAGAACAATTAAAAAATGTAAGCTTGAGCCTGCTGGTTTGTTACATCAGCTCAGGCTTTTCACAGGGCTAGTCTAAGCGATTTAATGTTAGTCACCTTGTAGTTTCTTAATTATCGGCTAGCAACTAGCATCAACACTGGTGAGGTACTAGCTTGTTTTGACGTTTATACTTTACCTTGCAAACTCTCGTCAGACGAAATGTCCTTTTGGAGCGACATTGTAATGGTAGAAACTTGCGGATCCACACGTTTACGCAGCTTTAGATGCCGAAATCTAAGTGAAATGGTGGCGAAATCTCTATAAGCAGCTGGAAATCCAGCTACCACAATAACAATGACGCAAGACTCTGTTTATCTACAACGTGATTGGCTCTGAAAGGAGGGCACGCAGAGCAGGTTGACTGAGCGCGTGTCAGCCACTCGAAAACAGCACACACACAAACACATCCACACATACGGAAACACGCTTCCTTAACAACCCCAATAAACATAAGTTTCATATTAGCTTTGTTAAAAAATCATGTTAACACCCAAAAGAGACATTTTGCTCATGTCAGCTTATTTGGCTGAACCCAATTTATTAAAGCAGTTCCACACACCTGTCTGCAGATGGCAGTCGTAGCTCATGACACCCCCCTCTCTCAGTTTTGCTTCAGTTTGAAGAGTAAATATTGTATACCATGTGATAAAAGCCACACATCTCAGTCTTCACTTAACTATGGAATAGCACGTGATGGAATTATTTGGCCTAAAATGTAAATATAGTATGTATTTATAAAAAGCCCTATATATTTCAATATGAAATGTGCTGTGGTAAATATGTCTGATATGGATGCACTGCCTGCACTCTTACAGTGTCCTTACACCACCGTCCTGTATTGATCAGTGTTAGTTACCATCCTACAATTAAATTTGTACTTTCTGGTTTAGAATTTGCTTTCACCCTGACTAAAAATGTACTGTATTTTGACAAAGTAAAACACGTGGTATTTATTGTTTGGGACTTCTTGAAGAGGCGACTCCAAATTTGAGGCTGGCAAATTTAATTATGTTTTCTACCATGGAGATTAGTATGACTCATTATTCTTGCAAAATGAAATTATTGCTACAATTGAAGGGGGCTTATTATTCTGGGGTGTGCTCTCCTTCCTGGCAGACCATGGTTTACACAGAATATATGGAGCTTACTAGATCATTTCAAAACAGAGATAAATTACTTGGGCAACCGGTAAAAATAAAAAAAAAAGCAGTTTTCCTCCTTACCAAAAAACAAGCTTGCACAAACAATAAGCAATATTAATTAAATCCCCTTTGGAGCTGCATCAGGGTTTTGTTTTGCAATTAAGCATTTTCATTTTCTGTAAGCTGTTTTGAACAGTAAGCTATTGTCTACAGTGTAGTCTCTGTAAACAAAGTATGTTTGCTCTATTTTGTCAGGGAACTGAGAGCACAATTAAGAATCACACATAGACAGTATGAAGGAGACACACACTGATTACGCTACAAGTAAAGAGTTTCATTTTAAATTCTGCTCCCTCTAGCAGAGGAGAAAATATGCCTTTTGTCACACTGTACATGGGAATACCTGAGAATTCACTTGTAAGACAGACAGATGGATAATTCAGAGTAGACATATTAACAAATAATGGCATAGTGGGGAGCAATAATCACTAGAAAATTTCCAAATATTCCAGCCAGAGCCATAACATTGTGTATGGAACGACAACTGCTAGATGTCAGCCAAAGAGGCGGCAACAGAAACATTATGTTCCATATCACGTTTTTCTATAATCTAAAAACAAGGCCTGTATATTCTAATAACCAAGCCTCTTCAAGGTGTTCAGCCCTGTTCAATGTAGTAGCTACAAAGTTTAATATAATAAAATGTCAGTGATATTGATTTTATCAACAATCCATACACTTAGTGTTCCACAACCGCTAAATAAACATTTATGAAAACATAAGCGATAAAAAATTTATCACAGATAATATCTCAAATAATATCAAACTCTGTGTGAAACTTGTTTAAATTTTCATGTAGTGCTGTCAGAATTTATGATAGAGGCAATACTGGCAGTAATTTTGTTAAGTGTTATGAATGTTGTGTTCCACTCCACATCCTAGCTCTCATTACAAAAATGCCAGCCAGATGGTGTATGCACCACAATGAATGCATTACACAATGTTATAACACGCCTCCATTCTCCATATTGAGCTGTTTGCCATGTATGGTTTTGACCAGAAGCATTATTTAGAGTTCAACACATAATCTGATTAATAATATGCAGTTATCAAATAACAAACAAAAATATGAAAAATTTATTTTGCCACATTTATAAGCTCACAAGAGCACTGAGCAACTGGCTTTGCAAACGCCGCTGAATTTACACTTTATAAAAGCTGTAGCCATTGTGCAAAGCAGTTTACTCAAAGATCTGAGAGAATAAAAAGAAAACCTCAAAGCAGCTCAAATATATACAAAAGTAAACTGTATTCAAATCAAGAATTAAAAGTAAGATTGTAATATGAAACATTTACAATCCCAAGGAAGGAAGTCCCCTCTCTCTTTCCCTTGAGCCCATTAAATTAAACCAGAAATTAGCGTCTGGAAGTCTGTCACCGATCACCATAGATAATCTACCATTATCAGAGGTACCAGAGGTCTTTCAGGAAGAAGAAATTCACATCCTGCTTTGCATCAGCTCACCCAAGAAAGAATTAATGAAGTAAAACCCAAATGGTACAAGAAATCTAATTGAACAATATTAATGGTAATATCAGTGGTACAAAAACACTTCAGCTGTTCTTTGCCCTGTACCGGATGTATACCTTATGAATTTGATTTTTTTTTCTCTGAAGTGTGGTTTTTGTTGTTTGAAATGGCCTTGATGGACGTCCGTTCACTATAAGTGCCCTTCTACTTGTAGACATACCCATATAGTGTAAGATCCATTGGTACCATCAAGGAGAGCAGTCATGATCCTTTCCCAGAAACTTGCTCCATCACCGCATGGGAGGTCCCAAGAGCTATAGTGGGCTGTAAGCTGTACAATACAAATAAATAGATGATGATAAATAGATAACTCAAAATGTAACAGATGGAATATTGCATACAAATTATCTATAAAGGCTTGTTCAATTTGCCAGACAGCAATATTGCCATGCAGTGCAAATAAATCAAGTCAAGTTTGTGCTTAGCTTATTTGACTGGGTTTGCTACCAGCTGCCAGCGGTATCACTTTGTTTACATGCTACATTTAAATCATGGTTTTTCGTAACGATAAATGCAACACTTACTTTACGCATGTTCGACCAAAGACAACTCAGCAAAATGATCCTCGAGTTCCTCTTGCACTCAGCACGCACCACGTATTTGTTATTATTTCTTTATTAATTTTAATCGTTAATTACGCTTATTTTATATTTTAAAATATAGCGCTCATGCTTCCCGCCAGATTAGTTTTTTTTCGTTCCCCGCCAGATTCGTACCACAATGGCGTCAAAAGATACGTCACTTCCGGTTGCCATTTCTTAACTCATCTGGGAATTACCTGCACGTAGCACCACATAGACGTGAAGTATATCGCATCTATTTTGGTTTCAATGGAATCTCGAAACGTGTTCAAAACACCGGTAAGTGCTGCCAAACCACCTGCGGAATTTTCCCAGAATGTTTAAACAATGCTAGCTCTTTGTAGCTCGTCTAGTTTCAAGTGTAAAAAAATAGCTAACTGTGTTAGTTAGCCTACATAAGAGGCAAATAGGGGCTAGCTACAAGGCGTTTGTATAATTATTTTATACAAAATAGGCCATCCGTCCACTGTCAGTTACATTACAATAAAATAATTCAAGTATTATTCAGCCTATATAGCTATCTTCATATATTTTCCCTAACCAGTGGTGTAATAATTACTCACATCTTTTACTTTACTTAAAATATACTTAAGGTACTAAAAGTAAAGTACTTATTATACAAAATGGCCAATTTCGCAATAATGTATACCATATTGCTGCTGAATTGTAGTGGAGTAGCAGTATAAAGTAGCAGAAAAATGGAAATACTCGCATAAAATAACTCTTAATTGTACTTAAGTACAATACTTGAGTAAATGTACTTAGTTACTTTCCACCGCTGACCCTAACCAATAGCCTGTCAAACATCAGCATACCAAAATATAGCTAGCTATTCAGCCAGCTTATTGGGTACAGTTGCTTCTAGTAATATCCTAAACAATGACCACAAACAATATCAACACTAAAATGCCAATAACATTTTCATAAAATGATGATTTACCTTTACAGCAGTGGAAAGGATCCTCAGTCCACCTCCTACATCTCAAATGTTTGGAGAAGGCGAATCTTTCAGTACAAATCACCTGGAAAAAAGGCCAAAGGAGACATCATCTGCTGACCAGTAGAGGTAACTGCCACAACATACTCATCTGAATCCACATGTGAAATGGCACTACTGAAGTATGGAAGTGTAGTAGTCATGTCATACATGTGCAGGGGAGAATACATCTTTAAATGTTTAGACAGACTACGACCACTACTCTTCATAAGTGGAATGTGGTCAATGGTTCGGGTGCCTTAGCAGGGCCAGTCCACCATCCACTTCTATGCTGGAAAAATCTGTTTAATACCCATTGAAACAGGAACACTGTGTAAAAAAAGTAAATTGTCCATAGAGGTGAAACTATATCTCATATATTGATTCCACTCACTCTGCATAATGTAATCATGTCATGTTTTGACTTTAAATAATCAGTTTCTGTGACTTATGATTCCATTGTCCATGAAAATACTCAGTTGGTTTGCCTTGTTGCCTAATACCCTGTCAAAAAGAGGTAGAACAGAGAATGTTGACACTTTTGCAGCAGATGACAAGGGTAAAAAGGAGAAGCAGAGGGCACATACAGATGTCACAGTTTATAGTGAGGCACAGTTTGTTCTATCTGTGTGTAGGTGTGTGATAACTGACAGCGTGTTGAAGGATGAATTGGTGTCAACAACAGGTGGCTGGTGTGGACAGATAAAGCACAATGATAGTAAGCTTGATCAGGAGTTGGTGTTTACTCTGTGTCTGTGTGTAGCTGACATCATCCAGAAGCACATGGTTGGGATGGGGGGTGTGCATAAGCATGAAGAGTAGAGTAGGCCAGACTGAAATTGGATACGATCAATAGCACAGACGGGACAAGATGGCTAAGGAAGAATTATGGTGCATGGAGCAGAAACTTAATTTGTCATGAATGTGGATTCGCTGCAGAGCCTAGAAGCATTGTTGTAGATGGTGCTCGGGAGTTTCACAGAAGGCGGGAGTATCTCTGCTTTTGATGATGATGAGAAAGGAGAATGAGTTATTGGAGTTACTTCATATTACATCCTGTATACTTTTATTAAACGTTAACTCTCTGTGACTGATATTTAAATGAGTAAGACCCATATTTTGGGATAACTCATAACTGTTCACCTTTAAAACTTTTCACTCATTCGCCCCCACTTCTTTTCTTCTGTCTCATTCAAACAAGTTCAGTAAACTTAAGTTCAGTATCGTGTAAAAGAGAATTTGTTTATAAAATAAAACTTCAGACATCGATTTTAATGTGCTCAAAATGAGCAAACAAAACAGACAGACAGAGTGCAGGGAAAAAAAAGCCTGTCTATATAATTTGCTTAAAGTGAAATAACTCACAGTCACATTAGTAACATTAACAATAACAGCAGTCACATTAATTGAATAAAACTGCTATAGGGACATTTAGATGGAGTATTATGTCTAAAAGTGACCCACACATTTTGTGCACCATATACATATGATATACTTTCAGCTTTTATGTATGGATGCAAGAAACACTTTTTACTGAAGTTTTATATTTTTCATTCGAACAGCATGACCTGAGGTAAATTCTGTATAAATTAGGTAAATTCAACATCCATTGTGCAATACAATCCTGTTAATTTAATCAGATCATTTTTTTAATCAATAATTTTACCATATTTTTTGTTGCATCTAGAAACAAAAAAGGAGGTAATGTGAATATATTAAAGCATGGATGAGTAAAGACTATCCCAAAGAATGAACTTCCATTTGTTGATGCATTTGATATATTTAGCAAATTCTATATATACTATGTGTTTTGTCTCTCTTTTTCCCAGTTGGGTCCCTATTCTTCTTCGGTCTTCTTGAACCCCTTCCCAACAAGCATGTTTGGCTTTTTTGATGAGCTAAGAAAATATAAGACCCTATTAGCTGATTAACTTTATCCCCAGCACAAATCACAATAATCCATTTCTCAAGGACTGGAGATCAAGAATGGCCTCTAATCGGTCCAGTCTTAGTAAGCAGAAAACATTGGGCCTGGGAAGTCATTCAGGAAATATCTACATTTTCAGTTTTCTTACTGATATGGTTGGTCATATCAAATTTCGCATAAATGCATTCACATGCAGAATATACAATCTGCATATTGTACCTAGAAATATTGTTATTAAATTGCATTATTATTATATAAAAATATTAATAATAGTAAGATTTTTCATTGAGTAAAATCTTGATTGTGAATGTGATGGTGAGCAGGAGGGGAAGAGAAATCAGTGAGAGTGAGATTGCACGGGGCAAATTAAACAGGATTTCCTGCTGCTTACATCCTTCAAACTATCATTTGATTATTTTGCATCCTTATCAATTCAGGAGGGAGGACATATTATACGCCCCAGTGTGCATGATGCATTGTGCTCAATCCATAATGAATGACCCAACATTCAATTAAAAACACTCTATTCATCACTAGCTATGATTTAAACTGGTTAGTATGGTCTTGATGCCTTTGTCTGATTCTGTGCGACCCTGCCTCGACAATCTTTGTATGTCTGGGATGCAGCCTGCTCTCTTTGGTCTTTTAAGTTTACCAACCTTTTTGAGAGACATGACTAGCAGCTTTAAAAAGCACTTATTGTGTTGTACGCAGGAGAAATTAGAGGTAAATGGAGAGGACTGACTCGGGAGCTGTGTGAAAGCTATGGGAACTCCTGCCAGAGGCAGCTTATAAAGCATAGTTTTAATAGCTGTGGTGTCACAAGCATAAATCGTGACGCTCTGAAGTGGCCTTTAGAGGGGGAAATAAATCATTGTCTCAGCAGACAGCGAAAATGGACGTGTGTGGGCGTACACGCTGAGAATAGCAATCCTTAAAGTAACCGACTGTTTACAGTTTGTAACCAACTGTAATTTACATTGACGTGGAGTGAGGCGCAGGAGACTGAAAACTAAATTCACTGACACATTTGACAGCATTCATTAACACAATTAATTCTTTATGTCACCAATGTTTTTGTGGTTTCATCATTTTAATCATGAAATACTGCCAAGTCAACTGTTTTCATTGAGTTGTTTTTTTCCCCTTCAGCTCCTGATGAATTTTTAGGATTGTAATGGGTATTTTGGCATTTCATCTCTCTATCATTTGGTGAGCAAATGCTTAAAAAAACTTTAATGTATGCATCCAATATGGTTGTCATTTTAATTAAATGATGCATTCAGAAGGCAATCTCTGCAGTTTAATCTTTTAAGACATACTGGTATGCCTGGTAAAAATGTTATATTATATATGAAGGATTGTCTTGCAAATATTCTATGGTAGTAAATATTACATAATGTCGATCGCTCAGTATTAATACAAAGAGCTACTCCTGTTAAAATGTTCCAACAGCTATAATAATCTATGAGTTCTTCACTTTTCTTACATTCTATGGCATGTTATGACACGCATTTGTCCCGTGCTGTTTAAACGTATCGATACCAACTGTCAGCATCAGTGCTCCAACAAAGCCTTATAATCAAAAATATTCATCCTCCTAAATTCTTGTTGCCATAACTCCTCTAATACCAAGGTTTTGTCAGATTGTTCGTGGGAACACTATCAGCAGTTTACCATCTGTGGTAAATACTGGATGTTGTATTTAAAGACTCAGGGACATGGTTAAACCCAAACATGTGTACCACAGGAATCTCAAAACTCTAGAGTCCCAGAGACTAAGTCATGGGAATCATTTATTTGCTGTATGCATGAGAGGTTGTTGGTGGAAATGTTTGCTAAGTTAAAACAATTATGGATGATGCATTTACTTTATTTCAGATTCACATACTGATACTGGTCAAAAAGTCTATTTGTTGAAGAAAGGTTATAGTGCTGTGAAAACTGTGCTAAAAAGGAGAAGAGATGGGGCGCGTTGATAACAGACCAAATCAAGGAACATGACACATTGATAAGCTTGTGTGGATATTAACCTCACAGTGTAATTTGCAGCAGCCACTCATATTTCTATCGCTGCACGATTTCTGTTTGACTCCAGGGGAGGATTTAATGATATCCTGATATGAAGGGCCATAATTCATGTTAAACTGCATTCAGTATTGTTGTGCCACCCGTACCTCCTAGGCATAATTTTCTCTTCATATAATTGTCTTGTTCTTGTGCTTGTTATGAGAGAATGAGATAGGGTGTGGGGTGGGAATATATTTTTGAGTACAATTTGCTGTCATGCGCTCTTGGTATTGTTTGTACTGTTGTACAAAGATCTTTGATTTGCAATAGCACTGTAGCATTTATGATTATTTGCTTTTCTAAATCTATCTTTTCTTTTATTCTGATGACTATTATAGAGAGAGGTTTATTTTCCAAATAACATGCATCCATTTTGACATTCCATTTCTCTTGTACATAATTTGTTTTCAGTCATAATAAAATAATTTGCCGTGTTTGTTTACACACTGTTGACATTTCAGTGGATTTACAGTATTTATAAAATATTGCATAACAAATACGAGTAAACATTTTCTTGAACTACATTGTGGTCTGTCAGTTTGAAGAGCTGATAAATGCAGTTTGCATGTGCTGTGATATGAGCTTTAGACATCTGCCTTTTCTATTAGCCACATTATTCTTTTCATTTTCACAGTTTTCTTTCAGAAGTCTTTCCTTTTGCTTTTTGTTTAAATCATACTCTCAGTCGGTCTTTAAATTTTATCGCACTAGGACCCAAAGCATGACAGATGATATATAAAAAAAAACACACACAGACGTAGAAGACATATCACCCATGTTATCACAGTTGTACAGTGTCAAAGTGTAAACTCACAGGTTATCACAGCGGAATACCAGCTGTAAAACAAACTGTACATTTGAGATTTTTTGCATTATTTAATATTGCAAAACAAATATTTACTGACATGGAATTACACAAAATGTCAAAACAGAAGAGTAGTATATGCTACATTTCACATTTTTCAAACATTCAATAAACATCTTCTAACATAATTTTAATGTAATATTTACACTGGCTTTGAGCCTTAATGTAGAGGACCAACGATGCAGTTTTTGAAGTTCATGCATAAAAACCTTATTCATAAGCCTCTTCTGTTTGTTTTGCAAAGGATCTTTTTAAAAGACCTCCTGAAGTCATTATTGAAGATAGTGTAAATAACAGGATTTAGTGAGCTGTTGCAGTAACCAAACCAGAAAAACATTTTGAACAGTGTCTCTGGAAGTCCTTCGCAGCAGAGGTGACACAAAGCAGCGAGCGTGTATGTGAAGAAAAAGGG
Source organism: Seriola dumerili (assembly GCF_002260705.1). Classification (NCBI taxonomy): domain Eukaryota; kingdom Metazoa; phylum Chordata; class Actinopteri; order Carangiformes; family Carangidae; genus Seriola; species Seriola dumerili. The sequence goes on along the minus strand of NW_019174733.1, from coordinate 3,273,341 downwards.
GAACCAGCAGAGAACAAACACTCCCATAACCACAGCCAAAACAAATGTGAAGCGCCTCTCTCTGTACTGCCTTCCTTTCCACTTGCTCACCCTCACACAGGGCTGCACATCTGGCTTTGGAGAGGTTTCTCCAGGCCTCATCTGAGCCACTTTGACTGTCCTTAGACCCCTCTTTTTCTTCAGGGAACATAGCATGGTTTCATTCCCATCAGAAGAGGAGGGTTCTTCCTCCATGTCGAACCCATTGATTTCTCTGCCGTCCCCCTCTTCCACTTCCCTCCCTCCTCTGTCTTTTCTCTCCAGGGGGTCCAGACCACACTTTGTGTCCTCTAAGTTGCCATTTTCTCTTTGCCTTTCACCTGGCGAGGCTCTTGTTCTTTTCTTGGCAATCTGGTAGATTCTAACATAAACCATAATCATGATGATGCAGGGTGCAAAGAAGGAGGCTGTGCTGGAGAATATAATGTACCATTTCTCCTCATTAATTCTACAATCAGGGCTGTCCTTGTTCCCCTCATTCTTTTTCATTGTGATAAGCGGTGGGAATGAAATGATGGCAGCCAGTACCCAAACTATGAAGACTGTGCATTTAATCCTGCGTGGTGTCCTTCTCAGGTTGTACTCAATCGCTTGAGTTACGGACCAGTATCTGTCCAGGCTGATGGCACACAGGTGAACGATGGATGAGGTGCAGAAGAGCACATCCAAAGCCAGGTAGATTTCACACCACACTTTACCAAAGTACCAGTAACCCATCAGCTCATTCGCTAAAGAGAATGGCATGACTAAGGTGGCAACCAGAATGTCTGCACATGCCAGAGAGACTAAAAACAAGTTCTGAGGTGCTCTCAGGGCTCGGCTTGTGATCACAGCAATTACTACCATGACATTGCCAAAGACAGTTAGCAGGATGAGGATACCCACCAGGATCGTTAGAGGCACAGAGGTCTGCACAGTATAAGGGTTCCTGACAGACAAAGTCTCATTTTCTCTGGTGAAGATAAAACAACCCATCAGGATGAGCTGTGGTGTCGATGATGTCTGAACAGTGCTCTGTGAGGAGGCTCGGAAGCTTTGCTTGCCAGCAGTCTATTAATTGCATCCATTCAAGAACACAGCATCAGAAGATTGAGTCTCTTCATTTTGTTGACTGGAAAATACCGTTGCTTCTTTCCTCTTTAGCAGTGAGAACATTGATATCGTCAGAGAAAAATTACAAGATATGTTTCTTTATATTAAAAGACCAAAATGAAAAATAATTAAGGGAATAAAGTGAACTTTGATTTATTCCCAGTTTCCCACATCAGAAACTTTAAAAATACATCTATTCTTTAAAAAATAATTCTTCATCCACCAACCTTTTTAGACTGAAAACTTGCAGCTAAGTCCCTTGGAAGACATTTCATAAAACAGACTTACATTGTAGATAGTGCTGGCTCAGGCAGATCTTTTCATCTGCCGTGGCTGAAGTGGAGAGTACGTCTTTTATATGGGCTTGATCTGACGCTGAGGATCTGTGATGCTTGTACCACTTCAGTGAGAATGGGAATGGGCGGGGTTCATATGCTGCTGGAGATTTAAAAGCAATTTGGTGTTGCTTGCAGATCTGAAACCATTGGCTGATTATGACATTAACAATATTTTTGATTTATAGAAGTAATAACTGTAGTCTATTAGACTATAATGATTCAATGATATTTAAAGTACTAAATCTAGATTTAGTAAATCTAAAGTACAAAGTCTAGAATGTTGTAGCACTACATCCCTGCAACATGTATCGTTTGAAGAGAGGCACATCTGTACAACTGTGAACCTGTTTCTTTCTTGTGAACTATGGCACTGGTTCTCAAACTGCCTTTGTCTACTTGTGACCATGTCTACTTTTATGTACATGAGCCATGGGTGCAGTGTATGCAATGTTGTATTTTACAACCTCTGTCTTTTATGTTTGCAATCAGCCACATTATTTGTGGTAGAACAAGCCAACATACTGTATATGAGGCCCACCTGCAGTTTGTGAGACAAACACACTGAGGGAGCTGTTTATCAGAGCTTAGCTTCAAACCCAAAGATCTGTGTGCCATACTGAGATGTGCTATTATAACACTTGCTGCTGAAATGTGCTGTCTGAATCATATAGAAAATTAGTTATGTTTTGTTCTCCATTGCCCTTTTTACTGAGACCTGTGTAATATTTTGTTTAGTAAGATTAAAACAGATATTGACTTAAACTGTAAATATGGATGATGCATAAAGAGTGAGTTGGCTGCTCATATATGAATCATTCAAATTAGCCAGTTACCTGGATAAAGCCTGCGAGAAGAAAAAAAACGATAAAACGATAAATGAATATAAAAGAACTTGTAGCCTAATAGTGTAACTATTCCGAATGAGAACATGATTGATGAGGAAATCCGACATGCTGCACGCTAGGAGTTACCTGACTCCAGAAGATGGCAGCAGTGCAACATTTAGGATGCAAGCTGCCATTAAAACCCAGATAAGAAGAAGATGCCATGTTATCGCGAGAAAGTCCTCCACGGGCTTCCGTTTGGGTATTTGTGTTCCGGAGGACGTCGAGCGGACTGTTGTTCTTCTAAGCAGTCGTTTTTGGCAAACAATCGAGTTGGAAATTTGAATGCTAACTGTATTTATCGGTCAAGAGCATTTGTACGGAGGTAAGATTACTCTATGTTTTGCGATTCCCCTCAGCCACTCGCAGCTAGCACTAACTTAGCCGTTGTACGGTAAATTTACGTCGATGAACAAGGGCCGAGGGATCTTCCTAGCCGTTTGAAGCTAACGTTAATGTTATAACATCTTACAACATCTCTCCTGTAGATTTTGACTAGCCCATGTTTAACTCAATATAGGTTTAATATAGGTTACACAAGCAATTTGAGTGATTACGTTAATGCTAATGTAAGCTAGCTGACTAACCGAAGATGTTTACTTCTTGCTAATCGAATATGTGCTAATACAGCTAGCCAAGATTTCCATCAAAAAAAAAATGCTTTTTTTGTTCTCACACAGATGTCGGACGACTTGGTGAAACAGCTAAGCAGTTACAAAGCTCAGCTGCAGCAAGTAGAAGTTGCTTTATCCACCGACCCAGACAATGAAGACCTCCTTAAACTCCAGAAAGACTTGCAGGTTTGTTCGTCTGTGTGAATGAGAGACATCAAAAGTATAGAAGCTGCAATTATTAGTCAACAAATCAATTTGTCGATCGACAAAGTTAAACAAATCTTTTAAATATCATTAATTTTTTGGGACAATGTCAAATATTTGCTGTTTCTTGTTCCTCCTATGGTGATTTGATGTTTTGTTTGCCACAGTATCATAGTAAACTGAACATTGCTGGATTTGATCTTTTATTTGGACTTTTGGTCATACAAGATAACATTTGAAGGGTTCACCAGCTTTTTTCTTCCAAGTATTTTGTGGTATTCTGCAGACATTGATTAATCAGTTAAACTCAAAATAATCTTGAGCAAAATCTTGGTTTCTGGATTCTCATGGAGATAAGACTAATAATTTCAGATGTATAACAACTAAAATTGCTAACTAAACTTTAACTGGGGGAAAATTGCCTGCACACTGCATGAACATCTGACTCTCTTTTCATTGTTTTATCCCGCAGGAAGTCATCGATTTGACTAAAGACCTCCTGACCTCACAACCCACTGATGGTGCTTCAAGTACTAATGGGTCAGACACAGTCCCCCTGAAACATGGCTGGAAAGTGGGGGACAGGTGTATGGCTGTGTGGAGTCAGGATGGACAGTGAGTGTCACCAGCCTCTTCTCATGAAAACATTACGTGCAACCGCATGCCTTATAGCACTACAATTAGAGCAGTGATTTTATGGATTAGTTTCTGTCACTTCATATTAATAGTTTATCTTAGGTCTCTGAGATTGTATGTCACTTAAGACAAAATACATTACTTTGGACAAAAGCATGAATATATTTAATTGTAGTCAGAAAATTAGTGCATTTTGTTCTTGAGATGAATTGGAACACAACTTCATGCATGTTTGAACTTAAGGGCAACAACATTCTTGAGGGATGTTCATAGAAAATGCTCTGATAATATCTTATGTTCGCATATGCAACATATTCACTTATCATAAATTATTATATAATAATCTTAAACTTTGCCTCTTAAGTAGAGCTTGAGTCTTTGGCTCATACTCACCTGCTTACAGACGTGATTTTTTGGCAGGGTGTATGAGGCTGAGATTGAGGAGATAGACCGAGAGAACGGCACTGCAGCTGTTACCTTCACTGGATACGGGAATGCTGAAGTGATCCCTCTGCAGAACCTCAAAGCAGCAGAGGAGGGGAGACGCTCTGATGAGGATGGAAGTATGAAGCCCAAATCAAAGTATGAACAAAAAACATTCTCTCTTGTTGTGCTTAAATCATGCTTATTAACATTTTGAATCAAAATATATGAGCAGTCTTTATCTATACTTGCCTTGTGTGAGCGAAAATTGGTAGTAATTGGAAGCTTGGTTGGTTTCACTCATGGGCAACAGAGCACACCAAAAAAATAGTAAATGCACACATCCTGCAAAACATGAACAGGTGCTGGACTAATGAAACAACGTGCGAAAGAAAAATAAAGGTCCACAAACTGTAGCTCCCTTCTGAAATTTTAATGAGATATCCACCAAGAGCACGTAGCTTGAAACATCAGGGCACTTACAATTCTGTTGTACTAGACCATATATTTTTAATTAACCTTTTTTTTTTTTTGTCTCATGTAGACCTTGGTCTTTATAATTATGACCAGCTCCTTTTTAAATTGTATGAGTGTAATTCTAGGAAGTAAGCACCAGCTAGTGGTGTAGTATTCACCTACAACACCTTGCTTTATTAGTCCTCACTGGTTGGAAATAATCTTGGACCCCTAGAACCACAAATTAAATTTTTACATTCAATAGGGCCTTTGACTTTTTGTTACTTTGATTGACTGATTAAAAATGGACTCTGGGACAAATTTCTATACACATACACACAGTGGAGACACCTTGCATGTGCATAGATTACCTAAGCTTCTTCAACAGCAACAAGTAGATTTCATATCCATAACAACATGTTTGTAATTATACATCATGAATAGGATTGTTCAGAACTGATGTTTCTCCTTGTCTGTCTTTTTAGGAAAGAGCAAATAGCAGAACAGAGAGAGTATAAGAAGAAGAAAGCCCAGAAGAAGGTACAGAGGATGAAGGAGCTGGAGCAAGAGAGGGAGGAACAAAAGTCAAAGTGGCAACAGTTCAACAACAAAGCCTACTCAAAGAACAAGAAAGGACAGGTAAGTTTTCTGTTTTTTTTTTTTTTTTAGAGGACTGAATTTATTTGACTGGACAAAGATTATACTCTGTAGATGTCTAATTTCTTGCTTGATATTATATCCCACAGCAGTGCATAGTTGTGAAATCCCACAATGGGATTGCATTTAAATTAGCCGGGCAACAGCTCTGTGAAAGTAGAATATTTTAACAACTGACAAAACAAGAATGCCATTAAGTCACAAGATCTTGTGATCTGGTCTTGTACTGTACCTCTAAAACCTCTAATTCGCACAATTGCATGAATGTTTCAGTGATATGTAATTTTGATTTACATCATCCCTCTCTTGTCTGTCACACTGCATGCTAAAGTTGAAAATTTGTAACCATTAATAACTGATTTTCTGTTTTTTGTAGGTAAAGAGGAGCATATTTGCATCTCCAGAAAGCGTAAATGGAAAGGTGGGAGTGGGAACATGTGGTATTGCAGACAAGCCTATGACCCAGTACCATGACACATCAAAGTACAATGTCAGACATCTAATGCCCCAATGACCTAATATATTCTGTACATAAAAATTCACTGTATACTAGCTATATCAGTGCTTTCCATTGTGTTTATACATGACTTAAGTTTCTCAAGTAAAGAAAGCTTTGAAAGGAATTGCTTGCACACCATTGTTTGAAATATTGATGTAGTTTTCCTTATATATTATGTGGGTACAACGAAAAACATTTTTCCCTGCACTTGGACAAGGTCACTTGTTATGTAAGAACAGGAAGCTGTGTTTTAGAAAAGCCGAAAAGTTTGCTGTTTTTGTCCAGCTTCCACCGAGGCCAAACACTTGCTAAAATGTGTATAAATATACACCTGTAGTTTTAGTGTGAACATTTATGGCTGGATTTTAAATACTGACCAGTTCTTGGTGTGTCTGAACATTGATAATGGCGTTGATTTGAGATGGCTGAATTTACGTTTTAATTTCTGTATATATAACAGTGAAATAAACATTGTTACCTTTTCAGTTTTTTAAAGAGTTGCCTCCACCGCATTTGGGCTGTTTTTACATGACCTTTTCATTGTGGTTCTGTCAGGTCCTGTAGGTGGCAGTAAAGACTTGTATCATTATTAATAAATCCATGTCATGAGCAGCACGCTGCAACTTTAAATACAACCCATTTTTCCATTGAAGTTCTATGAGTTTTTTGTTTGAGATGTTCGACTTTGTTAGTTCAGGATGTTTAATAGACTATGTTAACTGAAGACCTGATAGAAACCTGTGTTTTCTTTTAACAAAATGAACGGCGGGAAACAATTACAATGTGACAGTGAAATGCAAGAAACCCAAGTTTATTATCTGAATAATAATGGTAGGCTTACCAAAAAAAGACAATAATGGTAATGTCTGGGTAGAAGAGGTTTATTAAGATTCCAGGGACAGTTGTCAGGAACTGTAACAAAGTATTAGCAGGGGACCAGCAGCACATGTTTTGCAAAAAAGTCACCTTGGATGGCTGATTAAGCACAAGAGAAAACATTCTGGGGTGTGCTTCAACTTACTTCCTTAACAAAAGTCTTTTTCATAGTGCATTTTATAGTTTCCCAAACAGGTTGGGGGGAGAAAAGACCTGTAACAAGGAACTTTGTGCAAGAGTCATACCCATGTTAAGACACAATTTGGTGGTGATCTACTTAGGACTTGGACCAGAAAAATGCAGATACATGGTCATATTGAAATGGTGATGGTCATATTGTCTTATTTGGTTTCATGGATTCCAACAGGTCAGCAGTGCAATTCTATGTGTCAAATATACATTGAATTAGTGGGAAGTCTCCTAATTTCAAGGATTCAAACTTGTACTTTTTCTGCTACAATACAAAAAAGATACTGTATTAAACATTTAAGTATAAACCAAAACTAGTATTCTGTAGTGTGTATGTTGTTCATGCTACAGACATTTGTATAAGACTTTTCAATCCAAAGCACATTACAACATGATTAGAAAGGCTACATTCAATACACATGCACCATAGCTTTTTTTTTTCTTTTTAATCAATTACAATCATTTTTACTGTTGATTGTTAATAACTGATACCACTACTGGAGCAAGTGGAGAACTAGCAAACCGTAATTTGGTGTTGGACGGACAGAAGTGTGTCATAAACACAGCCAACATTAAAGATTAAAGATATGATAAAAACTAGACGCGTTATTGCTTGAGCCTTGTACTTGGACAAGTGCGGGATAGCTTATTACTGTCTAGATAAAATGAAATAGAATATGCGCACAGTGTGAAAGAGATGGTTCCTTCTTTCAGCAAAACACCACTGAGTAATGCACTAAACCTGTAGCACTGCATATGCCTCAGTGGGGATTAATTACATCAAGTAATTGGGTAAACATTAAAAAAATAATAATGAAAAAAATAATTTTAACAGCAGTTTTTTGTTTGTTTTTGTTGGTTTTTTTTTCATTCAAGCATGACCAAGACCTAGCTACAGTACAATTAAATATACCAAAAATAAATACTATAATCATATGCAAAATAAATTAGAATAACAAGGGTGGACTACACCACCTGTTTGGATATGACTGTGCTTCAGTCAAGAAGAGGGACACCACGTGGATCAATGATGGTTGTGGGTCCTAAAGCAGAGGTTATAGAAGTGTAATAAACATTTTGGAATGCAGACATTGTAGCCCTTGTCACTGGCTTGTTCACTGACAAGAAGTGCCTTCTGGATATATTATCCAAAGAAAAAGGGCAATGTTTTTACAAGGCAAATGGAGCAAACGTTCCCAATGGTGAGCTTCTAGCTGGTACTGTTTTTTTTTTTTTTCTTTTGTGTGTGTGAGTGTTTTTGCTGGTTTCAGAAGATCAACTTGACTAAAGGTAGAGTTTCCCCTTCGTGGGTCCTCTACAGGATCAGTATTGAGTGCAGGTGATTCAAGCTGGCTATGGGTAAAGGGAGATTCGGGTGATTGGTTTAGTCAACTTTAAAAATGAAGAAACTATATTGGGTGAGAAGTTAAGTTTGAGGCTGATGTATAAAATGTTTCAGACTGATGTAGAGGAGCCCCTTGACTTCTGGAAGGAGACAATTTTAAACTTTTAGACTGAGTTGAACTTAAGGCTGGTTCTCAGGTGGAGTAGATGTTTCATTTGTCAGGTACAGGTGGGATTGAGGTTGGTTCTTCTTAAGACAGGGAACCTAAACTGCGAAGGAGAATGGAGCTGTAGGCTGGTACTTGGAGAGGTGAAAGCCATAAAAGACTGCAGCTGAAGTGAATGTATAGGCTGGTGCTTTAAGCAGAGAAGGCCAGTTTTAGACTGCATGTGGCGTATCCTTCGTCACTGGCTAAGCTCTGCCGGCTGCTGTGGTCGTCCAGGTCACTTGCGCCACTGGTGCTTACACTGTCCATTTCTCCATGGGAGAACTCAGTGCTTTCCACGTCAACTTCTATTTCCTCTGTTCAATTACAAAACAAAACACCAACATGAATAGGGATTCATTTTATGAATCATGCAAGTCTTAATGTTTGAAATTGTGCTTTTCTAACCGTATATGGTGACAGATTTTAAACAAATAGATTAAAATGATTAAATTACAAACTCTAATGATGCTACAAAATTTGCCCTTGAATAAAGGCTCTAATTTGGACACTAACCTCTGTCAGACTCTGAGCGGTCAGAGTCCATCCGTGAGCCCAGGCTTTCTGTGCGGACCCTCTCCCTCTCTCCATGAGTCTGCAGCTGGGCTAGCTGCCTCTGCAGGTGCCTCTGCTCTCTCTCTAAGGTCTCCAGCTGGTGCTGACTCCTCCGGTCCACCTCTTCAAGTTTCTGAAAAGAGGGAAATACATGAGACTTAATTTTATTGTTGCTGTGTAGAAACCTAAAGATAATGATGATGATCAGATCGTGTGTGACACCTCTCTAAATACTACTCATGATTAACTGCAAAGTACTGTATATACATGAGAGGATGGAGAACTTATCTGGTGTGCACTACTGTGATGTTAATATGTAGTTGTCGCTGCCACCCCCCCCGTGCCATCTAATAAATTATTCAACACACAAGAATAGCAAGTTGCTTGTTGGATAGTGGAATAGCTGGTGTCTGTGTGTGGGGGTGGGTTTCAGTATACAAATGAAAGTAAAGATCATTCTGTCCTGCTTTTTGGCTTCTTAGCTCTACTTTATTTGTTTAAACTTCCCCACCTTGGTCATTGATTTTTGTCCATTTGTGGCGTTCAGTTGTAGTTTTGAGTAAAGCCTCTATAGACAAATTGCTCACTATCAGTATATTAGGTTACGCTTAAAACCAAAGTCCTGGAGATGCACTATGAACCTGTGTAATCATAAGGGAAGGGAGTAACCAAACACTTCATGCCAATAATCGCATCTGATCATGCCATAAATTTAAAAAAAACAAAAACTGATACATGCGAAGGTAGTGGCAGAATAAGTCCTAACATTTTATTTGCGAGCGAGCTGAACACTGAAGACTTGTGTCTTAGACGATGTCATGAGTGCTTAGAGAGGCACCCATAAATAAAATGAATTATTATTATTATGATTATTATGGTTCATTTCCTCCAGTGTCTCCCATGTGTAAATATTTGCCAGATATAAATTTTTTTTCCTGTTTGAACATACATAAATATGACATATGGCGAGCCAGACAACAACACCAAAACCAATTTGCTTGCATAACAATAACCTTTTTGTAATTATTTTAACCGTTACCCTCTTATACCAAAATACACCACATGAGGTTTGTGAGCTAGAATAAATTCTAAAAGATGAGACTTTGTTAGAACCATGTGCTGAGAGCCCTGAGTAATGTTTCCCATTAGAAAAGCAGTGAAATGACCCTGTTCTGAATGGAGTTTGGTACAAGTAAGAGTAGCATTCCTCTGTGCTTGTCCTGTAGCACAATACAGGGTGTTTCTTTTTTTTTTTTTTTTTTTTTTTTAACTTCCTGCAGCCGTGAGCTTCATGCTGGCTGCACCTGCTTCACCCTTTTACTCTACTACACAGCCTCTGGTTCTAAAAATACAACACAGCAGCATTCAGAAGCCACATTTCCTGGACTTCAAACAGGCAGGTCCAAAGTCAACAGTTGACATCATAGGTGTTTATCCATTACCCCCCGCTGTGATACACTCCCACAGACTGCTGCCAGGACTGCTTTCATATTGCAGCCCTCAGTCATCCCTCAGCTGCTTCTCACTGCAGGAGCCTGCACAAACTGGGGCCAAGAAAGGCGAATATTTCAAAAAAAAAATGTCTGGCTTAGATTGCAGCCACCGGGGGAGCCACAGTGTTGAGTCTTGGATGCTTTGACACTGCAGAATCATTTGAGCCTATCCTCAGTCTCATGTAGTTCAGACACACTCAGTGGTCCATTCGGGCAGGCAGCTCTAACAATTAGGACAGATCTGGTGCCCTCAAGACCAATAGTCAGTGCACTATTCTCACATTATCCTGTAGAGTGAAAGACACAAGACTTAATCAAAGACTTGCCAAGGGTTCAAAATCCTGCAAAGGACAGCCCTGGCAACAGCTCCAGGGAGATTTGTTCAAAGGGAAAGAAAAACTGAAATAACTGAGAAGCAACCACAATGTCCTAATGCTGAGGCCAAAGTGCCTGAAGGTGCAGTTCATTTAATGGTTCTGAGAAAACAGTTTACTGTTTAGAAGTGTCTGGGAAAACCCCTAACTTCTCTGTTTCTGTACATTTCATTTAACCAGTATTGATGTGAGGCAACTGGGTGACAATTTAGCACCAAACTGGCCTCAGTTCTGTGTTCACTGTCCTTAATCTTTACATTAGACATTTAACTGAGCCAAAAAAGTTCAAATAAGAGGTAGAAAATCCAGACTTCCTCCTCTCTCCCTGGTGTTTATACCGAGTCAAGTATGATTACAAAACAAATGGGAGCAATTTCAATTCAACCTTTTCATCCGGCAACAACGTGTTGAACTAACACACCCATAGATGTACAGAATTTCAGAGTTCAGGTGGATTTCAGGCCAAGTATTGAGCTTTCTTTGTAGAGAGTGGAGCTGCACTGTGATCACACATGATGGACAGTAAAGTATCTGTAAAGCGCAGCAAACCAGAGACTGTTGGCCACCATGAGTGAGAGCTAGGAGACTGAATACAATTTTCTTCTAAAATACAAAACAGGATCAGACTATTGACTGGTGAGGCTTAGGTTTTGTTTTCCATCACTATGGATTCACACTGGGTCTCACACTGGAAAGAAATGGACCCTCCCTTGTATATCAAAGTCATCCTCTATAGTACTCCAGATCTATATCTGCTGTCAATACAACATCAACCGTTTTTTACTCAAGGGAACGGCCACAGAACTCTTAATTCCAGATATCTGTGAGTGATAGACACACATTTGCTTTGTTAGTGTTTTCATTGCTGCAGGGGTTTCCTCAGACTACCACACCTTGATATGTGCTTTGGCCTTGTTGAGCAATCCCAGCGTGGTGTGCCGACTGCAGTCTGGTCCCAGAGGGATGAGGGACTTCAGCCTCTCCAAACACAGGCGGAGATGTGCTCGTCTGGGGGAGGAGACACAATCAAGAAGGGTCATTTCCATTTAGAGACAGCATACATGTGAATGAGAGAGTAAATATGCATGACAAAGCTGAGGATGAATTTTCCAGGCTAATGTATTCTAGTCCTCTGCACTGATCCTGATTAGTCCAGTTATGATATTTCCTCCTAATCCAATTTGATTAGAATTGTAATAGTTAAGGCAAACATCTATTTGATTGGTCTTGATTGATTCTAATTATGATACCATTAATCCATCTGTCATTAGCAATGTCACAGTCAAATTATTGAGGCACTTGATTTATCTGTTTATCCATGTTGCTAGTTAGCAACACCATCGGATACTTTTGAAATTACATATAGATCTGTCTGGCCCCAGATTTGAAAGCTGCTGAGGTCAGCCCAATGCTGTGTTTCTGATCTACCAAGGCCTCTGGGCCTGTGGTCTGAATGAATGCAGAAACTGGCAAAGGACACTCACTATCCTTTCAAATAATGGAGTAAAATGTAGGTCAAGTTGTGATGTCATCTCTTCTCCCTGCGTTGGCCACCATTTTGTAAGAAAAAAAAAAAAGGTACAATACGAAATAAGCATTCCTCTAGAAAATGCCCTTTCTCTCATCACTTGAGCTAAGATTCTCCCACACATGGCTGGACATTTAATTTTAGGATAAATGTGTCGTGACATTTGTTTCCCCCTCAAAGCAGAGGCTGCCACATCCTGGAGCTATAAAAAAAAAAAAGGTACAATACGAAATAAGCATTCCTCTAGAAAATGCCCTTTCTCTCATCACTTGAGCTAAGATTCTCCCACACATGGCTGGACATTTAATTTTAGGATAAATGTGTCGTGACATTTGTTTCCCCCTCAAAGCAGAGGCTGCCACATCCTGGAGCTATAGAAGCAAGCTGCTGTTGGATTTGCAGCTGAGAATCTCTCAGGAAGGAGCCCTGTTGTCTGGAAACAGACGGTTCCCGTTTGCTGACTGGGGAAATGTCTGCATGTCCTCCAGGAACAGTGCTGCTACTGAGGCTGCATTACACCTCCCTTTTATTTGCCTTGCAAAATGCTATCGTATACAGGAGGAGAATTTCTAGTTGTTGATAAAAACGCCCTTTCTGGTAGTTCTGTGGTGATAAGCTGAATTATAGGGCTACGGTACATCTCGTTGTGAAATGGTATGGTCAACATGTTTAGCATAGCACCAAAATATGCAAACATGGCAGAATGGAGAAGGCTTTGGGTTTTATCAGCTTGAAGCTCCATTTTGAGCCTGCTGGTGCTTGAGATAAACTCCCTGTGTAGCTACAGCAGTTTAAAGACTGCATCTTTCTCCTGCTACAGTACAACCTTTGCATGACTGCAATGTGAACTTGTCACACATATGTAACAAAAGTTGAAGGCAGACAGATGTAGGAATCTCTATGATGACTTCCCTTGTTTCAACATCTCACTATTACATCTTGTTCCTTTTTCATGGCCTTTCACTACTGTCTGTTTAATCATAGACATGCACACAAATCACCTCTTCAGTCTTGTTTTACTCACCTATTTTTTTCCAGTTCATTGTGTGCTGACCTGTTGAAATTATAAATATAGAAACAAAACTGGATTACATGTCTTATTAATGCAAAATACAGCACATTATACAATTTTATTATTAACCACTGTGTATCAGATAGGATTTGAAATGCCTTTTGTATCACATACAAAAATGAAGACAAACATCATATTCACATCGACTAAATTTCATTTGAGGAACTTTTTCAAAATAATTTACTTACCTATTGTGAATATTGTCCAATTTCCTGTTTTTGAATTTACGTTGTTTCTGTTGATGTGCAGTCTGGTTTGCAGGGTATGTTGAAGCATACCCATGCTCACATTCTGTTGATAAAGAAGATTAAGAGGATTACATGTATATATAAATATTTATAGTACAGTTTTTAAAAAATCTGCTTCAAGCAAAAAGCTTCATGAAGGCTTGGATTTGCAATGATGGGTGTGACCTCATTTGCCCTAAATTGTTCATTACACCTTCATATGTGACAAAATAAAAGACAGACAGCCCTTTTTGGAAAATATTAATAACCTATTAATACACTCTATGATTGACATTTATGATGTAATTATGTATCTTGTGTGAGTTGGCCAATCTGTACTTAGCCCACATTAAGCAGAAAAGTGGGCCATGAGAAAGAATATTTTGTCAAAACTCCTTTCTATTCTACAGTACTGTGTTCTTACTGTTGCTTAAAAAAGGCCTACAGTTCCCATGACCCCTCCTTCCCAGTAACATACTACGTTTAACATGAACCTGTGTGTGATTGGCTATTTGCAGTGACTCTGGCGCTGGGAACATGTTTCCCGACCAATGAAAACTTTACAATTTGTTCCATGTGGAAACCATGTGAACAACACATACAAGGAAGCAGCACCAGCTGCCTCTGAAAATGATAGCTAGGCTCTCAACTGAAAATGTTTAGAGGAAATGAAATCTGAATCACATCGTTTGTAGATGCAAGAAGGTCCGTGAATGCGACATTTTTTGAATGGACATGATATTTTAAGGGAAGCATCGTGAGGAGCTGCGAGAAACTGAGATGGAGGATTAAAGGGGACATTTGGAGTCGCAAACCACAATGTCTACATGTATTAACCTAGATGTGCACATATAAGCCTGTTAAAAATGATATGACATGAAATCCTGCCTGCTCAATTAAGTCTCCCATAGTCTGCCAAAGACCAGTTTTAGGGGAATAAGATCATTTAGCTGCAGGCTATTGTTGCAATAAAAAATCAGTTTCTGGCGATGCATTTGCTTCCTATATTTAAAAATGAGCAAATTTTCCGGCTTCTCGTGAACTGATAATAATTTGAAAGTGTTAGGTCGATTAGACAATAGTTTTTCAGGAGCAGGTGAAATATCATTGGCTGCTGACGGGCCAGTTCATCTGTCCGCTGCGCGTCTTTTGTCGCCTTCGCCTCTATTGTTGTCTGCTCGGCGCATTACATGGTAATATCCCCTACAGCCCGTGTTTACTTACTTCCGTTGTTCTTCTCGATATTTTCTATGTAATTTGCTGCATCGAGCAGCACTTGTACGTTCTTCATAAAAGTGCCGATTTGGTCCATTGCGGAACATTTGGAGTATAAAACGTCGCTGAAAGAATAGTCGGACATCTCTCCGAAATCCTGCTGGTCCATGGACGCATCGGACTCCGACAGGACCTCCTCGGATTTCAGCTCGCTGTGCTGTCGCACGTACTTTACCATTTTGACTTCAAGCTTTGTATTTTTTGGGGGGCTTTGACAAAGAAGCAGCGCTGAAATTGCACTCCTTGTCCCGTCTGTGCACTGAGCGGATGACTGAAATGAACCAGGCTGGATGGAATTGCAGTCCTTAGCCTCAGCCACTTGCCCTACTTGGTGGATAATCCCTCCCACTAACGCATGCACATTGCATTCATTGTCAACTGTGCCATAATAAATCCTCATTATCAATACTGCAGGAGAGTAACAAACAACACACTTATGTGCAGTGACATTCTGAAGTAATGCCTGCTTTCTTTTGTGACAATGCTGCTTTATTTGCGTTGACATAAACTGAATAATTACTTATGACAAAATAAGAGCTGCCTTTCATGTGCACACAGTTATGTCTGAGTTTATGTGAAAAGACTTTAAAAGTGAAAAAGCATTTAGAGCACATGGCAGTAGACAGTATCAGGTCTAATTAATGGTGCAACCTGGATATCAGGGACAGCTGCCAGGGTTAGTCTCAGTTATAAATATGTAATCACTTGAAGCTTCTGTGTTATTAAAGGGCTCCCAGGCAGTAATGCCCTAATATTAGAATCACAATAATATAATCTGTAATTAATTTACGTTTGCATTTGGGTGTCTGATGTAGTACTATGGAATGATTTCCTCACTCCCAATGCTACCCTAAGTTAATAGTGTTCAGGAGTCTTTCGCTGGGCATGACTGCAATACATTCATATGATTTTAGAAGCAGTTTGAGATTATTTGTCTTGATAATCATATTGGTTTTCCTTAGCTGTGTCCTTCTTGAAGTCTCTGTTTTTTTGTTTTTTTTCTCAACCACTCTGGGTTTGTTGTGTAATTTTCCTGTGTTCCTAAATTTACATAGAGATAACATGAAAGTAATAAGATAGTAAAATTATGCTTAATGTCAGAATGAGAATCGCCCATCCATTTAGGGGTGTTTTAATTCAGCGGACAACGCAATTTACATGATAGTGAAAGTGACCATACTTTACTAGCCTTTAAAGTCATCGCCCCATTGAGGGGGAGAAAAAAAACTAACCTTGAAATTGAATTTACTTCTAGCTTAATGGTCAACTTCTGTTGTCCTTTTGACGGATTAAGAAGTCATTTTCCCCCACACTGTGAGGGATGAAGGAGGACAGAGGGGAAAGGGCCTGCCTTTACGAGGCCAGCCATGCGTGCAGGGCTGTGTTGTGCCTCTGAGACAATGGGTGCAGATGGCTGGCCCGCTGCAGATGTGGCCAAGCCTGTAACGGACGCCTGTGAGAGAGTACACCCTCCCATGGAGTCTATTTCAGCCGCCTGGCAAGACCTGACACACACAGACAGTCCTGATCTGGATGCTGAAACAGAGACGCACACTTTAGTCGCAAGAACAGGCTACATTCATGAACGGATGCAAATGTGCTTTATAAAATCCAAACAAATGCAGGTCTGTTTTTGAAATATGGGTGTTTTTCTGTTAGTATGCATTTTCCATTTAATTAAAGCTCTTGTTACTGGAGCGTTGTTAATGTAAACGCAGACCTCATCTACTGCTACCTTCGTGCTCAAAAGGACAGATAAGTCGAGTCAGGCATGGACAGAGGGTTCCGTGGGGGATGGAAACTGACAGTATTTCGCCAGGAAAAGGCTCAGTGGTGCTGTGAGGCTCGTGTACAGACTGACTGTGCGTACTGCACACTGATAGCGACAGCGTGGAAAGCTGACCCGCTGTAGGTTGGTGTAGAATGTGACCCCAACTGGAGTAATCTGAAAAGCCTGAGGATTACACCAGTGGCTCGGCTGTCACAGAGGAGGCAAAGTCACACGTTGCTGGTGTGTGTGTTTATGAAAGAATGTACCAAACATCCCATCCCCTGATCTCACACAGCAGAGAGTACAAGGTCTATCTATTTATCTACCTACCTACCTACCTTTCTGTCTATTTATCTATCCATCTATCTATCTGATGCTGCCCTGGCACATGCTGGTGGTCTGTTAAGACGGCGGTCTCAGATTAAGCATTGTGCAGCAGCAGTCCCCTGTTGTTTTAAAACAATAGGTGCACTTTGCCCTGAGGTCACAGCAGAAGGACACCCCAGCAGGCCAGACGTGTGTCACCTGCTTTGTCCTCCCCTTAGCGCTGTCAGGACATAGAAGAGCTCAGCGCTAAGCTTCGTCATTCACACATTGTAAGGGATTGTTCAGATAATAAGTTTGGATCCCGGCCGGCGCTGGTCATGCTTTTTAGTTAACTACTGAAAAAAATTCAAGGAAAAGTTGAGAAAAAGCTTATTCTCGTATAATTCCCTCGACCGGAGAAAACTAAATTCCCCCTAATAATTTATTCTCAAAAACCGCCACATGTTGACTGTTTCTTTAAACGGAATCTTCATCAATAAGCCTTACTTCCACATATGATGTTATTATTATTCTAATTTTTTATATGCAATCAGATGCCCTACCTTTGACCTCATCTTCCTCTCTTTATGTCATCTCACAGGAGAGGTGTGTGTAGGATGGGGGTGGTGTAGGTATTGATCTTGTCACTCCCCCAACATGAACACCTGTTGGAGACACCAAATCCCCTCTTTGTCTCCACAGCCCCCTCTCACAGTGGATTACCATGACAACGCCCATTCATAACATAGCTGAAGACTGATTATACAGCTTCACATGGTCAATTATCGGTGAACGGAGTGCATTGTTTTAGGGGGACGCTGCTTTTTGTTGTTTAATAAAGGGGAGGCTGTGTGGGTAGTTTTCTAGAAAGCTTTATTTCATACTTGAGGTGTTATTTTGTCTGTTAGAAATAGATCTAATCAGCTAGTTTCACACCACGCTGGAATGAAACATAGCACATGAAATAAACGCAAGTACACAACAAGATCAGAAATCTGTTCATATTTAAAAGTACGTTTGAGTAAATATAAGAGGCGATAACATCAAATATCCTTTCAATAAGCAAGAGAGCAATAATACTGTTATGGAAACATATCCCAGCTTTTATTACATCAGGTGGAACGCAATTTTAAAGGACTGACTTGGAGACATGGTGAATGTAATGTAAAGCACCGTGGAAAAACCCAGGCGACACAAATAGCAATGTAAACAACAGAGGAAACACAAGCACTAGGTACACAAATTACCGGAGTAATACAGTTTGTAAACACAATCCGCTGTGCATGTTGAGTTAATAAGGAGCTTAACTAAGGTGGATAAAAACATGATAAAAGAAGTGTTAAGTATTGTTATTAGATTGTACTGTCACATTTCTATGTTTCATTGTTTAACATTTGGTTTAGCGTAACAAAAGAACTTCACAAAAACAAACTATTTACAAAGGCAAAGAGTTCACTCCCTTTGGGTCGAAAACAAATCATTCACATTATTGACTGGGATGTAAATATATGGTCCTCTAATATACTTTAGATCAAACTCTTAACAGTGGCTACAAAGAAAAGCTTTCCACAGCATATTGCCATCAACTGACTATCCGGACAAAATTATTAGTCAAAACATCCATCACATTCAACTTTCCATTATTCAGGCTCGGCACTTTCCTTGTCAACATCCAAACAAGTAGTGATTTTCTGTCTATTCTGTAAAAGTCCAACTTTGTCACTCATGAACATCAATATTCAGGAATCATCACTTTGCTGAGCTCTTCCTGTTAGTCACAGTCAATTCCTTGTCACAAGTACAATAAAGCAGCAACCATGGGAACAATACCACTGACATAAATGTAAAAACATGAATTATTACTGTATTGTCAATCACAGCATGTTTAGTATGAGTTAGTATGTAAAGTAAATATGTTAAGAATATCAGATCATTTATTTACCTATCAAACACTATATTGTAATACCTGTAATATAAACCAACATATATTATTACAAGATAGTATAACTATGAATATGTTCAAATACAAATCATACTTCTTATAAGGCTAAACGTTCTACAATCTTAATATGTTCAGCCACTGTTACACTACTAGTGTGATTATAACATTTTAAAATTGTTCTTAGTTTTCAGTATACATTCAACAATGAACTTGTGCAAAAAGAAAAAAAAAGAACTCACAAATATGTAGCAGGCCCGATCTGATGTATTTATGAACTTTAAAACCTTGTTTCCTATGATAACTATTTTTAAACCCATTAAAAATATGGGCAATAACAGCCACAGATATGCAGTGTTGCATTCACTTTTCATTTGATTTCGTTTTACTGAGCCCTTCAGGAGTGGTCAGTCACAAATTCTCACAGGGAAGAAAAATAACAGATATTACCCTCTGCTGGCACAACTTGGAAAAGCACTCACATGAAATAATAGCTGTGAATGAGGGAAGATGTGCAGGATGTGAAAAACAACACTGTCCTGGGAAACTTTCTGACTAAATAATAGTCATTTCTCTTATTTTATTTCCCTTTGACAAGCTGAAAAATAAGAAGGCAATTCAGATGTTTTCCTAGCAAAACAATATAAGCCCTCAGGCTTCTGTTTTTTCTTTCTCTTCCTTCTTTTTCTTGCTCTTTTTCAAGAACGAAGGTGTGCGGAACTTCTTTTTCTTTTTCTTGGGGGACTTGGTTTGGCTCTCCGGGGTCTGAGCATCACCCGTCTTCTCCTTCGTTGTTATGGAGATTTCCACCGTTTCCGAAGTGCTCACGCTCAGCTTGGATACCTCGATGCTCAGATCCTCCTCTGTCTCTTCCAAGTGGTCCTTCCCGTTGGGTAATGTGTCTGTCAACAGATGAAACCAAGTCAGTGATGAGGGACGCGGATAAAAAGTGCAATCACACAGACAAGGCTGTGATAATACATTCAATTAAATTATGAAGGCATATCTTGTTCTTTTATAAGATTATACCAGAGGGATATAAAACACAGACACAAACAAGCAGCTACTTCTAACACATAATTTCAGTACCCATTGGCCAGCTAATTACCTTGTTTAGCTGGCGTCATTATGGGAGAGAGGGAGAGGGAGATAGTTGAGCCATCAAATGTGGTCATCTCATCTGCATCAGTGGCATCATCATCTTCTGTAAATGGATTAAAAGTCATCAGATCAGTTTTTTCTAATGTAATGTGTTCTCAACAAATAATCGCAACAGATAATTTTCTTCACCATCTAAGTTTGCCATTTTCTAATTAGTACTACATTCAAATTACAACTGAAACAGATAAGAATGTCACTATTTTTGACAGAAAACAAAGTACTTGGCACATTCTGACCTGATGATGGTGCTAGATAAAAAGTTTTATGGATCACCAAAGTGATTAAAATTCATCCAGAAGGGGATATGAATGTCTGATTCAAATTTCATGGGAATCCATCCAGTAGTTAAATATAACACCTTATGGTGGCACTGGAGAAAAGGGGGGAGGGAGACCAAAGTCATCCTCTGGGCAACATGAATGTCTGTACAAAACTTCATGGCATACCATCCCATAGTTGTTGAGATATTTCAGTCTGGACCAAAGACTATGCATCCATATACCCCTGCTGCTAGCATGGCAAATCAAAACAAAGATCACCTAACACTAGACTGCTTTTACAACGCTGCTGCATTTTATTCATCTCTATTTTCGGCTGTCTTCTCAAGATTGACATATTATTGTCACAGTAAAAATAAAGGTGCTACTCTGATACACAGCTGTAGAAATGTTTTCCTCCTACACACACACTTTTTTCCTTGTCTACAGTCATAACCAAGACATGAGTAGTTTGACAAGACTGATGTCTTTGCAGCTCATCTCTCACCATCCCTGTGAGCTGATTTCACAACTCAGAGAAGAGTGAAACCATGGACTGACATTTTTGTCCTGGTGGCATTTTTGCAGGAAGCTCCTCATTTCTGTGAATGTAGTTCCAACAATTCCTCCAGGCAGGAACCAAGGACTCTGCCTGGACTACAGGCTAATTATATGAGTTTTTAAGTTGTTGCACTAAGTGCAGCAAACTTGTGGAATATATAAAACTCCAACAAGTAAGATAGCAGACCTTGAAATATTTGCATCAGGACCAAAAAGTAATAA
The DNA here is from genome assembly GCF_002260705.1 of Seriola dumerili. Classification (NCBI taxonomy): domain Eukaryota; kingdom Metazoa; phylum Chordata; class Actinopteri; order Carangiformes; family Carangidae; genus Seriola; species Seriola dumerili. Next base: position 3,252,143 of record NW_019174733.1, on the reverse strand, counting down.
TGAGATCATGTAATTACAACTCAAATTCCCATTCAATAATGTCTTGATATAATAATTATCCAGCAATCTGCATTTAATGAGCTGCACGCTCCAATTTTAATTGTCGTCCCCCCCCCCCGTGCTGTGTGTTTGGTGAAGTCAGAGTCACTGTTAGCCCCTGAGATTAGCTTTGTCTCTGCATCTCAATTTCTTTCACAACCTCTGTAACCCCAAAGGACTAACTTCAAAACATCATACGCTCATAATATACATGGGATGATGTCTGATTTGAGCCCTTGTAAACCCAAGAAGGATTAAATTAAGTAGAGGTTTTCTATGCCTCTAAAGAGAGATGGTGCACTGTAAGGCTTTGTAATGGTAAAGTTTGACCCCTGAAGAAAATGTACAGAGAATAGCAATGAGTACCTTCTTGGCCTTGCTGCTTTCTCTCCACCATGCTCTTGTATTCCTCCAGCTCTTTCTCTGTAAGTTCATTGAAGGGGTTAGGGGGAAGAGAGCGAGTCTGTTCCTCATCCTCAATGATGAAAGCCTGATACAGAGGAGAGCAAAGAAAGATATTATTACTTGATGTGACGTCTTTTGCAGTAAATAGAAGTGATTTCTCAGATGTAAAAATGAGGACTGGTTATACATTCATGTTAACAGTTTTTCTCTCAACAATTGTATAATTAAAACCATGATTTCTCAATTGCGTGCAATTCTCAGATCGTTTTCACCACAGTATATGTATTTCTGGCTGCTTTCATACAGAACTCAAACGATCTAGTGCAGATATCTTCAGTTGATCCAGTGATGCGTGTCTTTAGCCGCTGTGATCAATATCGATTTAACTGGTTCCAAACGCAACAGGATATTTCACATGGTCTGATTCTTAATTCTTGGGTCTGATGCTAATTTCAAGGTCTCCTATCTTACTTATTGTAGTTTTATATATTCCATAAGTTTGCTATATGAATTACAACAAGTTTCCTCGGTGGAGCGCAATGTGTTTCTTTTCCTTCTACTATCTTGTTTTAAGCAAGAGTAAAGGTGCTGGGACGGCAGCCGATCAAAATGACATAAATGTTTTGAATGAGTGTTGTCCTTTTGCAGGACAAATGCTGCTGCTCAGTATAAAATGGCGCGGTGGTTGCTCTTCACGCTTTAAGAAATGTGACAGTGTTTACAAATGATCATCATACTCACTGGTCCTGGGATGGTGTCCACAACAATGCCTGCTAGTAATAGAGACTTTGGTCCCGCAGTCATCTGGTCACCTCTGTGCTGTTCTTTAATCTGAACAAATTTATCCAGAAAAGTCATATTAAACCTGATTCAGGAATCTTTGGCTTAGCAAACAATATCTTAACACCATTCTATGCCTGCCAACATGAGGTGCATCACATATAATTACCCAAACACTCGGGAAATGACAGTATAGCTCTTGAATGGACCAATCCATCAGCTTTATTATTGATTCTGTTTGGAATGGAGCTTCAATGCTTCTGGGTTTCTAGTCAGTAGAGCAATTAATCCATGAATTGATTATTCGTTGCAGTCATTTATTCAAGAAGAAGCACTGAATATTCACTGATTCCAGCTTCTCAAATGTGAGGATCTGATGCTTTTTTTGTCATATATGACAACAAACTGAATATTTGGGGATTTGGGGCTTTTGCTTGAATAAAACAAACAATATGGTAGCATCAGCTCAGGATGTGGGAAATTATAATGTCCACTTCTCACTTTTTCTGGTAATTTTTTTCAGCAAAGCCATTAACTGTTTAATCAAGACAATAAACAGACAGATTAATAAATAATGAAACTAACTGTTAACTGCTTCCCTACTATTGAAAAACAAATCTAGTACCAGTTTCTATGGCATATATCATAGAGAATGTAACGTTTAATACCATCTCTAATCATGATATAGTAGATGCAATAAGAATGAATGAATTTAAGCCTTTGTAAATGTTGTGTGAAAAGCGTAATGATGTTTTCAACTGACCCGGTTCCTCTTATCCAAAACCTCTGTGGGATCAGTGTTGAGTGGGACAAATTGGTTGGGGTCCTCGATCTTTATTGGGGTACCGATGCAGTTGCCTGGCTGTGAAGATTTCATCCACTGAGAGAATAAAAATAGAAATTCATGGGAAAAAGCTTAAAGAAAAAGGCTCAAAGATTTAATAAATGCATTTATCAAAACTGCCACAAGAGGGCAGGCGAATATAAAGGAATAGCAGCTCCCAAGCTCACAACTTCCTTCAGAGACCAAAACAGAGAGGATTGGATTAGTCAATATCTATTTACAGTTTGACATGAAAATCAGCGCACCATGGTTTTAGTCCTGGGGCTGACATCCCCGCTGGGTGACTGTTCAGGAACATTGACCCTCAAGTAGCTGTTTGGCGAGTTGAGCCACCGGGTCCTTTCTCTCTGCTGTTTCTGCACCATAAACTTGAAGGGGCTTCGCAGGCCCAGCTCGCTGTCCTCCGGTGGCACAGCAGACACCGTGGCAGGGATCTCCACGTCGTTCTTAGAGCGGGGTTTTTCACGGACAATGGGGTTCCTGTAAGAGTAGCCTGTTCTGTATCCCTAGATGGTCACACAGAGAGGTAACGTCATTCAAACTTACTTACTGAACAGTTATCAGTTACAGAAGAAACTGCTTGCAGTATTTTGCACCATTCCCTCAGTATTCCCTTATAATTAATTAAATAGGAAATATGAACTATAAAAGATACAAAATTCAAAGGATGCACTGGCCACCCAAGATCCGCTTACACAATGCTGTTAAATATTTAAACCCTGCTGTATATACAAACAGCATTTTTGCAGACATGCCCAGTTTCAGAGGGAAAAGATAAAACTTTGGTTTGAAGGAGTGTGTTGTGTGTTGTTAACAATACATCAAAGGCCGAGAGAGACAACTAGAAAACTACTGATGGGAACTCGCAGTATGTGCAGAGTGCAGTTTGAAGCTGGCAGTGCACCACTACAATCAAAATGAAAATTGGCGTTTTCTCGCAGGCGGTATGACAAGTTTGCCACAGAAAAAAAAAATCCCGCTCTGGGCTTTGGCTCGCCACAATGTAAGCAAGCCATCGAAAGAAATTTTGATCACAAAATTGTTCACTGGCCCCCAGTTGCACAGTCAATTTATATTTATAGGCCACATTATCATTTGCAAGAGCAGTAGGCGCCTATTAGCACCTTTCAGCTCGCCTAGACCTATTAATTAAGTTTAGTGTGTGTAGAAAAACCTTCATCCATGATGTATTTTGGCTTGAATCTTGGCTCATATATAAAATACAGAATACAGCAACTGTTGCATTTAAATACATTTCTGCTCAGACAAAAAGCAAATGAGACACACTCAGTTCAATATTTGGTGACTATTGGTTTCTTTTTCAATAACTCATTCCTTTTTTATATAATGAACAGAGAGATTTCTATGAAAGGAGACACTTTCTGAAGATTATCAAACTGACTGACACTCTTTCTCCTCATCGACGCTCCTCATGGTATTTGAGTTATCTGTCTATTCCATCTCCTTTTTTGGTTTAGGAAAATAGGATTTTCCCATTTTTGTTGCTGTAAAACGTGTGTGTGTGTGCAGGGCCATCTCTAAATCATCTTTTCCCTCCAATATTATTAGCTATGACCTTTAGCGCCGCAAGGGCTCTTGTTGTCTTTGCTTTGGATTTCCCCATTGGGATCATTTCCGACGTCATTTCATTCAGCAAAACTAGCTCCTCCCACTGGCTTGGAAGGACTAGACGTCCTGTTGCAGAGAGTGTAATGGCATTTACTCCCATCACCATATTCAAGAGTCTTTGAGAAAACGCCAAATCCTATTTCCAAATTGAGTCCACTAGAGTCCTTACACTAAGTGATTGTGTGGTCTGTGCTGCTCTAACTGCCCACAGCATGCCTCACCATCTGGAAGCTGTGATTGAGAGGGTGGCCGGGCTATGATCACACAGAGCTAACACAGCTGCAGCCCACTCCAGCCACAGTTGTTAGCGAGTAGCTCACTGAAACAGACACGGTCTGACATCTTCTGTTTCCACAGAACATGTCAGGCGCTGGTCATTAGCAGCGTGGTTAGAATAGCAGGGTTTAAACTGCAGCACAGCATAGAAATTGTGAGGGTGTAATAGGACAAGCTGACAGGCTGTTAGCCACAAACAGATCTATGAGCTTAACAGGTTCTCACAATAATTACATGAGTATCTGTAATTGAGGTGAAAAAATGTTCACTCAGCAACAGCTAGGATAAAACAATACGATTCAATTACACAAATCATTCAGATTACATTACCAAAAACACATCCAGTTTCATTGTGTTGTCTAATCAGACACTTCCTGGGGAAGCGCATGAAACAGGAAACTCAGAGCATCATGGGTAAAAGGCACAGGTCAGGGTTCGCTCACCAGGTTGTCCAGCATCCTCATGAGGGACTCGAACTCAGCCTCGCCCACTTTCCACTTGACCTCATGGTCCATCACCACCCCGGCAGCGGCCACTCCCTGGGTCAGGGGTTTAAGCTTCTCCCTGTCCAACAGCACGAGGTTGTCCATGCCGCCTGAACACCTCAAAGCATTCACCTACAAAAAGACACGTGACACCATATTATTCTAGTAACACAATTCTTACTTTTGGAGTTACAAGCCAAATTATAATTCAGTGCATAACTCATGCATTCATTAACTTACTTAGACAGAGAGCGTCCACCTCAGAATGTTAAATATTCTCTCTTCTAAGATACAATAAGATTTTCATTTTAAAAGAACTGCATGTATATGTGAACTGAGCTGTCAATATGTGTCAAAAACAAATACAGTCCAGACACATGAGGATGATGGAAAAAGCACCCCGACTGCCTCCCAGACATAAAGCAACAGGAGTATCTCAGAAACACTGCAGGGCTCCACCTGGCTCTGGCTGTGAACAGTGCTCTCTAGCACATATTTGACTTAGCTTTGTTCAAATATACTGTATCCTCGACTCAGTTTTGCTTCCATTATAGACACTGCAGTCAAGTCTGAAACATTTTTAAAAGAAAGGAAAATATTTCTAGCGATGAATTATATCAGTGATTTATACGTATGAAGTTGACTTATTAATATCTAGAAAGGTGTTTCAAGGTCATAGTCACGTTTACGAATTGCTTTGACCTGAATGGTGCTGTTACATTTCATTACCAGGCAGAGGTGTTATCAAAAATAAAAATCAATCTTTCTGTACCTGGATTTCACAGGCTTGTTGTGAGTGGTACACATAGTGAAAAGCCTCTTCTACTGTTTCACCCAAAGCAAGAAGCCCGTGGTTCCTCAGGATCATCACCTGAAAAATACAAGACACACTTGAGATGCCTGATGGCCCACCACAATCCCTATGATGAGTCATTTTCACATAAGAACTCCAGACAATATCTGGACCTCTCACACATGCAGCACACTCACTCTTGCTGTGAATTGTCTGCACAATGACCAGCTCTATTTAATCAGACATTACAAGGACTTTATACCAGGGAGCTTGCAGGGTAAAGTCTGTTTAATGTCCGGTTCAACTGATTCAGACATTTGAGTTCACACATACTGCTCCTCCGGGTAATGTCCAGAAAAGTTCAAGGTTGCAGTGCATGTGTGAAAGCAGCTACAATACACTGAGCAAATCCAGCTGAGCTATGGCATTAGCACATCCAGATATGCTAATGTGAATTCATTAATCCATGTCTGTATTAATTAGCGAATGTTTCCTTATCAAAACTTGTCCTGACATAATACAGGTGTAGTGTTAATACCATCTCTGCATCTTAAATTCAGCTTCATCTGCCATAAAACAAAATGTACTGTTCATTGTGCTCTTCCTCTTCCGTGTGATTTCACAGTCCAAACACAAACAACTGTCTCCCTGAGCTGAAAATATGAGCATCAGGAGCTGAATTGATTATGCCGACAGGTGACAGCATTTGGGGTCTACCTATAAATCCTCTTTATGAAGCTGATAATGGTTTTTTTTTGCTGATTCTTTGTCAGAGAGGAGTTGATTCAACTCTGTGGTAGTTTTTGAGGTTATTTAGTGCTGCTGCTGTATTTGATTATATCAAGAGGCGCTTCTAATATGTAGATGGTTAAAGTAATACCTCATATTTTGGGGGAAAATGCTTATTCACTTTCTGGTGGAGTTAGATGAGGAGATCAGTACTTTCACCTTCATAGCTGTCTGTCAAAAATAAGGCTACAGCCATCAGCCGGTTGGCTTCACTTAGCATAAAGACCAGCACCTCAAAAATTCATTAGCTAACATTTTATATCTTGCAATTTCCCTCAGCTCCCAGTCTTTATGCTAAGCTAATCATCTCCTGGCTTTAGCTTTGTATTTAGCACACAGATATGAGAGTGTTATCAATCTCCTCATCTAAATTTCAGCCATAAAACAAATAAGTATATTACCCAAAATGTCAAACTATTCCTTTAAAAGGTGTTTCCAATATTCTGTTCCCTTCATATATGTACAATGTTAAATAATTAACACTAAGTACAAGAAAAATCATAATTTTAGATAAAATGCTATGGTTGAAGCTGATTAGCAAAAGACAAGTATTAAATTTTAGTAATAATTTGTCTGATTACATTGTATGCACATGTATTAATTTATTTACATTTACAAACCAACAGGTGACCTCGTATAAAACCAGTTGTGCATACAGCTTCACATAATAATTGGTGCCTTTTTTCCAACCAGTTGTTGAAAGCTGCTCTATCCCATTTAAAAGTGAGCCTGTCATTAATGGAGTCTCTTAGTTTGACAGTACCTTGGCAGTAGGGCCCAGAGCTTTCTGAAACTCCACCTTCTCCTCTTTATTATCCAGGCTGCCATGGTAACCAAAGCAGCTCACGTCTCCCAGAAGCAAAGCCTCCTGGGAAATGGGCAGGATTCCATATTTCATCGAGGACACCTGTTAACAGGGGATAAAGCCAACTGAGACTGTGGCGCACCAAGGTCTGTGAGGCACTTTTTTTCGCTATCAGGCACAAATAAAACTTTACACAGCGATGTTCATCATGTGCTGTGCATTTTACAGCCAAGCTTCAAAGGAAATGATAAAAGCACGTTACAGGGTGTCTGCATCTAAGGGGGCTGCTTTTAATTCAGCCTTCTTCCTGTGGTGCAAAATAAGCATTTAGCAGCAGCTTTTATCCTTTGCTGAAGTTGAAGCTCATTTAATATTCGCCTTGAGTGTACTTACAGCAGCTGTAGCTGGGGTATGTATGTGGATGATGCATCTCACATCCGGGCGCATGGAGTAAATGGCAGCATGAGATGCAAATCCAAAATGGTCTATACCCAGATCAGTAGAACCCTGGTCCACCACGTCGCCGATTATGTTTACTTTCACCTACATACAGCAGAAATAAAAACACCAGATTTAGAGATGTGATGAATGCCAGTTGGCGGTCTACGGTTGTTAGTAGTCGTTGTTGTAGTAAGGCAGTTTAGAAGAATGTCATTTAATACCTAGTTAGGTAATTAATACAGTTTGATTGAGTCATTAAACCCTGTGGAGTCTTTTAGTAAACAAATTAATGTTTACAGTCATTCATTTCTTACAACAACACATTGTGTGTGTTGAATGTTTCCCTCTGCATATTTTTAATATTTTGGAAACTACATTGTTTACATCTGGCACATTACTATTTTTCTTACTGTCACCTGTCGATCTGCGGATTAGTGTGAAATCATTGGCAGGAATGTGTATCATGTCACCCACATGCTTTCTTTGTGTGGGTGTGTGCAATCTTGTGTTCGTACATGTCACACAAACAAAATAAGGACCCACACATAAAAACATTGATAGTACAACTAGGAGTCAAAAACTCCACAGTGTAGCTTTAAGGCAGAATAACTTCATTGTGTATCTTCTGTACATCTATATTGGTGCAAATATTTTTCACATGCTGCATTTTATCAATAAACATCAAGACATGAATTTATTTTAAATATCCTAAAATTCAAAACATATGTGTCTTTCTATTTTATTGTAAACAATTTAGATTCAATGTAAAATGGCTCACGTCTTGATTGCTTTAATCAGACTACTTACTATATTTAGATATTAGTTAGTTTAACTTTCAGCAGTGCTTACATCTGAAAATGTCTTCCTGTACTTCCACAACCTATTCCTTCATAACACTTTCAATCTTAGGGTATTCATTCAATGGATTTACATCAATGATGCTCAAAATACGACACTATTAAATTATTCCAGTGCAAGTAGTATAACTCATGACAACTCATTACATGATAATGCATTGTTACTCACAATTGGAAAAAGACAACACACACACAGCCATTGTGCTTACCAAATTTGCTGCCGTCACCTCAGCGAAAGACAGACCTCGTGGACTAATAAGAACATGGTCCTGCTCTTTACTGACACGCACCTGAGGCAAAATGAACACGTTGTTAGAATCCTAAACATCTCTAGGCTACAATAACATGAATGTCATGAGTAAACTTCCAACGTCCTGAAACATCTGCAGTGTTACTACAGTGTATTATCAGTGTTTGTTAAGCTCGTACAGGAAAGGAGACACATATGATGCTTCTGCAACAGTGTCTCCCCTATAAATTCATTCTTGTCAGGTTAAGAAGCACTGATGCCACAGGAGACCAAATCTCTACACTTTAAAAAGTTCTTTAAGTTGGGTTAGAAGCTAGTCAGTATAGAGAGACCCATCTCACCTATTCAAGGGTACAGGAAACTTTGAAACTACACAGGAAAGCTCTCTTCTTTCGAAAATCAGCATGTGGGTTGATAAAACTGACTTTCTAGGCTTTGTCTTTGGGGAAAATCTGAGCTTTACTTCTTGACATCTCAGGTGTTCATCACATATCTCAGTGTGAATTCCTGCTTTTGGGGAGATGTTCATATTCACACATCTTGCTTTTCTAAACCATAAATAATATATGGTTTCTGAAAATAAAGAGGTTTTCCCCTTTAAGCCTTCCAGGATCCAGAGAACACGAGGCTCACATAAAGATACACAAACCTTGTGCTGCATACATAAGCTGGTGTGCACTGGAGCGTGATTGTGAAGTTGTACTCACAGTAATGTAGGAGCTTGTAAAACGAGCCCAGCTGAAGAGGTCAACAAGCCTGTAGAGGCTGGCCAGCCTGCAGCGACTCTGCTTCTCCCCTTTAGCAAAGGAGGGAGTCTCAATGCCATACAAGTCATTGACTGGACTCACCATCCCAAAGCCTGCCACAAGACATAACATAGATGTATCAGCAATATTACATTGGTTATTTTTCAAACATTTACAAGGATGTTACACATGGTTTGCTTTACAGAACATATCAAGTTAAAGATCCCAGGAAACTTGAGTCTCTACAACTGTAGCTTAAAAAAGGCCTTTCTCAGAACTCCCAACAAGAAACTGAAAGATATTTTGGACTATCACGCCATATAAGGACATTTAATGACAGGACCCTATCTTTTACAGCCACTTAAGCTTTTTAAAAGAGCAGGGCTGTCTTGGCGACTTCACGGCCATTTCCTACCATGGGATTTTCCAAACATTTACAGTTCTGATAGTCAGACTTTTTAAAATGGATCTGTTCTTCAGGGTGCTCTGTGACCTCCCTAGAAAAATAAGGAACAGAGGTTATGCTAACATAATTAGCATTGCAATCTCCTGTAATTCATCAGCAAAATGGTCATGAGGGCAACTTAATAGAAACACTGACAATGAAGAATGCTGTAAACAACTTTCTGCCTTTTCTGCTGTTTCAGGGTTGTTTAGTGTCACAAGAATCTGAGAATTAATCCTCTGACAATGAAGATATTCAGCCTGCATAATGCACATAGACAGAGTATACACACTGAATGACAATCAGGCCCAAAGGGAGACAGATGGAGACATTCACACACACAAACACTGAAACACACTGCCACTCACTGATGGGCGAAGTCAAGGGGCCAGCCCCTCCCAAGGTGCTGGCCATGACCAGGTCAGCAATCTGTCTCAGAGCCAGGAGACCTGTGGGGGTGTTGCCCTTCGTCAGCTGGTCCTGAATCAGGCCTTCCAACTCATCTTTAAACACCTGTAGATAAAAAAGAAAGACTTTTATCTTTTAGGGCAGGGTAACATGAGGTGAGGTGAGGTAAGATGAGGGCAGGGAGAGGAAAGGAGAGGAAACACAAACACCACTGTGAAGCTCCATTAACCTAGCAACTCATATATACACAACCTAACCTTGACCTCATTCCAACACCTCCTCAGGATGTGTCAGGGAGCACAGCATGCTTTCAGATGCTCCTTATTACAACTGTACACAAATCACGACAGACCACTAAAGACTTCTTTGTAAGTCTGTGAAAAGGGTTTTCACTAGAAGCGGGGGGGATCGTTTTAAACCTGACTATCAATTTTTGCCATCAAGAGTAGCCTGTGAATCTTGAAACAGGACTATTTTCCTGTGTGCTGCAGCTAAGCTCCAGCATTCTGCCTCATCCCACCACAGTTCCCATGGTGATGAGATGAGGTCTACTTGTTGGGCCTGTTATGCAATCGCAGATGAGTGTGGGCTCGTCTTATTTCCGTGCACTTCAGTGGCATGTGCTTATAGCACCGCCTTGTACTTCATCTAAACAGACTGCACTGCTCTGTTTATCATCCTTATGGTTTATATCATACTGAGATAATATCATCTATTATATACACACAGTTGTGAGTTTATTAGGTACACTTTGCTAAAGCTGATGAAATCTGACACAAGAGTTCTGCAGCACATCCTACCTTCGTGAAGGTCATGATGCTCAGATTTTGTTGAAACTTTTAGAAGGGTGTTGATGCAACTGCATCATTTTGTCCAGCCCAGTTATGTCTTTTGAGGGTAGGCTAAATAAGTTTAACACCTCTCTGTATAACGCAAGAAGAAAACCAGCAAATGTTTTGCTTGAAAAACAACCGAAGATTAATAGATTATCAAAACTGTTGCCAGTTAATTTTCTGTCAATGGACTATTTGATTAATCAACTTGAATTGTTTAAGCTCAAGCTACAATACACATATGGTGTACAGTCTATTAAGTGTGATTATGAAATAGCTCAGATGCTCTATTTAAAAAATGAGTGGTTAATACTCCTCATCTGTAATAACAGACATTGGAAGTTTATCTATGACAGTAGCACATTTCATTGTAGCTGCAGTTTAATACTTCACTCCAAGAGTATGTTTATAGCCTGAGACAATAGCAATAGTGGCAATATTTTACACAGTAAACTCACAGCTGAACCCATACCTCTATGACGGAGCATATAGAATGACCTTCACATAAACAGGAAAAAACAATGCATTTCAGTCAGTCCAGAGTAAAGGTACAGCATGTCTCTCCGGCTCTCTTACTCATACACAGTGAAAGCTTGTGTGTAGGAGGGCACTTATATGGAGCGGCAGGCTACATACTGGACTCTGTAGGATCTGGGTGACCCTCTTCTTCTGCTCCATCATGTTGAAGTCCTGCCTCAAGTCCGGTGACATGTTCCTGCTGCGGAGGTACTCGGGGTCGTTCTCGTCCACTCGGTCAAAATATCGCTCCTTGGAGTTGTTACTGGACAGGGACAGGGTCAGAGACCCTGCCGTCTGCCTCACCTCCACCAGATTCATGTCCTCACTACACGGCCTCCTACTCTTCCTCTGGAACCTGCCAGAGAGCACAAAACGCCACAACTTACTTCACATCCAGGCTGTCAAGGCAACGGGTGTTGTTTAAACGGAAAAGCTACTGTATGGATGCAGTGGTGACTCATGTAATTACAGGGATGGAGACAAAGAGAGGAGAACATTGTTATGTGATTGATGCTGCTTAGTACAAGGCTGTTAATATGCAAAAATAATGATTTAGTCACAGCTGCTGTAAATATAATAAAATCAATATATTTACAGAAGTAAGTACAGTTTAACAACACAACAATGACTGTGAACATCTTACCTCTCCACAAACACTCTTACATTGACTTTCTCTCACTTATTGTGTTTTAGCTCAAAAGGTCTCTGTCTCTTCTCCACTACACAGATGGAGGCCAGCTTATTAAGTGAGAGGTGAAAGCAGCAACAATTCCCCCTCTTCTACAACTCAGCCAGAGGCTGTAAAACATTGTCAACAGTAAACAAAGTTAGGCCTCATGTAAATCGGTCAGTTTGAATAGCAGTTAGCACCTTAGGTGCTGCAGTGTTACCTGGATGTGGGGGTGGAGAGATACATGAGATACAGCCAGGACCACATTACATTAGGCCTGAATGTGAAATAGTTTCAACACACCAAACCAATATAACTCTTTCATTGCTGGTTTAGCAGCAGCCTTTTATCCAGAGTACTCGAGGCATGGTATCCAATTACAACTTTAAACCATTTATACTACGAAAAGTACCGCGAGAGGAGGATATAGCGACTTTGAGACTTGTACAAGCTTCGTAAAAACAAAGCGAACAAATGAAGCCACGAGGAAAACTGTTACTGTAAGTTGGAAATTACCTGAAACAAAGTGCCCAGCTCGTGAATCAACTGCCTTCGGACGATGTGATGTCGAATTTCTCCGACAGAAATGTGGCTGCACGTAAAACAGACCGGTATTATTCCCGATTCGGATACATTGTGGAGGTAAAAACAAAACAAATAAAAGCTTGCAGGGGGCAACTTGGTGCTGCTACAGTATCCAGACGCAGCACACTGCCCGCTGCGGGTAAGTAGTGAGTAGAAGAGTGGAGAGAGCCTGCATGGAGGAGGATGTGGGTGTGTTTGTGTGGGAAAAAGGAAAAGTGACCATGTGACTTCACTTATCCACCCACTAGGCCTTATGTATTCAGCGGGACAAAGGAACGGCCACTCAGGACCGGTGAAGCATTTTCAGGCTCCTCTCTACAACCACACTGTAGCTTAGCTGCACGGGTTTGTAGCGACCTTATTTCTGTGGCATGGTTTCATCTCTGGTGGCACCCCTAATATCCCTGAAGGAACTTGTTATAGGATTTCTACACTTCTCGGTGGGAATTTGAAGCAGAGTTTGTGATTTTTTGATTAATCTTCTTCTCTTCCTCTCCCTCGCTCTGTCTCTCTGTGTGTGTGATTCATTAACTCCTGCCACTTCATTTCATGAATAACTGAGGCTCCTGTGTTCTCACAGCAGTTCAGTGGAGGGTTTTATCAAAGCTATACGGCCCAGCCATACCAAAACAGAGCACTTCAAAGCCAAGAGCAAGTGCTTCCTTCAAAAAAAGTGAGTGCCTCCACTAGAAAAAAAAGTTTTCCAAAATATAGGATGTTTGCACACAGAAAGCAATGAAACACAGATGTTCTGTCAGGGAGGAGAGACTATACTATTTCTGATTCTTTTAGTCACATCACACTAAATCCTACATCCACAAACACAACATAGTGTGATCACTCTCATGTGCCAAACATAAACATCAATATATATGATTTTAAATTCTGTCACTTTGGGTTTGCTCACCTTTAAAGGTGAAATGACCATTGCTGAATGTGCTGGCTCTGCTCTCTTGGAAATCATTTAGCACATACGTTCATGTAATGATAATATAGTGGTAGTAATAACACCAACTAATGGAGCCTCACGCTGGGGTTTTTCAAACACACTTGCATGCTGCTCTTCTTCAAGTGAATTAAATTGGTTCTCTTACTGTAAAAGGGAAATAAGATCGAGATTAAAGTGAATACGAAGCTGTGCAGATTTATCCTGCTAAAGGGAGCAGGGATCCCTCCTCTCTTCTACCCACCTCTCAACTCTTTTCTGCCTTGCTGGTCAGTCTCTCTAGAGAGTATTGTAGCAATATTCAAATGCACTCCATATTAAGTGAATGCAACTCTGGAATCTCTCATTTTCTCAGCGCCCTGCCCCTGCCAGCCCACAGAGTTATTACCCCCTTTAATCACACACAAATATCGAGATTTTAGGAGTAAGAAAGCGAAGGGTTGGATCACCGACTGACATAACAATTCCAGGAAACAGAGTGGAGTCTGGGAGGCAGAGCAGATATGTGGACATATGGGTTGATGTAATGAAAAGCAGAACTTTCTCACTCCGGAGCAGTGTGACCCCCTCAAACCCTGAAACCCTGCCTCCCTGTTTTTGGCTGAGTTCCCACCGAAACAAGCTTAAATGTCTGCGCACACACAATCTCTCTCTCACACACACAGACGCAAAACGTCCTCCCACCCGCCAGCCTCCACATTCTTGCTGACTATTTGAACTTTTCAGTGAGGGCAGTCTACCTTGGAAGCATTGAGCAAATGTCAGATGTTATTAGTCGATGTTTCATTCATACAGATTACTGCTAAGGATATTGATGTCCACAGATAAAAGCACACCTTTGTCTTGTCACAAACTAGCTACTCCACTGGAAATAATCTCCAAATGCAGACACGCAAATGCTCCCTAGATAAACAGAGAGATACCAACATTAAAAAAAGAATCTTAATGTTGAAGGAGCTGAAAAACTTTCTCTTGTGCTAGCTTGGTTGAAGGAAGCCTAAGAAATGATGACATTATAATTAGCTTTTTTAAATAGTTTCTATAGTAGTTTATTTATCTCGTTTATTTATCTGCATATCTCGTTTAACTTTTGTTTATTTTATCAGTTCTCCTCAAATCCTCCCTGTGGTGGGTTCCTGTTTTCTACAGCCATACTGGTGCATCTGCACAAAGTAGATTCTCATTTTATATAAACAGTGAAGGCTGAGAAAAGAATGAAAAACAAAAGACGACTCAGAAAGCAAAACACAAGAAAAATTGCAAACTTCGCTGAGACAAATTCACATGTGACTTTCCATTAGAAAGGTTTAGAGAGTAGTGTGAAAGCTGTAAATGTGTAGTGCTAAATGAGGAGACATTGTGTGAAGCAGTGTAAAAGCCGCAGAGAAAGACATTAGCAGAAAGAATGATGAGCAGTACCATGTTGTGGCTGAACTTTGGTTGAGTACTAGAGAAAGAAGTCTGACATGATGGCAGCCAGAGCATGTTGTAATGAAAAAGTGGGAATGCCTGAAGCCACTCTTTGACCGGTCTTGTCTCCGCTGCTGATGGGTTTGAAGAGGTTTATAACATCAGTGAGGCTCGTGCTTTATCTGGTTTCTCGGAACAGGGAAAAGCTTTGTCAGGTGCCTGACGTAGCTGCAGACTGAACAGTCAGCGTGTAGGGAGAATGGTCATTTTTTGTGCTGCAGTCTTATTATTAAAATTACAAACTGACAGTAAGTAATATAATCATAGTGATTGAGCTCATATTCACTGTAAATTGAAATTAAGTAGAAAAAAAAAGATATTTTTTATTCAAGTGTCATTCACCCGAAGATGCTGCTACATGGGCGTAGAAGGCACTACTTCCATTACTTTGAGAGGCAGGAGAAAACAGAAAGAAAGCAAGCCAACACATGCGTCACACACATTATCTGAGATATGAATTTGACAAATTAAAAAAACGACACTCATACATGGCTTCTATGCATTTAACAAAAATAAAGCTTTTGCAAAGGTCTTGTGTGTCCCGTCATCTACCTTCATCTGTCATATCAAACAGGGATGCCCAGAAGGCATTTTCAGGAAAAGCTTAATTTGAAGTTCAGTACAGTAGAAAAAAAATGCATTTCATTCTCATCCAATCAACATAGGTGACACTTTCTGTCCTTTGGCCTTTTGCCAAAGGCAGAATGCCATGTGTAGATGGGAAATGCAAATAATGTCCACCCCCTCTTTAAAAAAATCAGTAATTTATAAATATTGAAATTATGCATCAGTGGAAGATCATGAAGTACATTTGATGAGTTACCCTTTATAATGACATTTCATGAATTATTTAATAAGAATTATATTTATGTGATTAAATATACATTTTGTACTCAACTCAAACCCCCAGTTTGAAATGCAGACATTGCTGAGATAACCCTGATGACATCACAAGGACATAATGGTCATTTTCTCAAACTGAGCGAAAGCTCCCACAGAGCCACGGGCTGAGAACAGTCTCCATGATGAGTAACCCAAATTCATGTGTGAAATTGATGAAGTTTCCTTTTAATATATGAGATTCTATTTACTTTTTCCATTATTTTTTTAATCTGTCAGTTCTAATTTTTTTGGATAGTGCAGAACATCACACCATATCACTGTATAACCAATAACCGCACACAAGTGCTGTTTTTGGAAAACTTCATGCAAACATCAACCAGTATTTCATTATTTTGTATGACAGTTCTTCTTAGATTGTTACTAGTAATCTCAGCACAATCTAAAAGATGATTTGTATTAATGCCAGACTACATCAAACCAGACTGTTCTGTGTGAGTGGATATAATTGTACTTGTGTCTCCTTGTTAAATCAGATGGATTCCTCTCTTACAGCTGTAAAATTCTGTGGAATGAAAAGAAACAGTTTGTCTCCTTCTCTGAATCTCCCGTCTGCTGTTCAAAATGTCAGGAGGAAGAACGTGGTCTAAATCCAGCCTGAATTCTCAGGGACCACAAATGTCACCAAAAAACACTGCAAGACAAAAATTATGCAGACTATAGAGCTTTCAGTGAATTGTTCCTCATGCTAAAATCGTCAACGGCATTCACATTCATTTTAACATTCAGAGCTAAAGATCTACATTTTAATGATGATTAATTTGGACGGGCAAAGAAAAAATGACAACTTTATCTTCGAGATCTGTACCAGCTTGGTTGCCATGGTAACCAATGCTTATGCTGTCTCTTGTGTAAGGCAAAATTAGAAGGAGAAGAGTGAATGGGTGCCAGATAGCGTCCACTATTACAGACAAGAGGGTGCTATCTGTACATGGCATGAAAAAGTAAAATTAGAACTCCAGCAGAAATGGAAATACAATGAGGAGAACTTATTACCTCATTAGCAAATATAACACTGGTTGTTCTGCCTCCTTGACTGATTGTTCTTTCTTGTAATTACAGCGCAAGGTACAGGGTCATTGTATTTCCTCATAAACCAGAGCTGTTCTGTGTTGATTCCCTAGAAGATTGAAATTGCAACTGTTTCCCTTCCAACTACAGACATCTTTGAAATATGTCAGAGTTTTGCCAGCCCCCACCCAGATATCCATTTCTGATAATTATTCTTTGGCCACTGGGGGCACCTTATTTATTAACTCAATGACCCTTACCCCTGAGTGCAGGATAAATGATTGCGACTGTTTAGAGCCATATGACAGCACCGTAATCTGGGAAGCTTAATTTTTATTTCCAGATCCAAATATTTGAATATTTTAAAATAATTTCCCCAGTAATCATCCCCACACAACTGCGCACTGTCTGCCCTCAAAAACCTGAATGTGATCGTGGATCACAGAAAGTTTTAGACCACATTTCACATTTTAAACCCTGAACATTCACAGAATGTGAGTGTTCACCCAATTATCATTGGGACATGCAGTTATCTGTGCTATTCTCCAGTCATTCTGCAATGCAGACAGTATGAATAAGTTACAGCAATTCTATTTAGACAGCTGTCTTACTGTCTCACTTGATGGACACTTGGACAATTTAAATGATTGATCAGTACATTATGTAAACCTCCACACTGTCAAACTCCTGGGAATGGTCCATTACACAGAGGAATGAAACTGCATGCAGACTGGAAATAAGAAATTCCCTACTGTAGTTTTCTAGGAATACTGTACGTTAAAATACACATTTGCATTAAGAAAAACTTGCACACAAAGCCTTTGCATCAACTTAGCGAGGAAGGCTGGAGAGAGAACTTATACCACAGTTTTTATTTCTGCTACAAAACAATGCCAGTGTTTTTATGAGTTCACACAGAATATATCACTCCACAACGTGCTAAAAATGGTCCTGCTACACTCCCACAGCAGGGTGGGTGGCAACAACACAGCACACTTTGAACCTGAAACAATTTACATTGTTACAGTTGGATCG
Organism: Seriola dumerili; assembly: GCF_002260705.1. Lineage (NCBI taxonomy): Eukaryota > Metazoa > Chordata > Actinopteri > Carangiformes > Carangidae > Seriola > Seriola dumerili. The sequence continues at coordinate 3,234,182 of NW_019174733.1, read as the reverse complement.
GTGCCTTCACAGCATTTGGGTGTAGAATCGCATCGGCACACACATACACACACGCACAAACGTTGCAGTATAGTGTGGAAACAGACAGACTTTATTTACCTAAGTGGAGAAGCTGGCTGTAGTCCCTACTGTGGTTGTCTTTGGATGGCCTCCATGTTGCAGATCTAGTGGTTAGCGTGTGGTTCTCTCTAACTGAGTCTGAGGTTGCGGTCTGGCTAACAAATCCCTTGTATGTTGTCACATTCAAACCAAGACTGTGGGAAAATGAGGTGGTGATTTTCAGTTTAGTAACGCTGCAAATTTCCTGTAAACCACACACATTTATGCTAAAACCTGACATTTACTGCAAGCTAGGAAATATTCACATTTAGTGCAGTAAAAGAATACCATTTATTATTAAACTCATTCACTGAGGAGGTGATGACATCGTAAAACTCAATCTAACGTAAAATTCATAAAAGGAAAACTGTGTAAAAGAGCAAACTGGAACAGGAACAATCCATTGCACGGGTGAAAGGGTTTGGGTCACGACCTGCCTTTTTGCTTTTATGGCTGTCTATAACTCACATCACCAGGCACACATATTATGAAATCCTGCGCTGCCCCAGCCCCACATCTAAAGTCAACAAATGCTTGTTCAGGGTAATGCTTCTAGAGGGTGACATTAATTGAAAGCAGCTGTTTGAAGCCTCTGCAGCTGGATTTGACAGTGCAGCTGCAGAGAGGCCAGTTTGGCAACTAAGATCTACTGCAATGTTTAATCTAGAAAATGCTTAAAAAAAAAAAAAAAAAAAAAGGCAATCGAGTCTTTCTGTTAAAAACATTAATGCACTCAGAAATTTCTTACAGTATATCTATACAAGTCTATCGCAACTTGTGGCTAAGACATTACTTTCTCATGGACCACATCCTTTATCTTCTCTTAGTGTATTGGAAAATAACCTCAAACTCCCCAAAAGCTTCAAAGCCCGCAGATCAGAAAATTGCACCATGCCATATAACTTATTTGCTTTGATCTTAGCTCCAGCAAATGCCTGCTTCAATGGCTAAAGAGGTAAAAAGAATACAACTTACAGTGTTGGTCGTTTTTACACTTATCCTGCAGGAGAATTCCTCCCGTTTTACTTCAAACCCCCACGGTTCCACCAGTTGCTAGAGAGCTGTTTACATTATCACTTTGAAGAGGGTCATCTGGTTTCCCAGAAGAGAGCCAAGTGCTGCTTTGCCTCTGATCTCCTGAACTCCCTCGGCTCCTCTGTGTCAGCGGCTGCCTTTTCTCACAGGAAAGCAAGGAAACTTGTCAGTGGAGGTTCTGGAGACCAAGCTTCCAGATGGGACCGCACTGGACTGAAAAAATGGGAGGGATAAGCTTCCACCCCTCACATATATACTAAATATATAGTACACATGATTTAAAGCACCTCAAAACTAAATGTCATAAAGGAAATACTTAATGTTTTATTAAACTGGAATTACCAGCAAATCAGTGTCTAACCATAAATGGAGGAAAAGATTGCAGCAGGCATAATTTTTCCTCTGCATATTGAGCATGTTCTAAATTTTGCTGTTGAGGAGGACATTCCACACAGTGAATGCTTGCCTGCTATCACCTCCTCCCACATACTCTCTTACAGTGAATGAGTAGGATGTGCTGCTCTCCCCCTTTACTGCGCCACCTGAATACATCAGGGGATCCAAAGAGAGCACGCTATTGCTGTGCAGAAGGAAGGAATAAAAGGAAATGGCTTGCTGTAGGCAGTGGGTTAACAGTTTGACTGAGTGTAGCAACGAATGCACAACGATGACGGGGTCTTCTTGGTCTCGGTGTAGCTTGTCTTATAAACCATCAAGAAGCAGCAAGAGTTTGAAATATGTTAACTTCTTGCGCAGATTCCTGCTAATTCTGTGTCAACAAGGCTCTGCTGTGATATCTATAATATGATATCTATAATATTTATGCTCTCACTTAACAGATTTTCACAATCTAGAGAAACTCCAGATGTTTTGAAAGGGAAACCAACAGGAAGCTGTCCTCGGGTGATTTTATTTTCGTTGGCAGCAGCTGATGAGTTAAATTTAGACATTTCTCTCTTTTCCCACCCACTACGCTGTTGTTGTTGTTGTCTTTGCGCAGGCTGATAAAACATTAATTTCCTGAGCTTTCTGCAATCACTGAACCACACCCACAGGACGGCCTCAGTCAAAGAGTGCCCTCAACGAGGTCAAAGGTCACGGTCCGATGACGGCAAGTTATTAAAATAAACTTCCAAAAATGGTGGGGGTCGGAAAAAAACATTCTCCATACCAACATAATTCTGAATGGTTGTTGCATTTTTATTACACCCACACCCACACCCACACACACACACACACACACACACACACACACACACACAAAGAGAGAGACAGAGAAAGTTTCTGAAATCATGGCATGTGTGGTGAAACTTGTCAAACAATATTCCTACGCTACACTGCCATCTAGTGAGGAGTCGGCAAACATAATGACAGTAAAAGATGTTCCCCCCCCCCCCCCCCCCTTCATCACAGATGCTCTCTTGCTCTCTCTCTCTCACTCTCCCTCTCTATCTCTCTCATTTCGTTTTTGGACAGGCTGAACCAGCTATCTGGAAAATCAAGAGAATAAGACGCTGGGGGCAGTGGAGGCAGGGAACGTCACTCTGTGGCTGGTAGCTTAGGGCTGTGAGGGTCCCTGCTTCAGATTTGAGCAAAACACTTCAGCTTGTTTTGGTGAGGAGTGTCAGACAGTCAGATACTTTGCGTTGATGAGAGAGCTATAATTGCAAATGTGTTAATTTGAAGTTATTTTGATAACTAGATTTTATATGAGTAAGACTTTTAATTGGTTTAATGAGAAAAAGCAAGACTGGAAATGACAAAAATAGCACACCATCACTAGCAATAGCGTATATGCAAATGTGACATGAGTCTATTAGATTAGCATATGAAGTTGTTCAAATATATACAATAAATCATACACATTAGAGGCCATAAACGTCAAACTCTTTGACTATATTTCATCTTTTTCCTAGCATATAGCATTTTCCCCCCATAGTGACCTTTAATTAAATCAGATTCATGAGTATTTAAGCATAAACATGGCTTCAATATACGAAGGATCTTCTTCCGGTCACAGAGAAAAGTGGAGACATGATCATAGAAATTGGCTACAACAAGTTGTCACTCATCATATGAACAAACACGACAGGTATCTTGATGTAACAGATATGACAAAAACAACAACAAAATAACTGAGTTTCATCTGACACAGACCGTTATATAAGCTGCATGAATGATCTCGAAATGCTTGAATGAAATTAAATGAGCATTTATGAGCCAAACTTTTCAAGGAGCAATTAAGATTGGATCAGATTCATTTTCTGTTTAAGATGTAGGTCTAATGCTTAGCTCTGAATCTCAGAAAAGAATGAGCAAAAAAAAAAAAGAAAAAAAAAAGAGAGAGATTTTGCCCCCTTGAGAAGAAATGGGAATATTAGTGTTTCAATGAGGTATCATCACTGACGACCAAATGTAATGTAATAGGCTGTAAGAGGCTATGAAACCAAAGAGGAGTCAAAGGAGCGACACATGTCGAGAGATTTTTGCAGCAGACATTTTACAGAGGAACGCATTTGTACCTAGTGACTGTGACTTGTCAGAAGCACTGGCATCAAACCTGAGCATCACTTCAAAACATGCAAACAATCACACACACCTTTGAAAGGCTGATGTGTGTACGACATCACCTTAATCTAGCAGTGGAAGGATGTTCATCTGATGGCAGTGGCAGAGATAGTCTGGGACGAATGAGCTGCCTCTTGTCAAGAAGAGACGCTTGGAGATGAGAGTTCTGGTACTTTCTTGAGCTGCTTTCATTTTGGCAACAACACGAGCATGCAGCACCAGTGTTTGACTCTGCTGCTGCTGTTACTAATCACAGAGCCCAACAGTTTGTAAATAAATCAAAGCTTCTCCCTCGGGGCTACAGGGCAACGCTCTTTGTATTCAAGAGTCTTTGCAGTGTGCCTTGTTCTTGTGTTGTGCTCTTGTCATTCAAGCACTCGCCAAGCCTTTTGCTTTGGTCATTTACACCGCCCGCTCCTTCCACGGAAACACACAGATAGGATGAAAATGTTAATCAGACTCCCCTCATTGACTAGCTGGACCACCCCCACCCCCCCACCCCCCTGGCCTCCCTCTACATCCTAACCAGAGCTCAGTGCCTGCCCTGCTCACCACGGAGGGAAAGAAAAATGGCTCTGATGTAAAAGGCAAAAGCCCCAACTGGGGTTTCACTTTATGCTGGAAGAAGGACAGGGTGCTGTCAGACCATATTCCCAAGTACTTGAAGAGGCTGCCTCAGGCACAAAGCAATTAACTGTTGTTGTGGCTGTGATGGAGCAAACTGGGATGTGCTGCTTCCTTAATTATAGACATATTTAGTTTTTTTATTGATATTATCCTAACTGATAGCATAATTCTCAGCCTTCGTCTCCTTTAATTTTTTGTTGTGTGTTTTATGTTTAGCCTCTCAATATTTGGAGAAAAAGCTGTTCACCTCTATAATGGTATTCATTACCTGCTTGTTCCAGGTAATTTGCTTAACAACAGACAGCACTATAGCATTAATATTTGAGTGGTAGAGGACTCGCTTAAAAAATGACCCCAAGTAGCCTAATGGCTATTGCATATATAGTGTAATTTCTATCTGCAGCACCATAATAAAGACAAAAATAGCCCCTTTCTTTAAACAGTTATGCCTGTGTCATCCCAAACAATACCAATGGACTAAGACAGGTTCACTCAGGAGGACATGAGGCACTTCTCCCAACTGTAGCACTGTGGCTTAGCCTGTCGTTGAACTCTGTAAAAAGCTCGTCGTTTCATCACCCACTTCACATCAGGAGCCGCCCTCACATTCCCCTCATTTAATAGGAAGCCTTACCTTCACAATGCGTGCACACACACAGAGACCCGCAAACAGTTTCATACATATATTACCCCCCACACTGCGCTGCAGATTGCCAAAGCCAGCTAGTTTGAGGAGCCACAATATCTCCCGAGGTGACTCCAAACCTTAATTACCCCAGGAACAGAGGCATAGATGGATATCTAAGACAGCGTCTCACTGAGTGCTGCGCTGCCTAAGAATCCCTGTAAGGCAATTACTACTTGTGCAAAGAATCAGGAGGCTGGGGTAAAGAAAGGAAAGCAAACTTCATTAAAATGAAGAGCATTAAAAGTGTACCCCCACCCCCTCCACCCCCACTGTGATCATAATTTTCTTGTCCTCCAGTTCTGCAAACCTGGCCAAAGCCCAGACTCATACAGGCGTCAGACTTTGTGGTATCTGGAGAGGGACTTTTAAGACTGCAAAGCTCCGCCAAAACCTGCTCGCCAACAATTACACCCAAAGACATCATTCTTATCACGTCATTTATAGTTAAATTGAATCCTTGACCCTGCAAACATACCCTTTGGATTTGGAATCAAGCCTCTATCTGCCTTAAATTCTTCATTATGGATTGTTATGGATTAAAAACAGTAACTGTCTAATGGTGGAAATCCTAGATCTGGAGCACTACCAAAATGTAATCAATTGTTCTTTGGCTCAAGGCCTACCTGTCCAGCTATTATCATGTAAATCCATTTGTACATTTTGAGAAATCTAGTGGAACATAATAACTAAGAGGCAAAGACATAACCTCGTTAGTGTAGGTATTAAGAGAGCTGATTTGAGATAAATATTTAACACGCACTGAGAAACTTTCTGTATTTTCTAGGTCAGTGGATGGTTTCTAACATTGGCTTTTAAAACCTAATTATTTTCTAGTTATTTCTAGTAGAATAACAAGGGAACACGCCATTAAAAGTTACTCTCACTGACTTTTAATGACTGAGATGATATGGATGATCGCTCCTGTGCGAGCTGTAATACTTTGATACACCATATAAAATAGCTATAAGAGTAGTACAAGAACTTTGTAATATGAAACAATGTTGAGAAGGAATTTCTTTTTAGGATGCATAAAGCAGGTTTACCTTTTTTATTGTCCCTAGAGCTCTTGATTATTTGTTTGATCTTCCTGAGCTTTGTATTTGCGATCTGAAATATCACACTGCGTTATACACATAACACATCTGGTCATTTGGATTCATATCGGAAAGATCAAAAACTGTTTTCAACGAGGTTTCACTTGATAGAAAATATATTTAAGAATATATTTGTCCTCTCAATTGCCAAGATTTAAATAAGCACGTCTCCCTCTTAGATTAGGTGTTCCTGAAGAGACAATCACTAAAGAAACTTCAGTGCATTTGTCGTCTGGTTATTTTCTCTCCGAGTTCCTTGAGGAGCGTGTTCAGACTATTCAGCTACACGTGTGCGTCGGCAGCACATGTCCAACTCGCACCTGAACCTGATCCCTGGGTGGCCTTTGATGTGATTATATCTTTGAATGCATGAGGCTTTTCATTGTGCAACAAGAAATTATGTTACTGCAGCAGAACCATTCAGCTCTGGGCTGAATTTAGTGAGAGGGGCACATTTATACTGTAAATGGCTTATATAACCTTAATTCAGTGCTAAATGCTAACAACTGTATAATAGCATGCTCAAAAATGACAATGCTAACATGTTGATGTTAAGCATCGTTTAGCTTGCCATGTTCATTGTCTTAGTTTAGTGTGTTAGCATGCTAACATTTGCTACTTAGCAAGTAGCGTGAAAATAAGAATTCATTAATCAGGGGAGTGTGTGTACCAGATTTCACAGCAATCTCATCCAAAATGACATATGTGCCTAAAAACCAAAAATGGTGGTGGTGGTGATATATGCCAAAAATTCAGGAGATCACCAAAGCTATTAGGAGTTAATCCTCCAAGGACCATAAATACATTTTGTGCCTATCCATGTTGTAGATGTTGAGATATTTTACTGGAAAAGTGACATTTATGACCTGCCAGCAGCTTCAGAACAAATTTCAGGGGATCACCAAAGTCATTAGAATTCATGGTCTATAGGCCATATATATCTGAACCAAATGGTTCAGACAATCCATCCAGTAGATGTTGAGATATTTCAGTCTGGACCAAAGTGGTGGACCATCAGACTGATATTGCCATCGTTAAAAATATGCCTTTAGCTAAAAACCATGATTACTTGAGTCTTTTGTTGTGGACTCAGACTGGACTCTGATCTGATAGCACGTTGCTAAACTACAAGAATAGGTGAGTCATTTCGAGAGAATCATAGTGTTTTTTCATCTTTTTTCTTTTTTTTTTTACTAGAGTTCATTTTGAAACAAGCTGCTGTTGGCCCTCCTGCCGAGTGCCTATGATCTGACCAACAAGAGCTCCGCAGGAGTAGAGGAGGTGCTAGCAGGTCTCTGTAATCAAATTCAGTCTGACTTGTGAACTGTTTTAAAGTTGCCTATGCAACTTTAAAGATGAAAGCAGAGAGGGAGTCACGTACTTGTTAGGATAGAGAATAAGACCATCAATGCAGAATGCAGCAAACACAGTCTCCTGAGTTCAAACTTCACTTAACTTTGGCCACCGCTGACAGTTTAGATTCCCAGACACAATTCATCTCTGGTAACACAGTGTTGCACACACTCAAGAGGAAATGAAAGAATAGGCCTAATGATTTTTTTCTTACGTCGAGAGGATTGTTAAACCAAGTGTGAAACCATTCAATATCAGTATTCTGGAGGTTTTCATTATTCACAAAGAAATTGTTGATGCAGCTGAATTGTCCATGATGTAAAAGAATTGCTTTATCATGAGGATAAAGAACTGGACATTATTACTGTGGCAAAATGTATTCTGAGGTATTTTTCACCAAACAAAAAGGGTGAGTTAAAACATATTATGAATAGATTCGTCGGATGCGTTATCAGTCACTGCTCAAACATCTGCCCTTTGGGACATTAACAGTGCATTTACATACATCAGCATTTCAGATATTGTATTTCAACAGCAAAATAAGTTTTTTATATGCTATCATTTTTCAGCATTTCAACATATAATGAAATCCTGTCACAGCTGTATGCTCTGCTGGCACCGTCAGGCTGTGTGTGCATGACTGCCATGGATATTTGTTATCTGTATTGTGACAGTTCAGACAATCTCAACAAATATGTATGGCTGTTCATTCCACATTTAATTCCTGAATGCACACCATTTGTGCAGACAACGAAAACTACAAACTGTACCCTGGACAGTTAGCAAAAGTGCACACTGTGTCCTTGCACAAGGGCCACAGGTCCCTCTAAAAAGTCCATCAGACATAGGCAGCCAATTCAAAATGCGAGACTGCTCACAAGACAGTGCAGCAAATCTCTCCGGTTCTGAGCTCTTTGCACTGGCTTCCTGTGTGTCAAAGAATTGATTTTAAGACACTATTGTTTTATTTTAAAGCACTGAATGGTTTACAGCTAAAATATATTTCTAACTTGCTGCTATGTTATGAACCAAGTTTGCTTCCTGTCCCCAGAGTCAAAACTAAACATGGCAGTGTTCTGTTTCTATGAACCACATTTCTGAAACAAACCCCCAGAAAAACCAATGTCTGCTCCAAGTCTCAGTTCTTTGAAATCAAGGCTTAAAACTTTTGTGCTTGCTACTGCCTGTCACTAAATTAAATTTGGGGCTGTTCATTTATATATCTTGCTCTGCATTGTTACTGCATTGGATGTTGTTTAGTCCACCAATTTGTTTCAAACTGAACTGAATAGCTATTGGACGGATTGCTGTAAGATTTTGTACAGCTATTCACGGTTCCCAGGGGATGATCCCATGACTGTAACACTAGTGCCACCATGGGGTTGAAGTTTGTGATTCAGAGTGAAATGTCTTGACAACTAATTCATCGATTTCTCTGAAATTTGCTACAGATATTGAAGGTCCATAGAGGATTAGTTCTAATGACTCTAATTTTCCTCTTGCAACACCAACAGGTCAAAGTTTTTCACCTGTCCTGTAAAATATCTCAGCATCTACTGGATAGATTGGCACACAATTTAGTACAGATATCCATGGGGACCAGACACTATTCCCACTGACTGTGGTGATCTTCTGACTTTTCCTCTAGTGCCCCATTGAGGTTGACACTTTTTTAGTGAAATAGCTTGGCAACTATTGCATGGATTGCTGTGGAATTTGGCATTTCTCTTTGTGACCAAATACCTGCACCACTAATGACATTCCCATAAGCCTCAGCTTTGTGTTTTGTGATAATTATCAAATGTTAGTATGCTAACATGCAAAACTAACACAGTGAAAATGGCAAACATTATATGTATATCACCATGCTACCATGCTGATGTGAGTAAAGGTATTGTATTTTGCGTTGTCATAGGTACATTTATGTCATCTAATATGTCTACTGCCTGGTTGCAAAGCAAACCTCCTTCAGAAAATTATTGATGAAGTTGAACAGAAAGTTCAAGACCTTTGGTGATCTTTTCTTTATATTGAGTTGTTCAGCAGTGTGAATTGTTTTTATTTGACATCTGAAAACCTACTTTCACAGACTGGGCTTTCATTGACGTTGTGTGCTGCTCTGTGCATAGTGCATCTTTCACTGACTCATAATGGTTGCTCTAGAAAGGTGCTGTGGAAATGAATTAAACCTTACATTAATCTCACCTTTTATACATGGTGTGCTACTGCACTCTCCTTTGTTTTGTACTATTTGGAAAAATGTATAAAAAGATTCTTCATAAACCTGAGGGGATCTTTATCCATAACTCACTATAATGAATGTAATAGATGGAAATGAAAGCCCTTTTGGTTCATGAAATATAGCCCAGGGTTTGGTGCCATACCTGGTGCTCTTCGTTGTCATTGTCATTATTAAAGAAGAACACGGATAAATGAAAGAATTAAGGTCATGACTACAGTATCTTCGCTCTGATTCATGTTAGCCTGCTGTCCTGGGATTTGAACTGTAGCGCTTTGAAGACAAACCTCAATCATTTTAATGAGTTCATCATATTGCTGCTGACTGAGATGTCCCTGATGTCACTGCAGGGTCTACACTAAATATATTCCATTGTTGTAACCATTGATTTTTTTTTTCCTCTGATACATTTGTTTTTAATGAGGTGGGTCTCGTCCTTGCTCCTCAGAGGCAATCAAAAAATGACACACTGCTGTAGTATCCTCAGTGGTGCTCAAACACTGCAGAGCGCTGTAGGTTAAAGGTGGAGAAAATCTCTTCAAATATGATAAAAGAAAAACTGTACTTTTTACATGTACTTTGGTATCACACATATAATGATCGTTTCCTCAAGGAGATAATTATCTTATGTGGAGTTTTGCTATATGCTCAGTCAGCATATAGTACATAAATGTTTTGTAAGAAATAGCCAATTGGATTATGTGAATAGGAAATACAGAAGTCAAATGTTGGTGGTCAGGAGGTATGGGTGAACAAAGCGGAGCACTTTGACACCAGAGATAGGGCCTTGCAAGTGTAATGTGCTGTTCAACCACCTCAGAAATCAAAACTGTTCCAACGGTCATGATGGACAGCCATAAGATGAAATATCGTTTCAATATGGAAATAACTGCACACATTTTCAGACACTCTCTCCTGGAAGGCATAGATAGTGTTGCAGTCAGTTGTTAACATGGAAAGTGACAGAAGTAGTTGTGTCAAGAGGGAAAAAAGAGAGACAGATATTGAAATCCAAACTCTGTTTCCTTTCTCACCTCCGTACAGCTGGCCAAATGTGGTGTGAAGTGGGTGTCAAGGTTGGATTGTTGGTTTGGGAAAGTTACAGAAACGGTTGGACACATCTGATGTCAGGCAGGGAGTTTATGAAGCTTTCCAACTGTATGACAAGCAGCTCTGATGGAGTATACTGGCAGTGAAATATATGTGTCTATATATTAACAGCTCTGTGGGGCTGTACTCTTCTGTACGGTAATGTCAGCATACGAACATGCTCACAAAGACAATGCTAACATGCAGATTTTTAGCACATTTTTAGCCTGACCAAAACATTTTTTGCATGTTTCTTTTCCTGTATCATCCTGTTGATAAAGCCCTTTTTTTTTTAATAAATAGATATTAAACAGACTTATCACTACATATTAATATAATGTAGACAATTGAAGATGATACTGTCTTATTGCTACCCACGCACAAATGGAAACTCACCTTGACTTTGTAATTTGGTTTTAGCAGCTGTGAATTAGCATCATGATAGCCTTGTTATTGTCCGTCATGACTTACAGTGTGACAGCTGCTGTGACTAATAGCTTTCTGAGCAAAATTAATGGCTTAGCCATTTTTAAAAGACTTTATCAAAATCACTATGGACCTGGAACCTAACAAACAAATGAATCAATTTTGACTGCATCACAATGCAATTAAACCATCATTAGGGCTCTAATTTAGAAAATAATGAGATCAGAACATTAAGAAACCTCAGTTCTGTTTGAGTTCTTTAAATCGGGGTAATATACTCACCGATGTACATACTTTCAAAGTGACAATGACGTTGTGTGTCTTTTTTTTCATCACAAAAGATTTATTTGAAATCATTGTAGAACAACCCAGACAGCGTTTCTTTTTGTTGCTTAAGCACACCCATGTGAACGTCATAATTTATTCATAAAGTCTGAAAAGTGTGCCACAGAGAAGGCTCAGCCTCCTACATCAGGCTTCAAAAAACTGGATGGTGCTCATAAAAGTTTCAGCTCCTTTCAGAATGGAGAGTTGAGACATGTTGTCTTTAATCATTTCATTTCACATTAAAAGTTTGAAAACATCCACTCCATATCCAAAAATGGGAATAATTCTTGGTGCATTCTGAGGGTATCCCTTTTAGACCCTTCCATTTCCATTCATAAAACATGTGAGAAACTTTGGCAAGTCTCCAATAATGTTATCTGACTGGCTTTTCTTTCAGATTTGTCTGTTATTGTATCACATGTAAGATAAGTTATTATATACCACAAACAGAATAAATACTAGTGTTTTCAATGCAGGAGCAAATGGCTACTTCAAAGTCGGACTCTACTCCAGTTAGTGCAACCTTCTTCCACAAAAACTTGCAGCTAACAGGTCTCTGAAGATTCCTGTCTTTATTTCAGAAGTTCTTTGATTTAAGAAGCAAATGGTAAGCAATGGCAAATGGAAATCAATGTATCTTTGTGACATTATTTTTTAGAGTTAAAGATCTACTTTTATGTTATATGGGTCTCCATAGTGTTCACATATGCATGTACCATGAGATTTGTGGAAATATAATAATGCTGAAATTCATCATTAGGAAGAGTTTGCCCCAAAATTTGTAGCTTTGATGCCAGCAATATTTCCAATGCTGTCACATCAAAAATGTTCTGAGCAGCCACTGAACTCTGATAGTGTCCCATGTGAGATGCTTGTACCTCATTTGTGGCATGTTTCTTATTTCAGTCTTTCACAACAAAGTATAAGGAGTGAAGCTGGATAATGATGAGGTCATGATGAGGAGTTAAATGAAGTAGTCATCACCCCAACACCGAATACTGATGCTTCCATAAATAGAGTCTATTGACGTCATAGTTTGACTCTTCACACAGATTAATTTAAACCTACATAAGGTATGTGAATACATTTCTGATGGCCTTGACAACTCTCTCTTCTCTCACACCTCCGATAAAACTCAACTAAGGAGTCTGCAAGCCTTTGTGTGAGCTGTTCACAGAGGCAAATCTCAGAGGAGCAGCGGTACTTGTGCTATGACAGTCAAGCCTGGGACATCGAAGTCTCACACTTTTCTTTTTTATCTTTCTTTTTTTCCTTCCTTGGCTACTGAGAATAGGCTGAGTCTTCCCAATTAGCAGTTTTCTGAAGAGGTGTTGTGACAGCCAGGGAATACAATTTACAGTTGTTAAAGCTCATCTGAAGTTGCTGTCTGTGTCTAAGAGACATAATATTAAGCTTGATAATAATCCAGAAAACTATATAAAGTGAAGTACTGTGATGATTGATTGGATACGTTTGGATCAAAGGTGGTCTAATCTTTACGGCGCATCTGTCCAAGCAGCTTAAACACCCATCCTGAAATTGCTGTCTGCTGCCAGATAATGTAGACCAATCGCAAATTACACCTGCCTATTGTAAGCTGGTGGGAGACCTGCACAGCTTAGCCAAAAGCAGGAAGAAAGTTTACAATGGGGAGACGAAGAAAAGAAATGGAAGATTGGTGCTGTTGATTCCTAGAAGTGCTGTGGCTCAATTTATTATTATCTGGCAAGAGACGATGAGAAATGTGTGGATGAAAAATGCAATTAAGTAATTTCACAGATCTAACAAACCTCTCTGATGAAGTGTCTTCACAAAGAATATACTTGTGATTTTTGTTTTTATTTCAATAATGGCACCTCCATCGATCTTATTCCTAGATCCATGTTACCTTACGCTTATTATAGGTGCAGCTTGAGGTTTCACTGCTCAAGTTGCACATGCTTTCACTGAGCTAGGATCTGCAAGAGTTAGTAGTATACTTCAGGTGTCTTGACTTGTCTTAAGAGATTTTGGGAAATAAATGATGAAGGAACGCTTTAATTGAGTGCAAGTTTGACATTTTGGGAATTAGGCTTTCCTGTCGAGAGATGAGAATATTGATGATACTCTCATGTTTGTACAGTAAATATGAGCAATTTTTAATCCATACAAAATCAATCCAAATATATAATAAAATCTGCGAGAATTAGTGGCATGCTACATAACTTGAATTTGCACCCATAACTCACACACAAGGTATCATGGGGCTAGGAGTAAAGTGGGTAATATTAGTGTTTGCCAGCGGAATACTATTTCTTCCACTCACATCATGTCTGAATCTTGAAGGTGACCTCATCGCACCTCCTGGGCTACACTGTGAGGCAGCCACTGTCATATCTTGCCAGTGAGATCGGAAGTGAAAAGACTCAAATGCATTGATTTCTAATGGTACGCTTTAATCTTAAATGACAGCTCTCTGTGAGTGCCATTATGTGAAAGCTGCTCCAATGAACTTCATTGATTAATTTGTCTCTTGAAATGGCAGCTGTGGGTCCAGAAAGTATATTTCTTTTATACTGATACAGAGAGTCAATATGTGGCCTTCTACACTATTGTCCTCAGTTTTCTCAGTCAACTTTTTCCTCCACTCATAGCTCAGTGTGTCTTGGAAATGACGTAGCCAGATAAAAGCCTGTCAATACAGTGAACACTGACATGTTCTCAATAGAGGCAAGCCATCTCCCTTGCTGTGGAATAGATTTATTTCATTTTCTTTTTATTCAAATGCCATTCGTGACAGTCAGCTCTATGCTGCTGACTATCTCCTGCAGATTCTTGATGCCAAAGCATTGTTAATATGAGCACAGTTGCAGCTTGATTTTGGTACAGCATGCTGCAATGCAGACCAGCTTGACGTATCATTGAGAACTGGGAATAGCAGTGAGGGGACTGACCTATATGAATGGAGCATTTTAGACCTTCAAGCCTCTAAATTAAAACCTTCATAAGTGGAGATTGACAGCACACTTGCCTTCTGTGCTTTGGAATTCTTGAGGAAGAGTTGGCAAATACTGTACCTGTGTCCCTGAGCTGCAGTCCAGGGTCAGTGCTGGAGGTGGCCACCTCAGCTGGGTGTAAAATGGTCAGTAAATCACAGGCAATACAAGACAAGACAGTACTTATGTGGAGGTGTGTGTGTGTGTGTGTGTGTGTGTGTGTGTGTGTGTGTGTGTGTGTGTTTGTGTGTGTGTGTGTGTGTGTGTGTGTGTGTGTGGGGGGGGCAGAGTATGTGTGCAATCTTTTACATTTCAATGTTGCTCATCCTCAGAGCTCTGACTGCACAATGCATGCATGATCAGCCAGGAGATTATGTACATTCAGGTAGCAGGGTACTCTGTGCACTGGTGGATGTTTATATTTGCTTCTATGCCAACATTTGCATGTGCCTGTGCATGTCTTTGTGTGTGCGTGCAGGTCACCCTGAAGCTGCCAGACCAGATGTGCAAGAGTCTGGATTGTGCAGGATGATGAGTGGCTCCCTCGCTGACTCTGCAGACTTGGAACAATGCACACAGGTCTCTCCAACTAATGAGCTCTCTATATAGTGAGCACATAGAGAGAGCCTCCTCTCTGCCTACAGTTTCAATCAGGGCCTCCATATCTGGGGAGCAGAGCTTTTTATGCTTGTGCTGGCGCCGGACCAAGAAACCTGATACAAAATGCAAATCAGCATCGAGTACCTGAGGTGGTTCCAGTTTGTTTGTGTCACAAGGTGGAGAGTGACAGGTTCTTTGGATCAGGATGGAGTAGGCTTAGGAATGCAGAGGCAGCGAAGCTATTTTTGCTTTAGACTTTCTAAAAGATACAAATTCATAGGCATTGCACCTCTTGGATTCTCTTACAAAGCATTTTCTGTATCTGTGACTGTAACCAAAAACATTTAAAAATACTTTTCCAATAACTTCAGAGGTATGTTGGTGTGTGGATACTGTATCACATTTACGCATCGCAGCACAAGGACAAAGATGAATCATCTGCTTTAACGTTGCAAGCTCATTGCATCGGAAAGCTCCGCTCCCCGATGGGCTGTTAAAACAGACTCAAACAAATATAGGTTACAGGGGCCCAGAGAGTGACGCAGCCCCCCTTGAGGCAAGTGTCCAGACTTCTTACTCAGAAATGACTCTACATTATTCATTTCACCTCTAATGTCTTTGTTTTGCAACAGTGCAGAACAGGACAAGACCACTACCTTAACTCTGAAATGCCTAACTACCAACGAGAAGCTGCCAAAAACGAGATTAAAGTTCATTCAGTTCATTAAAGAAAACAAATCTAAAAATAGATTTATTTATTTCTTTCTTGTCAGCTGGAAATATCCAAAGAATTTGTGCTATGGGAACATCATCATTATTAGAAGCACCCAAAAGGAGAAAAAAATATTTTTATCATCACTGGTAGCAGCAGAATGAATCAGAGCAAACACTGAAATCTAGTCTTCCCAGTGCTAAATATGGCTCTAATGAATCAGGGAATGGTGGGCTTTTAACCTAGGGTAAATATTTTTACCTGCCTTGTGGTTTCTAACCTCAGGGGAGACAACAGAAAACACCATACCACATGTTTTTGGACTGCTGGGTACATTAAGACTTATCTGAGGTTGGTAATGATGAATTTTTTGCACAACAGGCAGTTTGGAATGCAAATCTACTCTTATGCTACCAATCATAGCCTGGTAGCAATATCATAAAATATTCATTTTCACAGGAACCCTATTCTGTGGTGGTGCAAAATTCTCTGCCTCTGATGGAGAAGTACAAAGATAGACTCACATACCCTACAGTGTTCCTCTGCCATATCGTGTACCTGTCAGGGAAATTACAAAGACTCGTGAGCTCGCGTCAGATTTCAAACGCCTAACCTTTCTGTCTTAGGTTTGTGTTTCTCTGGCAGCGCTAAATATATGAGATGCCCTCTAGTATCTTACAAGCTTACTGTTTTGATCTATGAGGTTGTGATATAAGCTTTGGTTAATAATTGATGTCTAGAAGGATGTCTCTCTCCAGCTCCTTCATATGACTCAAAAATGACATTCCTGAAAATAAGAGGGGTCTTCTGCAGGATGAAATATTTCACTTTGTGAATTACTGATGCAGTGTGTGGGAGTTCCCACCCCCATCCTTGCTCCCTTGTTATTGTGCAAAGTTAAGGGTTTTTAAGTTTGCCATGGCCTTTAGACTAGTAAGGAAAGGCTGTACTGACCTCATTAGTGGTTACTGGCTAGCACATGAAGCTAGTGATCTGGGTCCTGAAGTTTTTATCTGTATGCTAAACAATAAAAATGACCTTATCTTTTTCTCATATGTGTCTCTCCATAACTAATTAAGCTAGGGAAAAGGGGACTAGAAGACAACTGCTTTGCAAGGAGAAACATAGGAAAAGCATGTTGCTGCCAAAAAATAGATGCTAACACCAAAGGGTGTGTAAACTCAGTTTAGAGGAATAATGTGACATTTTGGGAAACACGCTTATCTGCTTTCTTGCTTAGAGTTAAATGAGATGATGGATAATACGACTCTCTTAGCTTAGTTTAGCATACAGACTGGAAATAGGGGGAACAGATAAATAGCTAACTCAGCTCTGCCTAGCGCTACCCTTAAAGCTCATGATATAACATTTATTTATTTATTAATTATGTTTATGTATTCCTTATCTGCTGCTATTTTTGATACATTTTAATATTTATGTGTACATACTATTTTATTATTATCTATTATTTATCTTTTTTTTATTTTTAGTATTTGATATTGTCATTGTTTGCAGTTCTTATACTTTGCTGCTCTAACACTGCAAATTTTCCCAATGTGGAAATAATAAAGGCCTATACTATCTTATTATCTTATCTCTATAATTCATGCAAAAACATAAGTGTTAAAATGACACATTTGGAGAGAGCCAGGCTACTAGCTGTTTCCAGTCTTTATGCTAAACTAAGATAAGCTAAGCAAAGCAGCTTTTAGTTATGGCTTAGGGTGACCAGAGAGTTTAAACATTTATATCTTTATTTGTGTTGCTATGATGCTTTGCACAAGCTTTAAAGTGGCCAGCAATGACCAGGTGGGTTTTAAGAAGACTCAGCCCCCTCAGTTGTATTTGTTTTTACTCCCTATGTTTAAGCTACATGTAGAAAAATAGTAAAAACTACAAAATTATCCGCCGAGATACATTGTTCGTGAGTCAGGAGAAGTGCAGTCTCTGCCTCGGTAGTCGAACATAATTTAACAGTCAGGCTGATGGAGAACAGGAGATTTGTGTCAATTCAATATAATTATGTCTTTTTAGTTTCCAATCACGGGACGGTTCCGTATTTTGAGAGATAGTTGGCATGGCCGCGGCAACTAGTGGGCGAGAGTATAATGTTCCTATAATATTTACATGGCCATTTCTACTCTGTTCTACTGTGCCTCAGAATGACTTCTTACCTTGACCCTAACCATTCTCACTCCTAATGCCTAAACCTAACCAACCCAACCAGCGAAGGCAACGGTCATTAACCAATCAGAGGCAGTGTAGGGCGGGTCATGTCAACTCTATGGTAGGGTTCGTAAGTTTACATCCGGCTGCTGTAGCATCGACAGCTAATCGAAGGATTAAATCACAATGAAGGAAAAGCATATTGCAGATCTTTTGCTGCTATCAGGCTAGGAGTGGCTTGACAGCATTTGAGGAGCCTCTCCAGCCACCCAACTTTAATTTTCCGGCAAAACGTATGGGAAAGAAACTTTCAGCCGTGCATTTACACCAACTTGGTTTGCTAAATGGAAGTGGCTTCATTACATGGCGCACTGTACTCAGGTTGTGTGTTTTTCTTTCGTGAAGAGGCAGCGGACGGAAACATGTTAATTTGGTGCCCCTTGACCCCCAGAGGAGCTGAACCCACGCCGCCCTGATGGCCACGTTTGGATAATTATAACTACTGGAGCACATTGTCTGCAGCTCAAGGTAAGTTATTTGGTGTAAACTGCCACCGCGCAGTTTAATATAATTACTTTTAACATCACACTGATATAACTTTGTTGAAAATATGTGTGTATTAGGATATGTTCTTGTGTGCTGTGCGAAATGGGCTTTTGGACCTGTTAGTTGCAACAGAGGCATACATTTGATGGTGTAATATTGTAAGCAGCCTGCCGAACAGTTTAATATTCAGTTGTCAATTACTTTTAACATCACACTGATATACCTTTGTTGAAGAAATTTGCATATTTGAATATGTTCTTCTTTGTTGTGCGCAATGGGCTTTTGGACATGTGTATTGCAATGTTGTGGCATTATTGTGAGCAATTATTGTGCAATAGCATTATTGAGTCCTTTTTTATAAACCTGGCTGTTGTTGTTGTTACTGCTGCTGTTTTTTGGGTCTGTGTTTCAGTAGTATTATTGTAGGCCTATGTTGTATTTGTATGGGTTGTATTGTAGCGGTTGGGGTAAAATGCTCCTCCAACTACAGCACCCCTAACTTAAAACATCATCCTGCGGCCCTTATGGTTGGTAACCCTTCTAATTTTATCAGTCGGCCTTTACCATAGTATATTACAGTATAACAGTTACCATGGTCAAAATACATGAAACTGGGATTGTCCCCCTTTTTTATTTCATGGATAAAAACATTGGGTATTTTAATGCTATATTGACCGCTGAGCTGGAAATGTTCCCAGTTTTCATTTAAAGAATCTGCTCACCTTACTGTGGCTTCATATTGTGGCTACTGTTCAGGACATGAGTGTTATTGATACTCTCATGTAACTCTCTGCAAGAAAGCAAATAATCAAGACAATGTGTTGTTTTAGATAGATAAATAGTACCACAGAGCACTGTATTTTATGACTCTTGTCGTTTGCAAATTGAGGAAAGAGTTGGAATGGAAACATCCATAATTGATAATTACAAGCCTGTGCATCATGGTTGTGGTTCTGCGGCTTGAGGCTCCTGAGGTGTTCTTATAACTCCTGCTGTGTGGAAAACAGTTTGACTTATCCAGCTGAAGGATATTTGGGTCTGTCCTGTCTATCTCTTAAACAGTTTCCAAATGTTCACCCACTTATGATATTTTTATGTGAGGCCATTAGATTTCAAAGATGTCTCTCTCCATTTGCAAAGCGCTGTAATAATCTCTAAAGTGAGCGAGTGAAAAAGAAAAAAGACAACACTCTAATGAGAAAATCTTCTGCGGGATGCCCAGACTACCACACTACCACACAACCTTTAAGTGGGCCTGAAGGACTTCTGAAAGTTTTAATTCCAAGCTACTTCAGGAAAACTTCAGGCCCACTGTGTCAACATTTCAATATTTCTCTCAGATATTAATGTTTACAGCCAGCCCTTCAACCACTGGATCAGGTTTATATTTCTTCCTCCGCTCTCAGGGCTTCCTCTGATCACCGGATGACATCCCTCAGGAATCCTATTTGTTAATCTAATATAGGGATGAATCACCTCACCATCTTTTCCCAAAGTGTCCATTTTTTATAAAGAACAATAAGACATGGGACCATTATCTGCGAACTTGTGTGGCTTTGGTGCCCTAAAATGAACTTTACCTCGTGTCTAGGAAGCATCGTATTTGCTTTTATCTGGGGCACCAAATACAGTTTTCTTTGTCTTTTGTTAAACAGCACTAATGTCTCATCTAACTGTTTTGTACAGTTCCACAAAAAACATAATTTAAAGAACATTTTCTTATTACTGAAAACATTGATGCATTTCATATTAAACAGGATATTAGGCTGGGACATGTGTGCAGACCAGTGGGATATTAATTAAACAAATAGGCTGTTTTATTTTAATGGAAGTAAGGTTTTGGCTCAAACATCTGTTATGGTTTTATTTATTTTTTTTATTGAAGCCTGGTGGCCACAGGAGGAGGTATTAACTGCGTTAAACACATTGTTTTCCAGAATGCAAAAGTAATGGAATTTAGTTGTTAAATAAGTTCATATTATGGCAAACAAAATTAAATTAAAGATGTACTTTTTTCATTTAGTGGGGACTAGATATATTGTAATTTACTCTAGAGCACTTTATTGTAGTTCATTTTACTTAACAAGCTTTTAATTATGCTCTCCACATAGTTGGTCTTGCAAAAACTAACTTTTCCTTTAGGTACATGATAGAATAATCCATTATATTATGTTTTGTTAGAGACCACAGTGAGACAAGATGATGGCTGTATTTCCCACTGAACCTTGTTTATCTGATGCCATCTTGGCAGTCATACACAAAGACAACAACCGCCACAACAAATAGAATACTGTACAACTCAGTGAGTGTGCGCTGATGCTGTGAATAATGAATACTTTCAGTAACAATCTGCTGTATTTATTTTTTAGTGCTAAGTGCTCATTAGGGCCTGCATTACCGCTAATATTTGCTGGTTATTCCAACATTATACAAACTAGTGCCTGTTTTATATGTAATGTGAAAACTTTAATGTGTTATAAATATGTATGAGCACCAGTGCAATGGTAAACAAGATAGGGAATGTATCATCTGTAACATGATCATCACTTAAATATGATCAGTTGAGAGTGCTTATTGTAAGTTGCTTTACTTGACTTCTTTGTACTTGTAGCATGAAGCTATATAAAGATACCCTTATATGGATAATTCATTTCAAATCAAACAACTCAAAAGTTCTTACAGCCTACCTGTTTAACTATGCAGTAGTTTGATTTCTTCAAATGTTACAAGCAGCTCAGGCCACTAATGTGCTCAGACCTATCTTGCATTTCTAGTTGAGTTAAGGTCATGCAACATCAGAGCATTTTGGCTTCTTGGCAGGAGTGAAATGAGGAAAAATTTATGCCCTGTAGCCCAAACCATTAATTTCTTAACATTTCCTCAAATTGTGTGAATAATGTGCTCTTTAAAATGTGGATTAATGTAACTCTGTTGCTGCTGTTGTCGTCCTGATCTGAACTGAAGGTTAAGCAAAAAAAAAAAAAAAAAAAGAATTAGGAAGAATGAAGATTAACATAATGGCAAAGAGGTACTGTAACAGTACTGTACGGATTAGTAAATCTGTAAATAATGAATCAAACATCAAATGCTGGAGCTGAAGGTCAATGAATTAAAAACTAGCATCTACATTATAATAAAATAAGCACATAATAAATCAAGGTAGAGAATGACAATGACAGCACTAGAAAGTATACATAATATATTTCTGGTAATTAGATATGAATATGAATCTGTTTTATAGCATTTCATTCCTCTCAGTGAGTCATATCTCTCCACTTCACTGATAACACAGCGGACTACAAACCTTATATCACATCTTTGAAGAGTTACTGAAGGATTTGTGGTATCAAATGGATACACCCTATAGCATTTCACTGGGGTCAGAGCACTTAACCTGCAGCATGTATTGCATTTTGCCATATCTCTCAATAATGTAATTGAAATCATTATTTGAAAAGGCGATTTTCTCTCCCGGTGCCCCAGAGGTGTGTTCAGAACTAATTGAAGTGGGCGTCTCAGGTGTCCATCATTAAAGTGAGCTATATGCTGTGACTACCTCAACACCTTCTAACTCAGCACAAGTGGTTCTGTATCAAATCTACAGGAAGCCAAATTGCAAAACCTGGGCAGAAGTGCCACACTTTCTATTGAGAAAAGGATTAGGTGCTAGAAAAAGAGATCTCTTTTCAATGGCAGCTGTGTGTGCCTTTTGTCATGTACACATGCTGCTGCTTGTACTCTAAGCTAAGCTGCACTGAAAGCAGATGTTTGCTTTTTAGTGTCCATAGAGTCTTTGGTCCTTTTTTAAAATGTTATATGGACCAGGGTAATAAGGATAGTTGTGAAAAAGAACTAGACATCAATGTGGAATAGGTCTAGTTTCAAAGAGGAGCTATACAGTGCTCTTTTCGTCTTCCACTGAATTCTTTTTAATTAAACATACAAAGAATAATCCACCAACATGGATCACTGTTGTCTCGTTCCTTTGTGTGCTTTTTACACTGTCTGCTCACAAGGTCCCATCATTGAAGTATGAGCTCAGGGAGCATAACACAGTTTGTATTCAGTCTGTGTGACAGGCGGCAAAGCAGCAATCTTGTCTGTCGAAAGACAATAATTCCACTCAGCTGCCATGTTGTGCACACAAATGTGCTATGCGATATTGGTCCTGAAATTTGTCACCTCTCAAAGTGAAATTTAAAGTCTGTGAAGATCCTCCCAGGATATTTGATTTTTAATGCACACTTTACACCTCCCAAAGTCTGCTTGTGCTCTCACACTTGTACGCATACTGTTTTAATTTTAACATGTGATTTTTATTATTTTCTTAAAATCAATTCAATCAGGAAAGACACAAATTAACATTAATGGTGAAAGTTTATTTAATAAAGACTTTGGCATTGACGCTGTCGATTAAGGAGATGTATGGCGATAGAGCCCTATGAATAGCAGCCATTCTGAGAACCCCCGAGGGAGCCTTAGATGGGGCCTTAACACTGGAACACTGGTGGTGGTGCAGTGGTGGAAGGGCGAAGTTGCAAGCAGCAGACAACATAGGTGGTTTAAATATTCTTTAGAAAAGACGATCACTGGATGATATAAGCCTGCACACAGCCCCGGTGAAATCATTGGACAGTTGTGAAGAGGTGGAGTCTCAGTGAGGAGACGAGATAAGGCTGGCTCGAGTCTTCCCGCTCGAACTTATGCTAAAAGCTTCATTTGTTGATTTTACACATGATGACAATTACACAACTTCATCCTCCCACTGCTGCTTCAAAGAGAAATCTACATTTCATCCAGAGTGTAAATAATTCATCGACTTCTTTAGACAGTTGAAAGAAAATTTATCTGCAACTGTTCTGATAGTCGATTAGTTGTTGGAGTCATTTTTCAAGCAAAAATTATAAACATTGTTTGGGTTCGAGCTTTTCCAATGTGACATTTTTCGGCTGTTCTCTAATCTATATTATTGTAAATTGAATATCTTTAAGTTTTGGGATTTCTTTCAGATGAGGCAAGTACATTTGAGAATGTCACCTTTGTCCCTGTGAAACTGTGATTCTTTGATCTGCTTTTTTCACTATGTCCTGACATTTAAGCAATTAATTGGTCAACTGAGAAAATAATAAATAGATTTATCGATGATGAAAATAATCGTTAGGTGCGTCCATCTTCAGGAAATGACTTTTATCACAGATTAGTTACAAGAAAAACAAAGTCAAAGCACACCAGCCATACACAACTCCATATCCACATGTGCACAACCATCCATGTCTAAACTAAACAGACAGGTCAGACAAAAATCCATTATAATCACTCCACAATGTCAGTGCAGATGTATCCTTGACAAAGTCACAGCAAGTAAAAAATACATGTAAAAAGCTGAATAGGTGCCACATGTGGGCATTAGGCTACTTTCTTGAAGAGGCTTTCTGCATTGTAATAGTTGCACTCTGCTTTAGGGTTTGCATTACAGTCAAGTCTTGAGCTTTTTAGCCAATGTTCTCCATGATTGAAATTCTCAGTCAGCCATCAATCTGCATTATAGACTGGTTTCCCCTTGTCTGGTGGGGGCTAACTGAAACAGATTGAGACAGCTCTTGCTCACTGCATCACTAATGGCTGCCGATGAAAGACGTCTCTGTGCAGTTGACCCGTATGTGGAACAGGATCACGTCGCAGCTCGGAGCGAACACAGCTCAATATAGGCAGTCTCTTCAGCATCAGTCACCAGTCAACAGCATCCTCATCCTATTGACAAAATGTTGCCCAGGAATAGAATCTAATCACAGGGTTTGGACGGGCTCTAGTTCTCCTAATGGTTTACCATTAGCTGACTGGAACAAAGCCCAAAGTATAGAGAAATATAGCAACATAGGCCATTCCAGGGTGTCTGGTAATAATGGCTTCTCAATTATTTCCATGGCACCTGCATACTCCTCTGTGCCTATACAACAGCAACCAGAAGAGGGTGATAGAGAAAATTATAAATCGCTCACCTCTATCCTTCTCATTACTTTCTGTCAGCCAACCAGGAGCACATTAGGAACATTAGGTAATTTGTTTTCCAATATTAAGTTATTAACTTATCATCATTAGTGTAGTATTTTGTTTACAATGTACTTATAAAAGAAACGGTTTCTTTTTCTTGTTTTTGGCAAAAATTAAACATCCAGGAAGCCTCATTATTATGAAATTAATGAAGTCAAAATTATTAAAGCCGTTTCAATGATATGAAACATGATTTAAACTGTAAAAGATGGCCTTTAGCACATTTCTTGGTATTAGTCTTGTATCAAAGATGCATGCATGTCTGCACTGTCTTATATTTTCAAGGTTGGCGAGGCCTGTGGTAGTGGGGTCCAATGTGACATCTTTTCATGGGGTCCAAAATCCCTGGCAGCAGCCTTGAAGACATCCCTCCATTAATCTGAGGAAAGCTAAAATCAGAGGAATATGCATCTTCTCCATTCATCTGATGCAGGAGTGCAGCCTAAGTGAAACCATTTCCGAGGCATTTAGCAGGCGGGACACAACAGAGTCATTACCTGCATGGCATAATTGACAGTGAACACAGGCAATCCTGTTAATTGATTACCTAGGCCCGCACTAATGGAAAATGCAAAGCCTCATTGTATCTTCCATAAAGCCCCTGTCAGGAACATTTCCACACAAAGACGCCTGGAAGCAGACCCAATAATGTCTTCCCCCCGGGGGACCCCAACATCTGAAGACCTTTAAGACTGTTTTAATCCAGTGCATAAGCACCTAAAGGATGATGGTGTGGTCAAATGTTTCATAGAGACACTGTAGCCTATCTGGCACGGAGCTGATCAAAAACAGAATTAAGAACCCCAAGGGGAGCACGCGCCTCTCCAGACATATAACTTAATTAAGAGTAGGCTACACCCAGTTGCTGTTTTTTTTCTTTCTCCCATCCAGGTTGAGATGAGGATGCGGGGGTATGGGCCCCTCTCCCCTCTCGTGCAGGATTCAGCCTCCAGCTCCTCCTCTGATGCATCGTTTGCATCAGTAGACTTTGGAGCACTTGTCCGCGCGCTGCTGCTGCACCTCCCCACAGTGCATTCACGGACTCCACTTTACCAGGTGATGACAGACAGACGCTCAAGAGTGAAGATGATGTGTTTGTAACACGCCTGAAGTCGGAATTAACGTAGAATGGAGACGCGCCTCGGTTACTGCCTTTTTATCATTTTCTCTGAGTGGATTTGGCTCTTCACCCTAACTTCCATCCTGGGCGGAACAAAAGCGGAGGTGAGGTGCATTCCCTCGTGCCAGCTGCCGCTAGTCACAGCGTTTCCCCGGGAACTCTCGGCGCAGGATTTGGATCATTTTGGCGAGGCACCAGCAGAAGAATTTGTTGGATTTAACGAGGGGTCACCGGGCGCCAAACCCAGCGCCAGCGGGGACGAAAAGCACAACGTTGCGGAATTAACCGCGAGCGAAGAAAGTTCGTCCAAAGTACAGTCACGGTTGCGGGGAAATAAAACAAGTTGCCTCCAGAAGGACGTGTTAAACGGCCAACAAAAACTTTCCCACTCCAAAGTGTTTCCTCGCGCGTTTGCCCCTTTCCCTAAAAACGTGACCGATAACAGCAGCGGTGATGCAAAAAACAACAGCTTTTATGGAGAAAATGGGGCGCAGGCTGATGTGACGGTGAACGAGGACAAGGATGTGGCCAGTTGGAGACGAACACGGAGGAGCGCAGAGACTTGGTCCGGATTCAGAGCCGAGGGCGGGGATGAGGCTTCGTTTTCGGACCAGGAGGAGTTTCAGCTCACAAGTTCGACATTTGCACTGAGCGGGGACACGGCTCATAACCAGGCGATGGTGCACTGGTCCGGACAGAACAGCAGCGTAAGTAGTTAATGTGCTCCACATTTACGCACGGAGCGGTTTTGACGCAGTGTGGTCAGTGTTCACTCATACATCTTGTGTGGTAATTTGAAGCTTCACTTGTGACTGTGAATGACCGAGCAGAGCAGTGATTAAATTTGAGACTGCTGAGTTTGAGGGAGTCAGTACTGTGTACCCCCAACCCCACCTCTGTGCCTTTGCCACACACACAAACACACACACACACACACACACACACACACACACACACACACACTATCAATGCTATTGTGTATTGATTAGCTGACCTGGCAGGTAAAAAAAGGAAAACATCAAAATAATATAAGTTTAATGTTCTGCAGAGTTTAAAGGGAATTATATCTTCTCTTTCCTTTCTCATTCTCTCTCCCATTTATTCACTTATTCGTACGCACTCACACAAAGGAGCATTGTGTTGTCTATTTGTCAAATCACTAGATTTTGGCAGGTGGCTATAGGCATACGTTTTGCACAAATGAGATCAATAAACCTGCCTATCTTCTTGCTGGAGCTTTAGATCTGCTTTGCTCAAAAGTAGAGAAATGGGTGATGCTTCAAAAGGTTAAGCGTACAGCTCACCGACTGAAACACTGTGTTCCCAAACATATAGGTTAAAGCTACAGAATGTCTGATAACAGGCAGCTGTGCTGAAGGGTAAAAGTGGTACAGCAGATAGGTGGAAATTCTATTATCATTATAGCACTCTCCATATGAAGAAATGAGGAGCAATCTGAAACACAAAATGGCACCATAGTAATACAATAAAATACTGAATATATGTGCAGAGAGAGAGAAACATTCTAAGTTCAATGACTAGTGGAAAACCAACAGAAATAGATGTGTTGTAAGCTGTTGCTTAAAAATGCTCACTGAGGTTTTCTCCCTAATATCCAGGGGACTGGCATTCCACAGTTTGGGAGCATAAAAATGTCTCATGTCCGTGTTTCTGAACTTCAAACAACCCAGAGTGGTGGATGTGAGTGAACGTGAAGGCACTTAAAACAACAGGGAGTTTGCAATGTAAGCTCATCCATTTAGAGCTTAATATAGGCTACGGGCAAATAGACTTTAAAATCAATTCTAAAAGATTCTTGGAGCCGTGTCAAGTTCAGCTAAAACCACACGAATATGCTCCATCTTTTTCTTGTTTTGGGTCAGGAGTGGAGCAGCAGAATTTATCATTTATTTATTATTATTATTATTGGTTGCTCTAAATAGACATTTTAGTATGACCAGTGAAATGTGTTCTACTTCAGATGGAAGCTTGAATTAGCTTTTTGGCATCTTGTTGGCTAAAATTGCACCATGGCAATATTTCTGTAGTGAAAGAATGCTGATCATATAGTGCTGAGGCTTGATCTGTGGAGCCAGAGATCCAGGATTTTTGCATAGCGCATCTCTTTTGGCTTTGGGGCTAAGCAATAGTATTTAGTATTATAGGGCAGCAACAAACGACTTTTTTCATTATTGATTATAAGCCTTTTTTTATTTCTTTTTTTTTTTGTGGTTAAATGATTCAACTTTTTGTCTGCCATAGACCAAGGTGAAGGTTTTGTCTGACTAGCAGTCGAAAACCAAAAAGTATTTGGTTTACTATTGTGTGACAAAGAAAAGCATAAATAGCAAAAAGAAAAGCATCATATTTGAGAAGCTAGAAACATAAAATATCAGTCATTTTATCTTAAAGATGACTAAAATGATCATTTAACTTTTAGAAAGTTATTACTCCTCTATTTATTAATGCTGTAAGGCATTTGTGTCATTTGGTTCTTCAGGCATGTGTAATTGTGTGTTATTAGCATAGACAGCATAAACAATTTCAATTCAGTTTTTTTTTGTATGGCGCCAAATCATAACATACATTATCTCAAGGCACTTAACACGGAGGTCAAGACCTTACAATATTATAGAGAGAAACCCAACAGCTCTCACAATGAGCAAGCACTTGGCAACAGTGGAGGGGAAAGACGGGTGTGAACTGAGAAGAGCATGGGACCAGCACAACTTCCTTCTACTCAAAATGCCAGAAAAGTTGAGATGCAAAAATAAAAGTAAAGGGCAAAAAAGAAACTATAAACCACATAAACCCCAACAAAGAGCTTAGGTCAGGTTATGTTTTTTTATTAAAACTATCGCCTTCCTTAAAAGAATAGACATTTTGGGAAATACACTTATTTACTTTCTAGCTGACAGTTCAGTGAGTAGACACCACTCTCATGTCTGTAGAGTAAATATGAAGCTACAGGCAGCAGGTGATTAGCTTAGCTTAGCATTAAGACTGGTATTAGGGGGAAACAACTAGCTTGGCTCTGTCCAAAGGCAACAAAATCTGCCTACAGGAACCTCTGAATTTTACTGGTGAACACATTATATCTTGTGTTTAATCTGTGCACAAAAAGAAGTGGTTGTGGTTTTAATGGGAAGTTGAATGGTGGGACGATGTCTTGGCTTACCTGTTTTCATTCATTATGCTTGACCTTTACATAGATTGCAGTATAGAGTGAGGGTGCTAGTATCCTGGGGGTAGTATATTAGGATCAGTGAGCCATTCAACATGAACAAAAAGTGTTTAAAGCTAAAGTGTTATCACATATTTGGGAAAGTTTTTCTTTGTAATTAGTTATAATCAGCATACATGATTAATTTATATTTCTAAACTGATTCTTTGATTCAAGTCATAATCACCAAGATTTGTCATAATCTTTTTCACACTTACATGACAAACTTTCTAGTCCTGCTTTGAGAAATTTACCCCCTGATGGCACTGAGTCTCATCCCGCCCACTCACTGTGTGTGTGTGTGTGCGTGTGCGCGCATGTGTGTGCGCGCGCGTGTGTGCGTTCACACTTCTGCTACATGCCACACCCTTTCTCACTGCGTAGGTGCAGGCCAGGTGGTCACCAAGGAAGCTCGCAGATTTTCCAGCTGGTGTACTTTCTTGGAGATCTATTTAAAGTAGTAATCTGTTTCAAAGTTAGCCAATTTCCCTTCTCCAAGTTAAACATCTTTGTTCAGACAGTCCAGTAATAATGACTGTAATCTGCTTCCTTAAGTATGAGAATGTCGGAAAAAGGTTTAATGCAGTAGATACATTGGACAACAAGTGTAAAGAAAGGGTTAAGGGGCTGGTGAGTGCTCTCAACGTTATTACATATAATATATCCTCTGGCTTGCTCATGTGACTCGTGTTGGGGAAAGTGCTGCTCTGTTTTGACACTTCATGAAATCAAGTTTTCAGGCTAGTATCGAGAAGTGTGGCCTATGATGTATTTGTTGCACATTCTGACACCTGATAATTGGTTTATATTGTTGCCTACAGTGCAGCAGCCAATTTGCACATACAGCCTGTAAACCACTTTGTCTGAGTTTGTTATTGATTTGCATTGATGCTTAGTTTTCTTGTCCAATTCCAGATTTCATTCAGTCATTAATTCGAGCTGAAGTCTCGTTCTTACAGTTCTTTTATCATTTGTCCAATTACTGTGGTTTGAAAACTAAGCTGCAATGTCATTTCAGCGTTTCGATCAACATGAAAACCAAGGGAAATGCAAACGAGGGCTCAGACCATGTGCTGCTAGCACACTCATTCATGTGGTTACTGTCTATGGTATGAAACATTTCAATAACAAGTGCCCTTGCACTAGATGTGAGAAATTTAACTGCAGCAATTAATTGGCATGCATCAAGGAGTGGATAATAATGAAAGAACTTGTGACAAATGAATATTTGAGCAAGTAAGCCTTCAGTAGTCCTGAGAAAATGTAGTGCATTCAATCTGTCATAGCCTTGAATGGGTCATCTACAGAAGCCTGTAAATAAATAATTTCATTCCACTCATGTGGCTGAGGATGTTAATCAAATATCCACTAGGCCTTAAGGAGCAGGTAGCCAAAAGGAAAACATGTTTTGCAGCTGGAAACGCAGGGGGCCTATAGGTTATAAATATGCAGTGATACATTCTTAATTTTGTTGGGTTTGCATTAAGTTTGTAATTTTTGTATTTGAAATTCGAAGTAGGGTTTAATCAAGCCAGGAAAAAAATTGAATATTCGATCTATATTAATCTGGTCAGATACTAAATTCTCGGTGTATAACCACAACAGGCTGTGCCTTGTACTTCAGTGATGGGAGTTCATAAAATGCACTGCCTGCTGCTGGTTGCCCTGTCAGTACACTAGGCTATTGTTCTCATCACTAATGCAAAATGGAAGCATTAGAAGAAGAAGCAATTTGGACTAGAACGAGAAATTGTGGCTAAAGGTGATGCTGCTTACGTTTTTAGTAATTTGCATTTTTATTAATCTTGTCATGAAGTCATGTGACCTCAGGCTACACACTGAAATCAGGCTCTCTTCACAGCCAAAACATATGACTTCTTTATTCATACTGTACGGATCAGTCATGAAATGGGTGCTCGCTCTGAATGTAAGCACAGAATGTCCAGTGAAGAACACAAGACGAGCATCCTCAACAATGTAGTCAAAAAGAGAAAAGGAGCGCTATTTTGTCCTTTTCTACAATGAGCCACAGATGGTCTGTTCTCCTCTCAGTCAAGACTACAATAGCCACAACATGTAAAATACTATTTCAGTGATATTAAAACAAGCTCACTGCAGTTTGTAATGAGTCTTCTGACAGCAGCCATGTGGGAAATCAGACTGTGGAACTGCTCAAGCTGCAAGACAGCTGACCAAAGTTTCTAACATGCCAGTTATTCACCCAGTTGTCCAACAGCCAGATTGTTGGTTGTTCAGAAATTAAACCCAGTTCTAATTAGTTGTTTGGGTGGATAAGGGAGGTGGGGTCATTTGGGGGTTAAAACCAGGCTTAATCTGTATAGTGTCTGCTTGACTTTACAGTAAGGTTAGTTTGTCACTCCAGTGAGACCGAAGAGGCACCGCAAATGAACAGAACAGTGTTAACGCTGTTCCATAATTTAGGATCAGGCTCAATTGGTAGCATTTAAATTAATTTGAATGAATGACGTGTTTTAATTAGTTTGAACTTTATCTTTTGAGAAGGTGATAGCGCTGTTTGGCATGATTTCCCTTTTATTCAGGTACTCTAGATTCCTCTCACAGTCCAAAGACATGCAAGTAAGGTGAATCAGAAAATCTGAATTGCCCGTAGGTGTGAATGTGTTTGTCATTCTGCGTTAGCCCTGTGAGGCTGTCAAACTGTCCTGTCCATTGCATGCTGGGATAGGCTGCGGCCCCCCCCTCCATGACCTTGAACACATCTGTCTTATCTTGTTTCCACTCGATCCAGCTGTTTTAAATGCCATACGTATGATGTTAATCGCTTAAAATTCTCCACAGAAGAAACAGTATACAGACAGCACACTGTTATTTAAGAGATATCACAGGTGAGGGATATTTTACTGAAGAAAAAGGTACTCATGTCTTAGTTGTGTTCAGAAGCATGAAGTTATCAGAGTTTGAAGAGTTTTCTTCTCCTTTTCTTCTTCTTCCTCCATGTTGGGGCCAGGATGATGAAGATCCCTGCAGCTTTCAGGACATTTTTTGGAGTTTTTGTCCCATAAAAACTGTTTAACATTTAGTTTTAGTGGCTTTTCTTTCGGGTTGTATCTCTTGGCAAAAGGTGGCTCACAGTCTTTCTCTAATAAGAATGGATTGTCCTGTTTAAAAAAAAAAAAAAAAAAAAAGACCAATGGTCATCTGTGCAAGTACCTTACTACTGCAAATTACAAGTTCTATTGTTAGGTGATCTCCAGTGGATGTAGAAAGGAGAAAGTCATGTGATATAGTAGTGACGGAGTCCACTTTAGTAGGTTTGGATGGATGAGTCAGCAAAACACTTTGGAGACTGCTGTTTCTTTCCTATTTAAAGGGTTGAATCATGACCGTTCCATAACCTTCTTGTCTAGGAGGGTAGGGACAAACAACCAAAAGGTCGTTCAGGTTGGAGGACTTGCTGGCTGAGTGATCAGCTCCTGGGTTCTTAAAACCTTCGGTATCTGGAGCCTTTGTTGACTTTCTCCATTTTTGATAAAGAGCTCTCTACTCTTGGGAAAATATATTTTTCTCTGCCTTAAGGAGCAGCGGCTCAATTCTTGAAATGTCTTCTCTATCCTACAACCATTGAATATTTATTCCCTGCTCATGGGTACTCAAGTCCATGTTTTTTAGTATTTTCAGCAGCTCCATTTTCTAGTAAAGGGACCTCCTCTTCTTCACAGGCCTTGTGCTTGATAGCCTGGCATGTAGCTTCTCCTCATTGGCTTCATTGATCTCTTGGTAGATTTGCTCATCTGTCTCAGGAAACTGGAGACGTGCCAGGTATGCTGTCTTTTCATCTGAATCGTAGTTGCTTTTATGACTCACTGACTGAACAGTGCATAAAATATTGTATTCAATGGCATTCTCCGATTCTGCTTTAATATTTTACTCAATGTTCTCCACCATATTCATTGCAAAAATCTATCCTATTATACTGAAATAATCCAGTTTTATCCAATTATTCATCTCCATTGTTCTGTGGAAAGTGAGAGGCTGCCATACCATGACTACACATGCTGTAGAAAAAGTACATGAGAGATGACACTTCCAGAGACATTTAAGTTTTTCAGAGTCAGTGTCATTTGTCTGAGGCAAACAGGGGTAAATGATCAGTTAAACAGTACACAATGGGGGTTGTTACAGGATGGAGGAAAAGATAAATGTAGCTCATTTCAGGATGTCAGTTACAAGAATTTATTTTGACTCTGTCAGCGCCTCAATGCCATCAAAGCGCTGGAAAGATAATTGAAATTACTGTACATACGTACATTCTGCATTCAGTCATTGTGCAGCGGATTTAATGGATGTCAGAAACTGTTAAGTCAAAACAATCAATGTAAAGTTAACTTTAAACCAAGTTTTAGAATGATTCAGTCAAGGTGAGCTGGGTGAATTGTTACTTTGAGGAAAGATCAATAAAAATAACCTAAGTGTGAATTATGTGCAAACATAGTTTGCAATGTCTATATCTATAGGAATTAAAAGTAGCCTATGGAAAATACAGGTATGACAACTTTATTAGAGTATGCAAAATAGTTGTAATAAAGGTAAGGCTTGAAATATACTGCAAAAATGAATCTGCAGTGTCTTGAAGAAGTTGAAAGTCGTGTCTCCTCCCTTTGTGACGTGCAAGTTTTTTTTTGCGAGAGATACCACTGAACAAAAAGTTCTTGAGTCACAGTGAGCATAGTACATCTGCCAAAAGTACTATTCAACAGCAGTGTAGAAAAACACCCATGTTATTTTGAGTAGAACGCTGGCCTTACTGAAAGAACAATGTTAATGTATAATACATCTTATTTAAAAATATATGAACAAGACTAGGTCAAAACCTAGAATATGGATGGACTGCATCGTAGGTTATTTGCATTCTGCCTAATGTCAGCCAGTTTTATCCCTTTATCTGTTTGTTTCTCTCCTACTCTCTGTGCTCAGATATATACAGTATTATTTTAATACAGCTGAATTCCCAAATGAACCTGTTCTCATTTATATTTTCTCTGTTTCTGTTGTCAGACAATGGAACAATTATGAAATAGTGACTGAATGCGGCCAATGTTAACCAGCAGTCATTTTCAAGTAATTTTCAAGCTGCTGCTCTGCACTGCTAATATCCTGATTTTATTTGTTTGGGCGGCTGTGGCTCAGGAGGTGGAGCGGGTTGTCCACTAATCAGAGGGTCGGTGGTTTCAATTCCCGGATCCTCCAGTCCACGTGTCGTAGTGTCCTTGGGCAAGACACTTTGTCCCTGATGGCTGTTCCATCAGTGTATGAGTGTGGTGAGTGAATGGGTGAATGTGGCAAGTATTGTAAAGTGCTTTGAGTAGTCAGTAAGACTAAAAAACGTGCTATATAAGCGCAAATCCATTTACCATTTACCATAATTGCAACTTCGTCAGACAAAATCACCAAACACATAAGTTAAAGACAATGGCTGTGCTGTGATTTTGGCTATTTACATGTAAAATGATCACTCAGATCGCTCATTCTCGTCAGCTGCCATGCGGTCAGCATAGAGAAGTGTGCCTGAGGTGGTAAAGCTCGACCTTGTGCTTGTGGGGCAAAACTGATGACTGTCTTCTACGGAAAGTAGCTAAGGTTTGTCCAAAAAGTCACTAGAGTTGTTGCCATGTGCTTTTTTGGAAAAGGGTTAAGTTGAAAAGTTGGTTAATCAAGCGACAAAGGCGTTAAGTTGCTAACACTGCAAGAAACTCCAACACTTAACTGACCAACCAATGGTTTAACCTTTTCACTCAGTCACGCAACATTTGGCGGACCAATGATGTAAGTTCACCACTCAGTTACTCAGTCAGTCAGCGACATTTGCGCTTATAAGGCTGGCCCCACTGTTGCAGTCCAGCCAAAAATATCCAATACAAGATATCATTAAATTCCGGATAAGATACATTGAAATAAAAATACAGTATACTGTGCAAATCTTGGGGATACTTGCAGACTAGTGATTAGACTAGGAATGGGGGAAAACAAAACAAACCAAAGATAAAAGTGAGACATGAGAGTATTATCGATCTTTTCATCTAAGTCTTTAAAAAGAGCAAATAAACCATATTTCCCAAAAATATTGAACCTTTCCTTTCAAAAGATCGGAAGCCCATTTAAACAGTGACTTCAATGAATAAAATGTAAAGAAATGTGCACAGGTCAGAAGACAGTAAGTGGTCATAAGGCTTAACCAAAGGAATGCAAAAAGTAGGCCAAGGCTCAGTTATCAGTTTATCAATAATCATCAATAATAACATTGTTTATTCATCATATTCATATATTGTAGCCAAATATACCAGAGCCAGGTTTGACAACATATTTATAAAAAATTTAATTTGTCTTTTTGATTGCTCCCTTTGGTTTGTCTTTGAGTGAGTAGCAGAATATAACCATGATTGCTCAAATTACACACCTTTTAGCAGCGTAGCAGAATTTTATAATTTTTAAAATGAGGAGGATTTTGAAATACCGAATACAAAGTATACTGTTTTCAATGCAGATATAATCATAATAAAAATCAGATTTCTACCAATATTTGTCCCAATGTATCAATTTGTCAAAAATATTATGGCCCCATCCTAGCAGAAAACAGTTTGGGACAATGACAGCAGAAATTGCAGCTTGTCCTACTACAGCAATATCTAATTTAGTTGACTATTAAAGCCATCTTGGCACTTATTAAACCTGTTTAGCTCTGGCTCTCCATGTTGTATCTTGGGGGGGGCAAGAGACTAATTATGATCAATGGTTAAATTCAGAATAGTTCTTAATGCCATGTCCCCATTTTATCTTGCCTGCCTCACCCACCTTGATACTGCATCCTCAGCATACCATGACAAACAGCCCTGTTTTGGACACTGATGCATGTAGTTGCCTGCATATAACTATGTTGACATGCTCAGGCAACCCTGTGGCCGATGCTGTCAGCATGGACCTCCATCAGCTCCCCTCTCTCCTCGCTGGCTGTGATGGACAGGCTGTGGAGGTGTGTGTGTATGTGTGTATGTGTATGTGTGTGTGGTGTGGTATTGCTGTGGCGTTGTTTCAGGGCGTGAACATCACACATCCGGCTAAAGAAACATAAATAAATTCATGAAATACATAACGATAAGAATTCTATCAACACGATTCAGCCTCAGACAACTAAAGACAAAGAATTTATTTCTCCTGACACATTGGTGAATGTGGCATTGCTTACATTGCATGGATAAACAGAGGGGCTGATTTTTAGAGCTCAGCATGCAGCTCTGCACAGAAACTACTGGCAGGCTGAGTTCAGCTCTGCCAAGCCACCAAGTCTTCCTGTGGCGAGGTTCTCTAATGCCTTGAAATCCTGCAGTGTGTTTTTTTATCGACAAGCTGCGTTACCCTCCTGGGTTTCCTTTCTTCTCCACCGAGTGCTGTCTAATAGAGCAGAAATTCCCTACAAATCAGGCAAAGATTTTATACTAGACCAGGATAAAGTTAATTTGGCTGGTACAATGCATAATGAGGTCTTTTTTTTTTTTTTCCCCATCCCAGACACGTCTTTTTGTTTGCTTTTCTTTGTGTTGGCTTTAATAAAACTTGCGTTGTGCAGGTTCATATTATTGTTATGTGTGCTCTCCTTGTTGTCACTGTGCCTTTCATGAACAGCTGCAAAAGCTTCAGAAAAATTATAGCAGCAGTTGGTAAACAAAGAATCCCTTTTAGGCATTTTTTTATGAGATAATGTCTTGATAACCAACATTAAAGATTACCCTGATCTTTGAAATGAATTTTTAAGTCCTCAGCTGCTGGGTGTGTTAATACAATATAGTCAGTGCACGAGTGCTTCATCTATGAATCAGAAACTTTTTTTATTTTTTTCACTTTACAGTAACCACCTGCATTACTCATTCATATGAATTACACCATCTGGCCGCTGCACGAAAAACCTCTCATTCAAAACCATAACTTTCATTCACTCACTGAAGTTTCCTTTTTGGATTTATAGCTATGCATTTTGGCAAAAGTGGGGGTTTCAAAGACTGTGGGTAAGTCTAATAAGACATATGGATGAGAGAAATCCTTCCCAGCATATTTGTCATTATCAGCTGTTTTACTTTATTGATGTCAGAGGAAGTGTAGTTTATTAAAAAAGTCCAGGGAGCTTTTAGTTTGTCAACATGCAACCAATATTTTACCATCTCACTCAGCACAAATTTCAGAGTGCTGAAGAGTTAAAAGAAGTTTTGAAATAAAAAAAAACAAAACAAAAAACATCCTTGCACAGTGGGCACAACTTTTTGGTTGGGTTGAAAAACCTACCCACTTGCTGTCTAATCTTGCCTGCATTGATCAGACCCCCTGCTCATGCACGCTGAAGCTTCCAAGCTCAGCAGGCCATCTGTAGCCTAGTATAGCTGCTGAACTTGCCTGGGCTTTCATTTATGGTGAAGAAGCAAATGATGCGGGAGTGTAAGCCCAAAGAAAAAGGAAGCTGTTTCAGTTGACTTATCAACCGAGCTGCTACTTTCACACAAGGTCGTTGTCTCAACATGAGGAGTCCAATAAAGTCAGTCACTTGCTGTTCTGCTTGGAAGCCGTAGCTGTCACATGGAGCATCTGCTCACTGTCCGGTTTAAGATGCCGGTGTGATGTTCACTGATCAATGTTATTACCATCTGCAAATGTACCATAATGTTCCCATCAGTCACAATATAGCTGAACTTTATTACTTCAGGAATTGCATGTTTACATAACGTAGAGTTTTAATAGTGTTTAAAACAAAGACAGAATATGTTTTGTTCACGTTCCCCAATCTTCAGAGCTGAGATTTCACTCCTTCTCTTATCTGTACTGTACATCAGGTTTTATCAGGACACCAATAGTTTATTTTGTGCAAAGTGATATTGTGAAGTTGCTTTATAATTTATTATTGCAGTGACCTGCTATCCATGGGAGAGCCAACAACTCTGACTTCAAACAACCTAGCTCCAGCACAACATCTGGTCCACGAGGAAATGTTGCCTTTGTTAATGAAGTGATATAAATTGATGTGGCAGACAAAAGCCTCTGTACATTACGTGTCGCATCGAGGTGGTATTGAAGTATAAGAGGATGTGCTTTCCTGCAGGCTTTTGTTGCTGTAAACAATGTAATGGAAATAGACAATTCTTTCTTTATTACAAGTGTTAAATGATGCTGTTTAATGTGTGGTGCTTTTTATCGAGTGAAGTTTCATACTTTATGCCACACCAGCCCCTGGGGTCTTTGAATTTGCTTTCTAAGCTGTGCGTGTTTTGTTTTTTTTATTTCTTGAAAGGCATTCGCTGCCACATTGTTAACACTTTGGTGGTGTTAATATCTTGCAGACAGGTGTTCTCACCCCTCTCCTCCCAACTCGTTTGTCTTAGCTGTGACATTGTCACAAGTTATCACTAATTCGAATATCACCATCGCACAAACTGTTGATGTCCTACAAAATGTGAAACTCGATTCTTCATAATTAAAGCTGCTATAATCATTTTTTTTCATATTAACAGTGGATCGTGTGACTACTTTTTTGCAAAAGGTGACATTTATACCAATGAACGCAGAGAATTCTGAGCCAAATCTGCAGATTCCCTCAGCTCTACAGCCTTAGAGTCATCAGGTGGGCACGAACATGACCCCAAGTGAATGATAATGTTGCTCCATGTCTGCTGGATGTGTAAATTAGCAGTGATTTGTGAGCACGTTTGCCATATCATATAAGGTGACAATATATCAGTGTTGTTTACAGCTTGTTGCGGTTGCCTCCAAATGGCCAAAAAATCAGCTAATGTAGATTTGAAGGAAAACAAGGGGTGAATAAAGCTAGTCTGCCAGTCTGTTAGTCCACAGGCTTATGATTTCAAATTGTCAAAAGGGTGAGTCACCTGTGTAACAAAAAAACAACCATTTACCCAACAAGCACTGGACATCTGACATACGTGGCCATTTTTTGATATGTCATATTTGTCTTTAATATTAACATTCTAGTCAGTAACTCCTGTAACAATTGCGTTTATGGAGTCATCCATCTGTTTAATTGCTGTGGCCAAATGTGATGACAGTTTTATTGATGAGGCAACTTAATTCCAACAGCCGATAAGGCTGGATCAACGGGTCGGTGAGAGCGGGAATGAATTGTAATGCATACTCTGTCGCTCCTTTCATTTGTTCATCCTTCAATAACAGAATCCCTCCCTTCTGCTTTTTTGATACCTCTATCCCACCCCTTCTCATCTTCATACAACCCATTCATTTCAAACCAGTAATCTCTTCACCTTAAGCCCTTTAAGTCACCATTAAGCCTCCATTCATTCTTACATAATGATCAAATTCATCCCAGTCCATTTACCTCCAAGGTGTAAGGTTTACAAAGGATTACAGGTTGAAAAATCAATTTGCTTGCTCTTGGATGTCAAGTAATCCAGTTTGGAGACATGTTGGTGCTACTGCAGTCTATTGGGCCATGTGCTACATGGTAGCTGACAACGCCGTTGTTGAGATTCAAAGAGGAAAAATATGCTAATACATAGGGCATTATTATTTAAGGCATGTCATTATCCAGTGTATGGTTTAAAGAAGAGCCTTTGTCCGGTGATTTCAAATAGCAGTTTAATGGCTTTTTTGACATGCTGAACTTCAAACACCTGTTTCACACAGAAACATCTACAAAGTGAATATTGTATCACTGAACTGATGTGTTAACTGCAGCCATGGAGCTTCACCTTCAACATCCCTCACAACACGGGAAATGTTTCCAGCCAGCAAGAAGGTGGATGCAAATTACATCAGACTGTAATCTTGGATCCTTCCCAAGTAAATGCATAAAGTTAATTGCCATACAGAGAGGGAGGGGGGGGGTATAATTTGCCCTAATTTTCAGACTGCTGCGGGTTGTTTTATTGTGTATGACAGTGTCCATGAGGGTATGACTTTTGGAAGGTATAAAGGCCATTTTATTGGAAGACCATAAATCTCTGCAACCCAGTCTGGACAGTTGGTACCATAGCTATAACAAGCTTTGTGGATTATCTCTGAACTAGCCCCCATATTAAAGGTTTCATACATTCAGCACAAAGTAATGGAAGAGTCAGAGTTTTCTTAGTCAGCTTATTCAACAGAGGGCAGATAATTAGGAAAGAAACCAAAACTGTAAAGTTTAAATTGCATTATTAACAGCAATAGTTCCTTTAGAGACCTTTACTGTGTGGTATATGATTTAATGCCTATAATACATAAATGGATATATCATGCAGGTAAAGACATATGCAGTATAATAGAAAACACGATTTGTTGATTAATTGATCAGTAGATCCACAGAGAATTAATCAGCAGCTGTTCTAATAATCATTTGATCATTTTTAAGCAAGAAAAAAAAGGAAAACATTACCTGCTTCGAGCCTCTCATTTTTCAGCATTCATTCTTTATCTTTAGCTTCATTGGCTTTGGTGATTCTGTTCACTGATGCAGGAATTAATCACATCACAGAATAGAATCAGATAGGGAGTTGGGGGTAAGGGTTATGTTTGGGATGGAGCACTTGAAGACTGGTGTTTTGTTTTCATGAATCAGAATGTGATTGTGTTTTTTGTGGCGTTGCACCAGTGAAGTGTATCAGCTGACAGTGAGCTTGGAAAAATGTGAGGTTTTCGAAATAGTTTTTTTCAGCTAAATGATGGAGTTGATTGTATGTAAGTGACCTGGAAATGTGAATGCAGCATGCATACTGTATGTTACTGTCACAGTTCAGTTTCACTGAAGCAATTAGGTTTGAGAGGGGGCAGGCAGGCTTTTATCTAGCAGACATGAGGAGGATGGCCTTGTTTGATTTGAGCGAATGCCTAGAAAACGACTGCTGGGTGGAATTTCTACAAACTGTGCGAGCAGGGTTTTTAACAAAGAAGTAAAAATTTCTTGTTTACTTTTCATAGTGAATGTCACCCCAAACACTCACAACCCTTGATAATTAGAAGATAGCTATGAAAAGCTGAAGAGGATGCCCAGAGAAGCTTCCCAAGAGAGCTGTATGATGTGCAGGTTTTATGTTTGCAGAATGCAGGGAGGCCATTGCTTGAGGGATTCATTTGTGTAAAGGGTGAAGGGCACAGTAAGAACAACTGTTTTTGTGTCCAGGACTGTTGAAACAGTTTTTTTTTTTAAAAGATACAACCCTTAGAAAAATACATGCTTTTGGACTGAAGTTGTTATAATACTTAATGTATTACTGAAGAAACAGTATATGTGTATAAACATGACTATGCAGCAGTAATCGCATGCATATACAAACACACTGGCTTTGATTTAGGTTGTGATATTTGCTGAGGAAAAGAGTTCCTCTTCAAATTAAACAGGCAAATAGAAATGACTACAGTGAGCCATTTGTTAATATCTGGAGTAATTTACAAGACATCTTGAAATCTGAAGCTTTTCATGTGTATTAAGTAAAGGCCTGTGTATTGTAAACTACATACGACCATGACACTTTTTACGATCCTCCTCAAGAAGGGATGTCCATGATTTTTATGAGGTCTATATCTCTGTGCCTAGAATGAATTAGAGTGTTGACTGATTTATTCAGTCACTCATAGCTAACCTGTGGTGGCATTTGCCGGTGGTCTGCCGAGTGTTAAAAATCATTATAGCATACATATGCGATGAGAATATGCACAAAGTTTAGCTTTCCAACAAGCGGGGCAGTGGGCTGACATACATCAGGGATTTGTTTGGGATTTTAATAAAGCCTGTCAGGGACTCTAAAAGACATGCGTGGACGGCTCGGCTCTTTTGTTGTGGTGTAGGTATGCGACACTTTAATGCTGCTGGTTTTTTGTCTGTTTTTTTTTTTTTTTTTTTTTTTTTTTTTTTTTTTTTTTTTTTTACCTGATGATACAATCCTGCGAAGCTAGTAATCTGTTTGATCTCTTTTTGTAGGTGATCCTCATGTTGACAAAATACTACGACTTCAACTCTGGCAGAGTAACAGAGAGTTCTTTATGGAGGTAAGATCTCCTGTCTGTTACATCTTACATCTACAGGAGCTGCAACAAAACAAATAGATGTTACATTTGTTTAGTAATGACTTAACCCCAAAGTTTTTTTGCTTTTGAAGAATCCTCTTTAATAGCTCAAAACAGAGTTAATATTGTGCTGTCAGCTTGATGACATTTATTAATTATGTGAACTGTGAATAGTTTTATCTGTGTGTGAAATTCTCAGAGCTTAGTTGGACGTTTGTTGTTGGAGCATAAATTCAGTCACAAATGGATAACATACTGCACATTTCTTTGTCTTTGACTATTTGGTAAACAGAAGCAACATACTGTATATACAGTATATATATATATATATATATATATATATACTGTATATTTTGTTATTTTTTTGGGGGGGGGGGGCTGTTTAGGAGGTGTCGATTCACCGGTATGATCATTTTGGAGGATGTAGTCTGTGTTGCTGCTGAACTACACTACGTTATGGTGACAAGTGTTCCTATTATTTTGTCCGCCCCATTCAGATCAGTGAGAGTAGGCTTAACAACAGACACACTTTGTCTTTATATAATTCAATACAGTTCCACAGCAGCATAATTTGCAGGCTCCAAAATTAGCATACAGTTGATTTAACACGTCTTTAACACAGTTTCAACAAAAACTTTTAACATTATAACCTTCATGAAGGAAGATTTATGCGGTGTTACAT
Organism: Seriola dumerili; assembly: GCF_002260705.1. Classification (NCBI taxonomy): domain Eukaryota; kingdom Metazoa; phylum Chordata; class Actinopteri; order Carangiformes; family Carangidae; genus Seriola; species Seriola dumerili. The sequence goes on along the minus strand of NW_019174733.1, from coordinate 3,191,527 downwards.
ATATAGGTGTTCCTAATAAACTTACAACTGAGTGTATAACATCTTAAACGTGAAATATGTCCCTATTTGGTGCAATAACAATAACACCGCTTTAATGTTGTCACCTTCATCATTTTGCAAGCCCAGTTTGTGGCAAAAGGAGGAGTTACAACTTCAATATTCTTCTATGTATTGATTTTTATAAGGCCATAATAAAAGAAAAAATATTTGAAGAGGAAAAAGTGGTTGATTTTGCAATTATTAATGTTTTTTTTTACACATACAGTAGCGGGTTCTGTGAGGCTCCAAACAATGAGGAAGTAAATCCAATATCATCAATATACAAGGGTTAAATAAAGAATAATGACAACATATTTCCCAATAAATATGCCCATAAAAATTGAAAAATACAGGACATTTTATATTGCAGTATATAACATTTCATGGTCCTTTCTGAAATGTCAGAAAGCAACTGGGACCAATATCTATTTTGGTGACAGTGAATGACCTCCAAAATGAACTCAGCAAAGAAAAGCCATTTTCTGCAGGACAGTCAATATTTTCAAGTATATCTCTGGTCTTGAGAAATTTTCGAGACACCCTGCCGTTGTTTTTTTTTTTTTTTTTCAGCCAACAGGCAAATAAATCCTCCAATCCTCCATTTGAGTTAAAAAAACAGGGAAATCACAAACCTTTGAATTACATTTTTACCCCAAAGCATCAACAATGATAATGATAACAATGATAATAATAATAATAACTATAATAGCTCATCCTCTCGCCATGCATACCACACAGGATATTCTTGTTTATTTTGATAATTAAAAAAATCTCCATCCATCTAGCAAATTGCCTCATGACTACTGCTGTTGCAATTTTCTGCTTGCCTGATATGCTTAATGATACCATCAGCATCATAACTACTAGGTGTTGTTCAGTTCTCCTTTACTTTCCACCACAACCTATTTCCTTTATCCTATAATTGAATTTTAGGTCAACTGATTATGGGACCACATATGAGAAACTTAATGAGAAAGTTGGGCCAAAAACCATACTGAGCTACTTGTACGTAAGTCCGAACAACAAAAGGAAGGTAGGTTCCCACGTGCATGTTATGAAAAGTCCTGCCTGTGTTAATTAAATCTGTCAATTGTTATCACTGTGTCGCAGAGTTATTATCATTTTCACTACATAGCAGCCCCGCAGGAGTCTGCACCATGTGTGTGTTACAAGCAGCACATTGCACAAGCACACTTAAGCCCTGCGGAATGGATGCTGTTGAGGTGGGCTGCTGATTCCCCCTGTCTCCTTTCTCGTCTCGTCTCAGATCATGTTACTGACCGACCCGGAGGTGGAGAGCAGCCTGCTCATTAGTCTTGACGAGGGGGCGTCCTATCAGAAACACAGCTTAGCCTTTGATATCCTCAGCCTGCTTTTTCACCCGGAGCAGGAGGACTGGATTTTGGCTTACAGCCACGACCAAAAGGTAGCGTGTAGCTGTCGGGTGGCATGAAAAAGTTGGAATAAAAAACTGAATATGTGACAGGAAAAACAAAATCTCTGGATGGAAATAAGGGTTGTTGTGTCTGCTTTACTTGCTCCCTTTCATGCTTTTGTTAGCTTGGTGTAGAGGCTCTGCCACCTTATTCTGTTGGATTATATATCACAAGGCTAGTGGGTCGCAACATAAGTAATATCTCTATAAAATGATACAAACCATAGGTTGCTGTCATGGACAAAAGCATTTATTTTGATAATAGTGCCTAGCTGTTAAGAACATGGTCTTCATGAGCGGAGACATCTACCACTTAAGTCAAGGCTGCAGTTGCCAAAACAGAGGCAACTGATCACCTGCTCCTCTAAACAAGTCATAAGGTCTGGCTGCATAGCCTAACTTTGAATGGATGTGTCCTAGACAGCACAGGGGAAGGTTAACAAGGGAGACACGCCCAAACAATTCCCAAACTTGCTCGCTCGCACGCACGCACGCACGCACACACACACATAATGGCGAGCATAAACCCACACATCCTTCATTACTCTTTGTGAGAACCCTGCTGTCTGCTTCACTCAACACCTCAGATATCAAACTCGGCCTCCACAGCCTGCTATTGGAAGACTTGATTTTCAGAGAGAAGAAAAGTCAAGGTCTGAGAAGTGAAATAAATGGTGCAGGCAGTAAGATGAAAGCTTAGCTGAGAGCCATCGACAGGTCAAAATAAAGACGCTCCACAGAAGTTTGCCTTCAGGTCATTCTGTATTTCTTTGCTAAATTCACCAATCTAACAGCTAAATTCCATTAGGTTTTTCTTTCCTTTTATCACTGCTAGAATAAAATTAATATCAGCCTGGTTTCATTTTACATTTATTGATTGTCTGTCATGTCTTAAAAGTTGTAAGCTCTTAGATAAGTCAAAATAATGTTGCTTAGCATTGTAAAGCTCTGAGCTTAAGACGCTTGCTGCTTGATCATTATAGCAACGTATGACAGGCCTTGTGAATGCTTGTTTCATACAATGGCAGTGAAATGGGATGGGTGATTTTATAAAGGCAGTCAGGCTGAAATTGTTCAATCACTGTAAAGAGACACTTTGATTTTAACACAGATGCCTACTTGTATGACCTCCCTTCTCTTTACTACGCATCAAAGCAAATAATCTTTTCTGTTTTATTTTAAAATCATGGCTTAGCATCACTGTGATTTTAGAGGAACTGATGGGTTTTCTAATCACTGATGCATCTTCACATAAAGTATGTGCTCAGTTGTGGAATATTCAAAAGAATATCAACATATTGAAACCACAAAATCTACAACTTTGATGACAGCTACTTGATAACACAGTTGTACATAAATCTGGAAATAATTATCTTGGATATTCTGACTTGGAAAATTATTCTATATACTGTAACTCATTTGGTTAATGCATTCCTCTCATTTTCAGCTCTATGTCTCTGTTGAGTTTGGGAGGAGGTGGCAGCTTGTGCATGACGGCGTCGTCCCCAACAGATTCTACTGGTGAGGTCATCAATCAATCATTTGCAGTGTTTGTCTTTCTGGGGGTGAAATGCTGCAATACGAATAATTGACAGTAGACAAAATACAATTATACATTGATATATTAACTTGTATGTACTTTGTATGCACAGGAATAGTATGGAGGGGGGGGGGGTTCCCAGATTCTGTGTACCGATGTAATTGAAACATGAGTAAAGAGTGACCAGGGTACTGACTCATACTGCATTAATATTAATATTGATATTAATAATAGCATCTCATTTCCAGCAACAACATGAATTATTGAGTCACATTTAAACCTGTTAAGAAGTCCGGCATGCAGTCTCAAGAGTGCTGAGAAAAAATGAAATCAAAAAAATGGTTGCTATTATAAGAAATACTCAGATTCTTTACTTAAATAAAAGTACCAATACAGAAATGTTAAAAAAAAACTCCATTATAAGTAAAAGTTGCATTTAAAGGAGCTATTTGTTAGTTTTGCTATTGCCACATTGTCAACGTTAGCATTAGCAGCTTATTAGTCCAAAACAAATGTTGCGAGTTCAGTGTCAAGCTTCATTTCTTCACACATCTACTTAGTGAGGCATGTGCGTAGTAGCAGGATGAATGGATCCGAAGTAGCAATTAAAAAATGCTGCACACTGTCTGACTTGCAATAAACAATTTCTTTGTAACATTTCAGCGCTAGACCTTAATGATGAAGATCTAACAAATTGTTTATTGCAAATCAGACAGTGTGCGGCATTTTTTAATTGGTGCCTCTATTTCTGTCACTTCTTTTCCTGTACTAAAGTTAGCATGCTAACCAGCTTGCCCTGGTCTGGTCAGCCTTTCTCATCACTTTCCAATACAGTCACTGTAGCATTGAGGCATTGAGTAGGTTTGAGGCTGCCCTGAAGCAAGAGCCCTGCTCAGCGGATGTATTATAACCTTTTGTCATGTAAATGCAATGATAGCTGAAGCTCTTTGGTAAGACTGCAAAATAAATCAGCATGGTAATGCTAATGTTGGATATGTAGCAATAGCAAAACTGGAAAATAGCTCTTTCAAAAGTTCATTTTAACACTATCAGAACTTAGAAGTATCCAAATTAAAATTACTTGGCCCTTTTGACTTATGACTGATCATATACTACGTTATTATTAAATTGTTAATATTAATGCATCAATGCATAAGCAGCATGGAGAGGAAATGCTGGCTACATCTGAAATGTGTGACAAGGGGTCCCATGTAGACATTGCTTTTTTGTATGGTGTTTTGTATTGTATTTATATGAGTAAATGTCCTGAGTTACTTTCCACCACTGATCACAGCAAAGGTAAAAACGGTATTAAGGAAGTATCATTACACATTTTAATCCCAATTGCTTTTAAATGAATTTCAAACCAGGCAGAGATCGAATTGATAAATAATTTATGATTCCTTTTGTTGGTTTTTCTAAGTAATGCACTAAGCCTCTAGTTTACACATACAGAGTAATATTAGATGTGTGGAATGCAGTCTGCTTATGAAATGTTGTTGGGATAGTGTGTCACAAATCGAATCATATCCAAACATTACCCATTTTCATTTCTTTGGGCTGTCTCCTTGAGCGTTTTAGTGTTATTAGTGGTTAGGTGCTGGTACAGGGATTATGGCCCAGGATAAATCCTTAATTTATAATGGTTTTTATAGTTGTTGGCTACGAAATCCTTTTCACACTCATATCCACAGAATTAAAAAAACAGAACCATGGATTAATGAAGGAGGTTGGAGTGACCTACGGTGGAGAGTTATAAGTGTTTTGCCTTGGTCTGGGAAATACAACGCGCCAAAATGTTAGTAATATGAGTGTGAATAAAAATCACTGGAGGGAAGAGGTGATGACTAAGTAGATATTAGACAAAACAAAGCACATAGACTATCTCTTGTTTAATGAGGCAGATATTTTTATCCTCAAAGGAACGTGGATGTATGACACTCATTTCTTGTGGAGGTTGAAGAGTAATCATGCTCCGGCGGTGCTAATTAATCTTTCCTGATTTATTCAGACAAACATCTGTGGTACACATTGAGTTAACTGTACAGTTCAAGATTGCAGCATCTGCATTAAAAAAAAAAAAAAAAAGTCTGCATGAAATAAATCCATAGTAACGACTATTAGTGAGTTTCTATTGGTGTGTGCTTAGTTAGTTAGGTATATTGTTTAGTGTGTATTCATGCACATGCAAGTTTCTGCCCACATGGATCCATAAGACACCAAACATACAGACGCAGTGGTGAAACATTTGTTAGATAAGGGCATAGATTCTTAGATACAATATTACATATTTCAAATAAAGAACTGCCACTGAAGCACTGATAATAAAATATGGCACAAAAAACTCAAGGTTTTCATAATCATCCACCCAGCAGAGCTCATCAGAAATGCACAGAATTGTAGCCCTTAAATCATTGTATAATGAGCAATAAAGCACAAAATGTACCTCATTCTCAATCTCACCCAAACCACATAACAAAGCCCTTTCTCTCCGGTCTCTGTAGCTAATGGTAATGTACCTGGGCTCAACTGTGCACATAAAGATCTTTGACTCTGCGTCACATAAGGCTCTACACGGTGGCTGCAATTCAGGTCATAATGTAGTTTTGTGCCAAGAATTTCTTATCAGGAACAATTTGCACAGAGCACCATGATTACACTGCAGAAAATATAAAATAAATAATGATAATATTAAATTAAAAAATTAAGATTTCACCTCACCAACTCAGGGATGTTCATGCAAAATTTCCCAGTTAAAGATCTTTCTAGTGAGCTGCTGTCCACAAGCGAAGTATAGTACATTTACAGTATCTTTAATATCAACATACAGTATACCATATATGTCCAATCATATTTACAGTTTGAGTCAATATGCTAAGTAAGGACAGTAGTGTGTGAGATTTCTTTAGCAGCATCCGGAAATTGAGAGTGTTAGAAGATGATCAGTCAAAAGCCATATTTTTGATGTTCAAGTATGTAATACACTTCCTTTTGTCCCTCCAGGAAATAAATCAACCAGAACATCCCCACACGATCAGAGATTCACCATGAAAGAATTACTTTCATCCCTTCCTGCACTGCTCATTGTGTCTGAAAAGAAAAAAAAATCTGACAAACAAGATTTACAAAAACATGTTAACAGGCACCCTCGCTAGGCTGACGTAGTGGTATGTGTTAGTTATGGGGGGAACACAGTGTAACATTGCAGGGGTTTATTTAAGAGCAAGCGCTGCTGCTCACTGATAGAATTGGATGAAGTGTTTGACAGAAAGTCCATTAAAAGAGATGGAGCTTTGAGGCAATTACAGAGTGCTGAGGGAAGCAGGACGGGGGCTTTTTATATTATAGTTCAGACACGGTATGGAAAATGAGAAGAAACCCATCTTGTGTCACAACAGCTGCTATTAATATAACAAGTGGTCACTCCTGTCGCTCTGCTCATAACAAATATTATGAAGAATCTCTATTAAAACTGAATGAAATGGCAAAGTACACCTTATCAATAAAGAGCGGTGCAGGTCAAATGTCCATCAGGCCAGTGTTTATAGATAAGGTTGTTGTGTTATTGCAATAAAGAGAGAACAGTAAAGATCCAGGCTGCATCTCTTATGTCCCATGTCCCCTCGCAAATTCAAAATGAAAATCATACTATTATGTAAACCACAAATATTTAAATAAACAGAAAAATTAATTATTTCTGTCAGCTGTGAACAATTTTCTCAATTTTCTTTGTTTTGGTTATAAATATTTACACAGCATCACTTTATCAAAATAAACCATGGGGCAGCAGCATATAGTTGATAAAACTTTTTGCCTTAATGCCTCATTAAGCCAACTTATTCTGAAATGAATAACAAGAAAAGTTAAAATTACAAAACAAATTCTCTATAACCAAGTCTATACAGCATCTTATACTGCATCCTGTATAATCGATGGTTTCAATTCTGGGGGTCAGAACCACGGGAACCTTGATAAATATGAAAGGTCAGAGATAATTAAAGGAATAAGAAAGAAAAATTACAAATAATTTCTCTATCTTTCTCTAAGTTTGACTTTTTTCAAGTTATTATTATTTTATTACTACTAGTTTAAATGATTAAAATCAGGTTGAACCATTAACACATAAGGAATGTCTTATCCAAAAGTAACATAACTGCCAAATATGAACATTTTTATCCATGTTAAACTGCTACTCTAGTAGTATCTATACAGTTTATGCAGGATGAGTGGTTTTATATGAATCGGATACTATTAAGATAGTCACTTAGTTTAGCTTTAGTATACCATTTTGTATAATGTGCAGTTTAATTTAAAATCTTCCCAGTATTCATCATTTTTAAACATCTTTGTGCTCCAGTGTCAGATGTGTCAAGAATTCTTTTACACTTCTACAGGGTTAATATACAGTATTAGCAGGCTATCACTAGTTTTGTCACTTAGTTCAGTTAGCTACACATCAGTTACACATAGCAGTTACTGGGTGTCAGATGTAGTTACAGATGGAATAAAAACCAGTTTGTGTGGTGCATTTAGTGATGTGTGAATCTTTCACTTCGTAAACACTTGGGTTATAATTAGGCAAAGTCTGAACCTGTGAGGAGTTGGTGTCACAATTTCTTTGAAGTGGAAAAAGGTTTTTGGAGTCCTTCTTAAATATAAAATACATCAATTCATATTGTAATAAAATAGTCTGAGAAGGCAAAATATGAGAAAGAAATCAGTCTTTGGCTGAACAACTCATGCTTACAAGTACAGCTCATGTTTTGTTCAGGCCATAAGCTGTGATGAGTAGAAACAAACAAGACGTTGCATCATTTTAAAGAGTTGCAAGCCCTGTAGGTAAAGGATGTCGTTAATAATGTACATGATGTCACTATTAATAGACACGTGTCTGTAAGTAGAAGTCTATGCTTATGTTTAATAGATGTTTGTCATGATGTTACAGGTCCAGGCTGGGTTTAGATAAAGAGCAAGGAATGATTCATCTGGAGATCAGTGTCTCTGATGGACGTGAGTAATAATATATATTATTACATATCACAAGTTAAGTCACATCTTTCTACTGTGTTTGTATTGCTTATTGAAATGAGACATAATGTCTCCTGTTAGTCACAATGTTTGCTGACATTTGTTTGTAATTCCTAAATCTCAATTTCAAAAAACCAGTAGAGAGATTACATCTTTCTTTTTTTTGCTGTCTGTTCTAAAACTGCCTTCCTCCTCTGAACTGGCTGTGCGGGGACTCTTCATGCAATTGAGCTAATTCATTTTTCAAAGGCCAGGCTATGACTTGGCTATTTTCTTGGCCACAGCACAGAGATGGGGGGCACTTCCATAAGGCCTCGTGTGTTAATGCCCTGTCCCTGGGGAGATCGCCTCATTTGGCTGATGCTAACACACTGGGGCAGCTCTCTCTACTTTATCTATTAGTAAGAATAAGAAGTATAAAATTTTGCCTCAGTGGCTCGCGTAATACCATCAGCATAAGCAGCTAAACCTTGATTGTGGTCCACAGAAGGTTGTTTGTTTTCCTCTTTGTCATATTTTTAGCTCTGATTTCTTGCTTACCCGCAGGGTCACAGTACATAACTTGTAAACTTCAGAACTGCTCTGACGGAAACAAGGGCAAGCCTTTCCCTGGATTTATCATCCCTAATTCCCTGGTGGTTCAGGATGAATACGTTTTCATCCAGGTGGGTTTTTATCGCAAGGTCTGGCTTCATTAAAAGACAATTAAAAGCTGTAAAACCACTGCATTCAATCGCATCTTAATGTACAGTCATGTTTTTCATTAACCAAAGGGGGCCATTATCCTGGGAAAGGATGGCATGTAACTGAAATCACAGTGTTGTGTATTATACTGAGAGAGCTGCACTCTGTCATAATGCACAACAACCTAATTACCACAAACCCAGAGTTTTGATGGCGGTTTAAACTGTGTGAGACATGCCGCTAGCAATCGGTGTACACAGCTAAGCTTATGAATATTCACCTGAAATGTGATGAACTGTAAATTGCACTATATTGCTTTTCTAGGTGCCAATAGGTGGCCAGTCTGTCCATTATGTGTCCTATAAAAGAAATGCTTTCTACCCGATGAAGCTTCCTAAGTACACTCTGCCAAAGGTAAGGCTGCTGGACGGGCTGCAGTGTTGGGTGAGTTGAGCACATGCAGAGCAACAAGCAGCAGAACAAGTGCAGCGGCTGTGAAACCCTCTATTTATTCCTTCAGGCTATTCTGTGGTGCCATGATGACTTACTGTGGGTTGATTTTTCAAATGATTTTAAGTAGATTTGTTCTCAGTTAGTCATAATGTTTGCTGACAAATCCATTAAATTGTTTTTCCCACATTATTATCCTTCTGAAAATTGATTCTGTTATGCATAATTATATCTTTAGATCTTATGTTTATTTAAGACCCATGCCTAGTTTTTAATCAGTTGCCCTCCCGTCTGTATCCACAGATATTTACTTAAAAAGTGAATCTGGAGTTGCACAGTCAGTGTTCCCCAGAACTCCAAAGGAACTTTTTGAAGTCGAAAGCCCCATTTGCATTATCACAAAACTGTGTTCTGCACTAATTTCCATTTACCAAAGGCACAGCAGGGTGTCTTAGTGGTTTGAGAGACTGTGTCATAACAACAGGAGAGATTTAGTGCCCACAGTGTTGTTTCGATCAATCTCTCCATCCATCCATCCAACCATGTATACTGTCAGAATTTCCTTGAAGGACACACATCCCTTATATCTCGCCTCACTCTGGGAAAGGGATTCAGTAAAAATTAAATGGAGCCTGTCCTCATTTTTAGTGCATGGCGTGAAGCGCCTGAGGTCTGATCGCTGCTGATCCTGACTGAATGATGTCAAGAAGTGACGAATCGCTAGCTTGCTGCTCAAGCTCTGTGGCGACTATTGTGCACACTGCTATGCAGATCCACCATTCTTTTGCTGAGGGAACTCCTTTGAATCAATTCTTAAAACCTTGTTGGCTGGTAAGTTGCCTAATCCACACACAGACGTCTACTCATGAATTTTTTATCTTTAGGACTTGCAGATAATCAGCACAGACGATAACCAGGTGGTTGCAGCAATTCAGGACTGGCACCAGAATGACTCCTACAACCTGTACATGTCTGAGTCCAGAGGACTGCTGTTCACCCTGATGCTGGAGAATGTTGTGAGCAGTGGAGGACCTGAGGGCAACATCATGATAGACCTGTATGAGGTAAGCAGTGACACTGCTGTCGGGGTGCTGCTGTCATCTGTTCGCATGTCTTCAGGTTATTCCAGGTCGGGCTCGACCAACTCATCTCACTGACCTGGTTTTGTGACTGCTGCAGTTTATGGGACAATGTGTCATGTTCAAGTAACTAATTTATGCAATAAATTAGTGCAATTATACATCCATGCACAATTATTGTCTGTTATGTAAAATGATACTGTGGTGGTGCAATTCTACACTCATGCCTACATATTCTGTCTGCTGCCCAAATTTGGAGTAGCTTCAATTTATTTTACATTTAATTAGTGCTGAAATGAGAGAGTAAATTAGTAGTTAATCAATTGACTGAAAATCAATTTTGCAGCTATTTGAATAATTTAGTAAACATTGAAATAATTTATCTGGCAAAAATGCAAAACATTTGCTGGTCCCTGCTCCTCAAATGTGAGTATTTGCTGTTGAATCATTACAAACTGATCATCTTAGTGTCTAACCTGAAGCTATTTACTATTGGTTAGACAAAAGGAGACATTTGAAGAGGTGACTTAAGATGTAATAGATATTTTTCACTATTTTACGACCTTGTTTGTACTAAATGATCAATCAGTGTTCAGAGTGGCTTGAGCCTATCCCATCATGCACTGGTCATGGACAGACTGCTAATCTGGGAGTCTTCAGTTTGTCTTTTCACTATGAGAGAGAGAGAGCTAACTGAAGGTAACATGGGGAGATCATGCAAAAACAAAGGCCCCATTCACTGTGTGTGAGCATCATATAAATTTAAATTCCTGCTTTTAGAGCTTTCTTGGACGGTAAAACAGACTCTGGCTCTGGCAAGTAAAGTACCAACAGACAGCCTAAAACTTTCCTTAGAGCTATTCTTGATTTTTCTACTGTGTTTTCCTTAAATGTACCATTTGTGCTCAGAGGTCATGGATGCCCTCACCATAATGGAACAGATGTTGGTACACTGCATTTTATTCTGCAGTATCTGAGAGTGCCTCACAAGTTTAGTAAACTCCGGTGTCACTTACAGCCCATAGTCACAATGCAGGCGAAATAGCAGCTTTAACTTGTGCCCTGAACACATTATATCTGTGTTGACAGATGTACTATGAGGTTGCAGTCACTGCCCATGTATGCATCACTCTAGATTATCCTCATCTTGCAGCCAGCAGTAAAAGCCTCACACTGTTATACACCTAAAATAGCCATCAGCGGTGGTTACTCTCACTGCTCACTGACCTCCACACACATCGTACGCCCAGATCTATTTAGCTGCGATGACTGACTAGTAGAAGATATGAAATGGTCATTCTTCCTTTGACAAAGATTTGCTCTCTCCAAATGGAAGAGAAATGGGAGCTCGAGTGATTGCCGCATGTGAGAGTCTCCATCTCTGTGCACATAAATACAAAGAAGAAGAAATATCTCAGGGCTGCGCCATATGTTGTTTTGATTCTGCAGAGTCCTACAGATGGTCCAAAATAGTGCTCCCTGTCAGAAAAACTATCACTTTCAGACTTCTCTTCGTCTCCGAACTAGGCCTTCAGCTTTACTTAAGTTTGAATAATTTACGGCTACTTTTTTTTTTCCCCCCTCTGTTCTTTGGTTATTTTTCCTCCTACCGCTCTCCGTCTCTCATGTTTGCAGGTTGCAGGGATTAAAGGGGTGTTCCTGTCAAATAAAGTTGTTGAGAACCAAGTGAAAACTTATATCACATACAACAAGGGGAGAGACTGGCATCTTCTTCAGGCTCCAACAACCGATCTCCAGGGAAACAAGGTCTATTGTGAACAAGTAAGTGGGCCACTGACAAGAGATGGATCTTATTATTTGGATTTCCATTATCTGCTCAAATAATACTCCACTGACTCACACCATGCCATGGTCACAGACTGTAAATGAATCTTTATCAAATCAAGACAGCTCGCAATATGTCAGTAACTGAAGAAACCTTTTAAATAATGTAATATACCTCGACTGTGCAAAATTTATGTCACAATTTTGTTCATTTTGGTAAAACCCACCCATCTATATCAAACTAATACTTTGGTTATCTCAACATAACTCCCCTTAATGAATGATTAATACAGAAATATGAATGTATTAAATTTATATTGATATATTACTTGTATCATTAGCAGTAGTAGTAGTGGTTTTATCATAATACATTATGTTATGCAAAATTGTACAATATATTGTATAATAACTACTGGGATGATTCATTGCTTTGATTGATGATTTAATAAATTAGTTAGGAAAGACCATTATGTTACCATTCATTATTTCAAGACTGATAATCTGTTCAGTTAAAATTGTTTTTGCATCTGTTTTTTTGATTCATTTTAAAGGAAAGGTTTTGCACTTGGCAGCAAGTAAAGCTTTAAATGATCTCATAGTCACAAGAGGAGATATTACTGAAAGACGTGGTGCAGAAAGTAGAAAAAAAATAATGATAATAAAGCAAAATAGATTGAAGGAAAAACTGGTAGACCTAGTCTGGGAAAACAAAGAAAATAAATGGAAAACAATCGTATTCACAGGAGATTCTGAAATGAAAGAGTCTCAAAAAGGTCTCACAAACAGATCCCATCTCCCAAACTGCCCCTCAATCTGCTCTGCATAAACTCATAAGATGCTGTTTCCACCATTGCATCTACCCAGGTCATTTTAGATTGGAACCTTTTAGCTATTTTTGACTGACTTAAATGATTCTGGGAGCTGTAACAATACCAAACATAATAAGAGAAAACACACATTTTGATATGTTTGGTATTTGAGTCAGTGTGAATCAGGAGTCAATGACACTTCCATATAGAAGCATAAATCACCAGTTCATCGGTTTCATTCTATGGAGACTTTATGGTGTATGAAAATATCTATGTAACAGTTTTTTTTTTTACCACAAATGTTCAGCCATTTTCCATTTTTCAGATTCCTGTTACAGATCTCACCACCAGTTTCACATTTCCTTTAAGGTTTTTAATTAAGTTAATTTCCATTTTAATAACCCTTCAGCAGACCCTTATGTCATACAAGATAATCTTACAGGTTCACAATTAATTCAGGGCAGTTTCTATGATGGCTTCTTTTTTTTTTTTTTTGTATGTGTATCATTTTCACATTCTGACTGCAGCAAACTAATCTCCTTTGCGTTCCTCAGCCGTTCTGTTCGTTACATCTGCACCTTCATGTGTCGGAGAATCCTTACACCTCGGGAAACATTGTCAGCAAAGACTCAGCTCCAGGAATTATAATAGCATCGGGTGAGGACATTGTTTGATTTGCACATCCATGCTGTTGTTTGCTCCCAGCCTTAATGCTGCTCCTTGATCATATCCCTCAGTTCTCCCAGTCAGATCTGTGCCTCAGTTCTGTTCCCAGCACCGTCTTTCTCAGCTGGCAACAGTTTACAGAATGAAACGAAACCCATCTTTTCCTGCGCATCTGTTCCATGTTCATTGGAAAGAGTTTGTACCGGCATGAACAAAGAATGTGGAAAAAAAAAACAACCATACTGATTTGCCTGTGTTTAAGTGACTTCTTGAAATAACGATAATTAAAAATACTGCTTTTCTACCTTTTGTATTCAGGTGTGGTTGGACCTGAGCTGACCAGTACTAATGTCAGTATTTTCATCACATCTGATGCTGGAAATACCTGGAGAGAGGTGCAGTACAACAACAGATTTTTTTGCAAATTTTTTGATGCTGGTACCTGCACAATACACCCCGTTTATGCATTAATACTTTTTGAATAGATTAATTTGCAGAGCATGATCACCTTTTCAGGAAAAAAAAACTTTTTTGTCCATTCAACAAAATAGAGAGAACTTCTTCTAAGCTTCTGTGCCAAATGCCGTCCTTCGTTTTAACTTTCTCACAATATAATGCAGAGCAAAATGAAAGAATATGTCTGCAGTCAGACATTATCTGAATAAAGAATAGGAGAACAAAACAAGGAATCTGACTGAGCATTTAATGCCAGCTTTCAGTTCATGGTGCTGCAGTCGCAGTTACAAAGAAATAAAGAATTGAGGTTTGACACCCAGCCTTGTGCGAGACATGTGGATCTCTGATCTGTTAAACAAATAAATCAAAAGGAGCATGCAGATTTTTGCCGTCGGCTTAACGCTCCAAAATTCAACAAAGAGAGCAATACTTGCTTGACGCTTTTGTTTATTCACACAACTGAGACTCTTGTGCAAAGAACAGCTGTGGTTTCAACTTTAATGTGGAGGTGTAAGTAGGCATGTGCCATGAGTTGCATGCTTTGTGTCGATTTTTCTCTGGTGAGATAAAGTGAAGCTGGTCTGTCTTGTCTGCAGGTTTTTCAGGAGGAGTACAGTGTGTTTTTCCTGAATCAAGGAGGATCTCTTGTGGCCATCCGACACACACCTCTGCCAATTAGACATATTTGGTAAGGCTCTCCAAGGATGTGCTGCATCTTTTTAAAGACTATACTCAATCTTTAAAACAAGAAGTAAGACTGCTTTCCTGCTGAGGCTTTTCATACTGAATTCAACTCTATTTGTGGCTAGTCTGTCTGTGATCCAACCATTGTTCTGTCCCTCAGGCTGAGTTTTGATGAGGGCAGAAACTGGGACAAATATAGCTTCACCTCCTCTCCGCTCTATGTTGATGGGGTGCTGGGGGAGCCTGGAGAGGACACCCTCATCATGACGTAAGATATGTAGGAACCATTAAGAACTGATGTGTTTCTAGTTTGTTAATTACTGCACTTGTTAATTATATATTGCCCCGATGAAGACTTAGAAGTGTACATGAATATGCTTGCATTTATTTAATGTGGTTGGGTTTGAAAGGGTTTTACAAGCCCAAGATGTAGGGGAGTTCCTCAACCCACAGAGGAACATGGAATAAAATCAATGCATCAAAATCACCCAAAATTAAGTTACAATTACAAGATACAACACGTAACATGTTTTATTTCTTGAATCTGCCCTATGTACCAAATGTTTTTGACCTTTGTTTGTGCAGAATATTTGGTCATTTCAGTCATCGATCCGAGTGGCAACTTGTCAAAATTGACTTCCGGTCCATTTTCCAACAATGGTGCACATCTGAAGATTATCTGACATGGCAGTTACACAGTGAGGTAAGAGGATCTTGCTGCTACTTGAATTCTGATAAGATGAACCTTAAGTCATTGATTAAACTCGAGTGAATCTTTTTGATTCAGTCACACAATAAAGATAGTAGAAAGACAAAAGAAGGGGGAAAAAGACCCTCTGAAATGTTTTTAATGCATTATTCATCACAGGGGGAAGTGTGCATCATGGGAATGAAGAGAATCTTCCAAAAACTGAAAGCAAACGTTCGATGTGTCAAGGCCAGAGATCAGTATATTTCCCAGATGTCAGACTCTTGCCCATGCACAGAGGCAGATTTTGAGTGGTGAGTTCCCTGCTCTGCAGCTACTCTTTTCACTTCATTAAATCCAATGAATGCACAACACTTTATCAATCTCCAGAGGCAGAGTCTGTGAAGCAAACCTAAGGCACAACAAGAGGAGAGTTTGAAGACTTATCTTATAATTCACTACTTGTTATTCTTATTTCTGTTGTATTTTTATCACTACAATTTACAAAAGACGCTGTCAGTGGTTTGAACTCTCGGGTATGAATAATTTCTTACTAATATAATATCTGATCTCAGTATATACATATGTATCTACCACAATATAGCTTACATGTGCAAAAATACATATAAATAAGCAAACCGCTGTTTAGAGCAATGAACTGTGGTCACACATTACATTACACCAGACTCTTAAAATTCATTAAAAAAAACTTTGAATAATAATTTTGTTTATTTTTAACTACAGTTTGCTGGGAAAACAAATATTTTGGACAATAGAATTTGATAGAACAGTAAGACTGTATGATCATATAAACACTATTTAAAGATGACCAATAATATTGAATAATTGCTCAGCAGTCAAATTCAAATTCGGATGTGGTTTTTTGGCATGACAGTTCAGAAACCTATATTGCCCAAGCAGAACAGAAAATGACTAACACAGATAGATGATTAGCAATAAATACACAATACTAAGCAAATATCCGCATCATATCAAATACAATACAATAAAAAGCAATAACAATCACATTCAATTCAGCTCATGACCATAACATGACTGAAACATTCACTACAGAGTCTGTTTCTCTTCACAACAGTCAACGTACTTTGCAGCTAATCCTGCACGCAGACTTTTCTCCCCAAATAGACAGGCCAGTTTCTGAGGATCAGGGACATGGATAGACTCAGGATATATTGATGTATTGTTTCTTTTCTGCAAACAAAACCTCTCTAACATCCTTATACTTCTAATGGTATAGTAGGAAGTGAGATTCTGTCACAATCTATTTTTTATGACAAAGTGAACGCAGCCTGGCCTCCCTGGGAAGCCCGTTCTGCCTGTAACGGTCCAATATTTGATTTAATTTTCTTTTTGTTTTGAGATGATATGGTTTGGCCAGATTGTTTGGTATCTGTCCTGAAGCTCTCGTGTGTGTGTGTGTGTGTGTGTGTGTGTGTGGGTGTGTGTGTGTGTGTGTGTGTGTGTGGGTGTGTGTGTGTGTGTGTGTGTGTGTGGGTGTGTGTGTGTGTGTGTGTGTGTGTGGGTGTGTGTGTGTGTGTGTGTGTGTGTGGGTGTGTGTGTGTGTGTGTGTGTGTGTGGGTGTGTGTGTGTGTGTGTGTGTGTGTGTGTATAGGCAGCACTTCAGGACCAGTCACAGTCAAATATGTGATAGGGGTACACTGCTGTATCTTTCTTCTTATATCAAGTGGACGGGAATAGATCTGGATAATGAAGAACACTAATGGTTCACCCTAAACTCTATTATAAGCTTCTTCTTGATGTCTCACAAGTATCGCTTCAAGTCAGAACTTTTTGTTCAACACTTCACTCTGTCTCATACTTTCTTTTATCTTTCTGTTCCAGCCCTAATTGATCAGCACTGACTAGTATATTACAAGCTTAACACCACTTTATTACTAAAAGACTCATTAAACTTTGCAACTCTGGCTCCTGAGACTGTTTCCCTGATCATGATGAAAGAAATGTGACAGAGCCCTCTGACTTTGCCACGGTATAATTATAGTTTGTGTAAACATGAACAATGCTTTTTTCTTGCTTCAGAAGTTTGATACAAAAAACATCAAATCACAAATACTCCGGGCTGCTGTGAATGTTTTTCTCTCACCCACACCTCTGTTCACAGTAGACATACACTTATTGTCTATGATTCTGTTTAAGCTCAGAGATTATATTTGATATTTTAAATAAATGATAACTAATCTTGATAACACTTTAGTGTATCATTTTTTTTTTTGTACTTCTTATTCCAACTGAAACAGTGACTACGGGTTTGAGAGGCAGATTGATGGGAGCTGCACTCCGGCTTTCTGGTTCGTTCCTTCAGCAGCGTCTAGAGACTGCATCACGGGGGACAGCTTCCTCAACACCACAGGGTACGCCTGATTCGCTTGTACCGACACGAGCAAAGGCAGTAGTGGAGGCGCAAATGCCCTTGATTACATCGAAGCTCTACTCCCCTTGAAAACCTGCTATTCTGTGTGAAAATGGTTGTTTGCAACACATGAATGGCTGATAAACTTGAAAACAATTGAATATTGACAGACATTCATGCATATTTTTTTCCTGTGTGTGTATCTATTCAATTATTTATACAGCGCCAAATCACAACAAGGGTTTTCTCAAGACACTTTATTGTATATATGTATATATATGTATTGTGTATATATGATAGGATGCTTGTTTATTTACTCGTGCCGTGTTCCTGAATCCAGATATCGCAAGGCTTTGTCTAACAACTGCACCGAAGGAACTCTGCTGAAATACAGCCCCAGGCGACAGAAGTGTCCCAGTCAGGTCCCCAGGGGCCTCCAGCTCTTCACCAGCGAGGGAACCCTGGTAGCGACGCTGGGGAGGAATGTCACCTTCTTGGTCTTTCTGGAAGAGGTGCTGACTTCACTTAAACAAAGCAACAACAGTGTGTGCAACAGGGAACAGGCTGCATGGTTTTTCTTTTGTGTCTGTTATCTGTATCTGTAGGCTGAAGTGCCAGCATGTCAAATAAATATGCAGTGACATGATTTACCACTTGACCTTGTTCTTGAAGATATTATAGAAAATGCACAGTGTTATGTGTCAGTGAGGCCACTGACAAACAACTGAGGCTGCAGTGTTGAGTGACAGTATTTTGTTTTCTTTTTGAAGGGTCTTGGCTCCACAACGAGTATAACAGTGGACTTCGGCGACGGGACCGCAATATCATATGTTAACATAAGCTCCATCGATGACGGGGTCAAGCATATCTACAGTAAAGTTGGCATCTACCAAGTTTCTGCAACAGCAAGCAACACTCTTGGCTTTGACAGGGTGATACTGTACCTTCACATCTCCTGTGAGTCAAAAACAGTCATTTCGTTGCTGTCAAAACATAAAAAGTTGTGCGATCAAAGATTTTTTTTTTGTTGTAAATACAAAGATGAGCCTTTTTCCCCTCCAAAATGTATTTAAATTTTTACATATTTATGTTTATATAAGTTATTGTCAACATTATTTTAACCCCAAGTGTGAATTTACTATAAAAGGGTTGCTCATCACCTGCATATGTGGTGATTAACTGGTGTGATAGATAGATAGATAGATAGATAGATAGATAGATAGATAGATAGATAGATAGATAGATAGAAAACGAGCTCTGCTGTCTCTGCAGTGTGTCGTGCAGGGGATGGGATGGATTGTCCATGATGGAGAGCAGTTTGTTCAGTGACCTCTTGCTCCTCACTGGCTCAGCTCTGACCAATAATGGTCTCAGCCTAGCGAATGAGTTAATTGCTCCTGCTGGCTTTTCTAGCACAGATGCTGCTCGCCCAGCAGACCACAGCACAGTAGATGTCACTCATTACCACAGACTGATAGACAATCTCCAGCATCTTGCTGCATACATTGAAAGACATGAGCTTCCTCAGAAAGAAGAGGACGAGCGGACTCGTCAGTGTTGCTCCTCCTTTATCACAGATAATCATGGACTGTGAGATCCAACGGCCTTAATAGTTCAAAATACTTCAACTTGTCGGCCTTTAGAAATATAAATAATAATACGAAAAACCTGGGCAAATGCACTCATGACTCCTCATTAACTTCAAATTGGCTCATTAAAGAGAGGCTCGGAAAACTCCGTCCAAAGTTTTGAGTGTCACTCACCCTGTGTAGGCATAAAAGACACCCGTTAGTTGTTTCCTCGTTGACAGAGAAGAACAGGAGTCAGCTTAAATTCAGCTCATTATAATGGATTCCCATGGTGACATTTTAATGGCAGCAAAAAGCATCAAACTGTCCTCATACACTTGTCAAGCAACAACTTCTTCAGGGTCTGTCCATATGCTCACTGTGTCCCAGACACTGTTGTGCCAAAACATGGCTAAATACATGGCCACTGTTGGAAGTTGGAGCATCATGGAAGCAGATTATTTATATTTGTAGAAATATACATTTAACATATTTTAGCAGGTGTGAAGGTGTGAATTTTTGTGTTTTCTCTCTAAAGGTCAACTTGAACAGGTCCAGCTCTCGGCTCCTTCAGTGGTCGTCAAGAACAAAGCAGTAAATCTCACCACAGTGTTACAGCCCAGCAACGTGGGGACAGTCATCTATTACTGGTGGTTTGATAACAAAACAGAGGTAAGCCTTAATTTCGCATTCACTACCACGCTACCACGCTACCACGCAATGACAGATTCACAAGTCACAGTACATCTCTCTGTCTTTGTCTTTGCCTTCAGCCTATTGTCACCCTGGAAGGAGCGATGTCCTTCACTTTCTCCAAGGAGGGAAGCCACAGTGTCACTGTTCAGGCTTCAGTTGGCAACACTGTCCATCAGGACCAAATGACTGTGGCAGTTTATGGTGAACCATATATTCTCATTTTATTTTACTCATTGCACTTAAACAGCCTCTTACAGCAATACAGGGAAAACTGTGGAGTCAGAGCTTTTTGACTGAAACAAAAACTGGATGACAGGACCACTCACTTGGTTTTTCCAGGACAGGATGTGATAACAGGTGGTTATATATGTGGGTGAGACAGTAACCCCAGTTTCCACTCAAGGACCGAACTCCAATTGCCTATGAAGGCCGTGAGATGTGGCTGAGAGCTCGAGTGAGTGGACCATGTAATAAGAATTGGTTAAGAATTAACCTTTTAGCTCGACTTTGAAGCCTTTTTTTCCCCAAAAGATTTTCTTTTCATTTGTCCATGTTTTGACGAGAACTTGTAAAGTCACAGACAACTAATAACTGAACTTCTACATTTATGCATTAAACTATCTTTCCTGAATGTATGTAAACATTTTCTCTCTTTCTTTTTAATTGTTAAAATGATTTTCCTCTCACAATTAAGGTACAGAATTGACTCTGTCCAGGCGACCACCACAACAAAAACTTAGGGGCGTTATTTGAAAACTGAAGTGGATTTTTGTGAAGAGGGATCCCACATAATGGGGAAGTACATTAACAAAATTTAATTTCTGACCATTTCAGATTATTTCCGGTCACATGTTTTGGCCTTTTCTTCTAATTTGGACGAGATGAACCCTGGGGTGTCTGAGTGGAGAGAGGACATCTGCAGAGTGGTGAAGAGCTCCATGGTTCAGGTCAGTTTTTCAGCTGCTTACTCCAGTAGACCTCATTCTGACTCTGGCAATTAGCAGCTTTGCACCAGCCACTAATATTTCCATTCTCAGTTATGCTGCATTTGTAATGTATGCATGTGGTTTTGTGTCAAGCGTTGCACTCCACCGCTTGATAAATGGTCTGGTAGTGTCTGTCACCTCGCTTGCTGTGCAATTAGCTGTTCACCTCTACACGCCTCCATACAGATATGATAAACTAAAGGAAAAACCTGAATAAATGAATGCAGTCATAACAAATACACATGCCTCCATACAGTTAACAAGGCCTCACTGAGTGGTTTAATGAGAATTAAAATTAGTGATGTGAAGTTATAGAGGAGCTTGAGGAGTCAGTAACATCTCAATTCAGGGGCCGCATCCTTGGGAGGACGACGTCCAACGAATGCGTGGCCTTCGTTGCCGTCGTAGACCGTGAAGGCCAAACCAAAATGAGACGGCCTGGCCTACGGAGGATTTCTGCTTTGCATTATCAGCTGCGCTCGCCCTTTCCATTGCGTCACAAAGCGCCACTTCCATGTAACTTTTTTTTTTAACAAAAACTTGAGGTTTTAAGGCCCTCGGTTTTATAACAGTTGTTAGCTGTTCAACCGAGCTGAAACCCAATTCTTAAATTTAAAAGTGTAATCCCCAGGCTCTCTGTTGGCATTGTTTGCTGCTATATTATGTTCATTACCGGAATGCAATCAATCTTGGGATAGCTTCTGGCCCCAAGGATCCACCTGTTGGAGCCTTTGTTACACAGGAAAAGTCGGGGACATTTAAAGGAGCCTTCCAAATGAAACAGCCTAGTCGTGCTGCTGTGACGCAGTTTGTCTTCAAATGCAGCCTCCGAAGGATGCGGCCTCTGAAAAGTTGTATTTCTACCTGTCCCAAGTTAAAACACTTTCACTTTCAACGAGGCTTCATCAGCCCATCACTAATGGCCTTCACAGTCTCCAGATCAAAATCCAATTGAACAACTATGGGGGATCTTGGAATAACACGTTAGACAGCGCTCTCCACCGCCATCATCAAAACAAAAAATTAGCGAATCTCTTTTGGTCAAATGAGGTTCATCCCTCCGGTAGAATTCAGAGACTTGGAGAATCTATGACAAAGAATCAATGAAGCTGTTTTGGTCAAACTGGAACAACAACTTACAAAGACACTTGATGTTGGTTTTTCCATTAATTTGTCAGCCCTCTGTAGCACATCACCTCAAATCATTACTACCAGTACAAGCTTTCAACCGAACTTGTCAAAACACTAAAGGGCAATAAAAGCTCTGCCATGACAGTTGCCATTTGCTCTTTAGAGAGATGAATGCAATTGCCTTGAGAGAACACCAAAACCTCAAGTAAAGTGAGCCTAACTGTGGTTAAGTGCGCCTGGTTTTCCATCTCAGACACTGCGGGGATGTCAAAAAAGCAGCAGGTTATGTAAAAGACCTGGATACTGAGCTCTATATATATCCTACAGTAGCCCTCAGTATGAAACATTCACTTTGACCTTCTGTCTTGTCAGATATTACCATGGTTTACACCAGGAAACTGACAGCAGACCTCTGGTTACGGCATAAATGCACTAAAAGCCCTGGCCTTTACCAAAGACTGTCAAATTGCACTTGCATGTTTTAGTTGATCCACGCATTATATCTTGACAGTGACTTGTACTTAGGCAAATGATATATGAAGCAGAAAGCCAACAGTATTTACTCATTAATACGGGCAACCCCTAAGAATCGTATTTCAGGGCCAAAGCGTAGAATCTCACCACACAGTGTCAGTGTCAGTTAAAAACCTGTTTTTAATGAGGTTTTGTTGTTACTATTAAAGGTCACAGGAATCAGTGAGGATCAGCTCCTGGTCACCGTGCTACCGGGCTTACCAACCACGGCCGAGGTTTTCATTGTGCCTGAGAAGAGGTCAAGAGATGGAGCCACGGATGAAAAGTGGGCCCACCTGGATCAGGTACTCTCTCTTCAAATCATTTCAGCGGCCCTGGCAGATGCTCACTACAATGTGGTTTTCTGCGATAATTAAAACCACACACACACAAGCGAGCTGAGGAAGTCAAAGAGACTGTCTCCAGAGAGAATGTCCCTGGAGAACATGCTCTTTACTTTTGAGTTTCAAAACAGTACAACACTATTAAGCTCTATTGTTTTATTAAAAAGGGAACATATTTTATGATGTTCGGTCATTTCTCTCACCACAAGATGTAACCTTGTCAATGAGTGGATTGACGGGAACAACACAATACTTTTAAAATGCAGTTCTTCAATGACATACGTATGTAAGAAGTTACATATAATAGGCACATATAGACCCATGTAGTATATCAGTATATTTTCCATTATTTCACATATTATTCATATTGTCAAGATAAAGGTCAGTTACTCCCAACAGTTTATTTCACTGACAGTTGCATCCTTTGTTGGGAGGTTTTGGCTGCAGCCATTTCCATGACAGCTTTCTTGCTAGCCCTAAAAGATAATTCATCCTGTGAGTTTATCCGGGAGTTGCCATCTGGCTTTCCCATATATTTCTGCAATCATGCTCCAGTATCTCTTATATCTTATTTCCGATTGACAAGGGCAGTTGAATAGTTTTTGAGTCAGTTTTGTGTTCAATTGTAATCCTGATATTAGATATTTGTTGTCTTTAATCTTTCGTATGTGCTTGACTGAATATGCCAAACTAGGTCCTCTATCCTCGGCTTGTTTAGTTTCTTTACTAAAGTCGTCCCTGGCCTGGAGATACTTTTTTTTTCAAGGTTTCACATATTCGAGAGGCGTTTCAAAGAAAAGTTTACATCTTAACTGCCCTTCCTCTTTGTTTGTGCACAGTACTGACAAAGTGTGTGCACACTGTAATTAAAAAAGTGAACAGGTACTCGGACTTGCGCAGATGCCTCCTCTCTTATCTCTGACTACCTGGAAAGTTGGATATCACAGTTTTTTTTTTGCTTGTTTTTTTTTTTTTTATTTCCCCTTTATGACTCTGTTGCCTGGCCCATTTTCTTTCCCTTGTGAGATTCAAAATCTTTTATACAAGAGGCTGAATATCAAACCTAATTTGCATCCTCACTGATTACTTTCCAGTTCTTTTATGAAATGTTTTGCATTTCACATACATTTGAATCCTTTTTCCTCCCCTTCCAGGCAGCTACTGGTTTCCATTCATTTCAGTCCGGTATGAAAATCAACTTGTAGCGTCTTAAAGCTTGTTTGGGTGAGGCAATACATCACAATGAGCATCATGTCCACATTTATATTTGTCAAAGTTACATTATCGTCGCGGTGTAACACAGTTTTAAGTGCGGCTTGATTTGGAAACTCTGCACTCCATCGCCACACAGCAATAAGGTTAACTTTGACAAAAATAAATGCAGACATAATGCCCACTGTGATGGATTATCAAAGTCAGCCAAGTTTAAAGTCTCTGCAAAAGTATTTTCATAGCACAGCGAAATGAATAGACACCACTGGCTGCATGGTAGGTAGGGAAAACGCTATGTTATTTCTCGGAAAAGGTCAGCAGTAATGAAGACTCTACGTTGTTGTAGTAATTGGGGTAAAAGATGCAAAAACTCTGGTGCAGTCCATTAAGTGAAGATACAGAGAACAAGAGGAATATGTTATAGCTCGACTGTTATTATCATGCAGGCATATAGGATCTTATCTCCTATAGCTCCATAAGACTTCCCTTTCAATTAGTTTCTAGAGTAAACCCCTTCCATTACCCGTGGAGTCGTTCAATCAAAGAACTGCTCCTCAATTCTACCATATTCATGATTTTCTTATGGTTTAATCATGCAGTTGTTAATTCAGGATTGTTTTTGTTTGCCAACAAACAAAAAAAACATGTTTTCCCCCCTGATTGCACTCTTTGTTTCAGAGAAGCTCCACCGTTCAGAAATTAGATTTTGTGTCTTTATTGCCTACATGCTAAATGATTTAATGTTCCCTCACTTTGTATTTCCCTCTTAGAGAGTGATGCATAAAGTCAACACTAGAGGGCAATGTCTGCCCATGTAAAAGCACAGAAACAGCATCCGTCAGAGGCCTGGAGTAATACCCACAGAGCATCTCAGTACATGGCGCCACCGTTTAGAAGTTTAGACACTTGGATAAACCTTTAGATAATAATAATAATAAAACCGTAATAATTTCAACCCCTCATGCATCATAGTTGTTATTATTTACTTATAGTAAAATAAGATTCCTGGATCTTCAAAACTGATTTCATATGTTATAGAAAGCTGTTCGCTATATAAACAAAACAATTAAACGGAGCTGATAAGCACTGCTTAGATATGCTCATTTATTCATCATAACGGATACAGCCTCAGTGTATCACAAGAAAACATAATTTTGCTGGCTCACAGTCAGTCTTGAACTAAGTTAATAGGTATTTAATTACATTGATGCATCATATAATTGGCACCATCGAGAAAGGAGACAAACTGGGGCAGGCGGCCTGGATTGGGAATTAAAGAGATGTATTTATCTAAAGCCTGTCTGATTACCTGGCAGAACCTCACAGACAATGGGGTAATAAATCTTCAGTTCACTGTTCTCATCTCCAGTGAATGACTTGCAATGTGGATGCACTAAATGAGTGTGTGCCCACACATACACACGTGCATGTGGTGAGTGTATGCGTGGAGCGGCTTATTAAAATGTGTAATAGATTTACTGACCCTGATATGCCACTAGAACAAAAAGTAATTATTCATACTGTGTAGAGCAGTCTAATTTTAACCAGTGGAAAGATTTTAGAAAGAGCGAGATGGAATTAGTGAGGCATGGCTAAGGACTCAAATGGGCTCCAGGAAGGCATTTTGGTCTCTTGTTAAATGACTGCTTCATCTAGGTGTGAAAAGCAGAAGAACTTGAGGCACTTCAGGGGGAAAATTTAAAACGGCAATTTTACGATAATAGGACATCCTTTGATTTTCAATAGCTTTGCCTCACTGAACTTTTACATTGGTTAATCATGTTGTTTTGGAAATAGGTGTACTAAAAAAAGTCCCCCATGTGACAGAAATAGCAAAAGATCATTTTTTTTCTCAAATGTCACTGCCACACTATAGGCAGACTGCCCTTTTACCTGATAGGGTTTCCATCGCTTATAAAAGGCTGCTTGGTTTCGCCGCAGCAGGTTTGGTTTTCCGCGTGTCAGATCAACATTTGCTCCTCTTTAGAAGGAAGCAAAAATTCTGATTCATAATTCAGGGCTGTTGGATGAAATGACTGCAGCTGAAATATTGATGACTGTTGAATATTGCTGTGCAGCCGCTGCTAACAGAGTCTTCTCTGCTCGGTCACTCCTCATAGCTTTCTCAGGTTCTGCTAAGTGCTCTGAACCAAGACCTCATCCAGTTCACACTCAAACCGGGGGTGCAGGTGAACGTGTATGCCACGCGGCTGTCTCCGGGTGAGTCCGCTTGCATCTGCCGCACACCTGCCTGAACAGTCCAATCCATTTTTAGGAAAAAGTTGCATTTCTGCTGGTTGTCTCTAAATTTGAGGCCAGACTTTGTGCAGCTCTTCCTGTTTGGAGATGAAGATGAATTGTAGGTCTACAAGCAAACATACTAAGCTTAATACATGTTGTAATACATGTTAATACCCTGGGGAGCTGCGTTGATAGTGAGTGGATTATCCTGGTGAAATAAAGTAAACTAAACCATAAAGAAAAGATAAAAGTGTTGATTGGACATTAGCTCTCTTGGTCATGATTCTCAAATATTGTCAGCATAATAAGACAGTGGTGATTCCCGCTTGTTACATAATAGGATTATTATGTAAGTTATGCTCATATAAGATGAAAATATTAATTTCTCCTCCTTTGGCCTGAATGTGCTCTGAGTTTCTCTTTCTATTGTTTCTCCTTCAAAGCTCCTCTTGTGGACAGCAGTGATAGTGGCCACAGCGGCACTGCAGTCATCATGCTCGTCTCAGTCGTACTGATGGGCTTGGCCGTCTTTGTAATATATAAATTTAAAAGGTACAGTATATAATGGATATTGGATATTGCAACCACATATAGAGCACAGTCAAAGGGAAAACGGTTGAAAATGAATCCTCAGATTTTCAGCCTCACATCATTGCAAATATCGACCATAAGATAGATGTGATATTGTTGTTTTATTTGTGTGTGTGTGTGTGTGTGTGTGTGTGTGTGTGTGTGTGTGTGTTTGCATAATGGCTCTATTTAGAGTTGGTCCCATTATCTACAAGCAAGCACCTCACTGCTGAACTGCTAAAACTTTCCAGAAGTATTCAGACACCATATATCTCTGAGTTATGGACACTCGCAGCACAATAATAGCTTGAGGAAGAAGACAATTCCCCTCTGTCTCAATCTGCAGAATATTACAGGGAATGACAGTCTAATCAATTCTCCCACAGTGCTGAATGGGTGTCAGAGTCCTGCAGTTATCAATATTCATCTATCTGACAATGTGAGGGTTGACCTTTCAGAAATGCTAAACACAGCCATTCAAGGTGAGGCATACTCTGCAGAATGGCAGGAAAGGTTGAGGAGATAAGTCCTGAGACAACATATATTATACAGTGAGGGACATACAGTAAATAGCATCCTCTGCTGCAGGTAATCCCATGCCAATCACAGGGGGATGGTTTACTTCCTCAGGAGTTTGTAGAATTTTTACTCATTATAAAGTAAAACATTACTTAACTCTAACTTTCTGGATTATAATTACGACATTAAGAAATCAACTTTGAGTTTCAAAGGCTGCCTCAAATGTCACAGCACCAGCTGCGGCACAAAGTCACAAGGGGAAGAATCTGAAATTAGAAATGCAAGATGTTAGTTTTAAGCAGAATTGGGGGTGCATCTGAGGGGATGAAAAATTGATTGAAAACTGAGGTGAACAATATGAAAGTGAGAGAGCAATGCCCAGTGGAATGCAAAATGCCCTAGTTTCCAGCTTTCAAGCAATCCTCTCCCATTCTTAACAGTTAAAAATAGTGTGTGACACATTATGCTTAGTGAAAGCATTAGTGAAACAGACCTGATGGCAGGTTTCCATTAACTTGTTTTTTTTTTTTTTTAAATCTTTTTTTTTTTTTTTTCTTTTCTCCTCTGCATAACCTACAGGAAGATCCCAGGCATCAACACATACACAGCGGAGCAGCCTGACAAAGAACAAGAGGTCATCCCAACAGTGACCTCCATAGCAGTCCCAAACCCTGAGGGGGAAAAGCTGACCTCACTGGATCATGTGGATGTACAGTTGGACTCAAAAAGCAGAGGTGTGTGTCTAGTTTTCTTCCTTAGAGCTACAGTCAGACCTCAAGAACCCACAGGGTTTACTCACATTGGTATTTTCAGACTCTTGTGTTGGATTTTGAAGGTCTGTTGTTTACATGCTGTTGTATTCAGTCACTCAGTCTGTAGTTTTAGACCTGTAAGGAGGTCAGGTAATCACCACCTGCATTGAATGTATCACCTTCCAAAGCCACCAAAATGTTGGTAATGTTGGAATCACTTAAAGGGTCAATTCACTCGTATGATAAAAAACATTTTGTGTATTATATCTAGTGGTATCTAGTGGTTTTATTTGTATTGAGATATCAATCTCTGTGATTCCCGCTGCCACACCAACACTGTGGAGGTGGCTGGAATTTCATTATTTGTAGTGACAGAATTGGAAAAAGGAAAAAAAAAAAAAAAATCACATTTAGAAGAATTCAATATCAACATGTCTTTCCTAGAACTGTTTCCCTATTACTCTGGATAATCCACAGAACAGTTTTTTTTTTTTTTTACTGGAACTATTTCTTAAGTAGAAAGTAGTTTGTATAAAAACTATTCAAAGTGAAGAGAAAAATTGTGAAAGTATGAGCTGGTGAATTTTCACTCTATCTTCCTTTTACTTAATTTGAAGCCACTTTGCCTGAAAAATTCATGGATGTTTCTTCTTGTTTAGTAGCAACCTCCTGGTCACCTCCGGCAAATTTACTTTGTTCAACTTTTTCTTGTGAATTTGCAGAAACAGTGTGGAGCAGTGTGTGTGTTTGTGTGTGTGCAACGTAGTCATCATTCTAGCTGACTTGTAAACTGAGTTGGCTGTTCACATTCAAATGCATAATGCGATCCATTATCAGGAGAACCTTCTCTTGCTGTTGCTGTAGCTACAATTTGCTTGAAATTTTGCACATAAACAGACAACGTTTTTTAGGCACACCTAGCTAAAGCTAATTCAGGCTAACATGCACACGCACTATATTATATTACGCTCCACAAAGAAATAAAAACAAAGTAGCAATGTGCTGTTATCTGGTTTAGCGCAATGCTACACTACCAGGCTACAAACTGCAGCGTCACTATTATAAACCACTTACAGCAGGTGATCACTCTGCTCATATCTGTTCATCACCACAGCACACTGGTGACATTCATATCCTTTTTGGGGATTTGAGTGTGGAGCAGTTTGATTGGACAGAAGGCAAATGTGACCATACCTTAACCAGGACATTGTTACTGGAAAAACATGTTGCTGTTGAATTTTTTTAATCTAATTGCAAAATGCTTTTTTTAATTGCTTTTTTAATCTAATTGCTAAATGCTGAGCACACCATAAACACCACTTCCTTCATCACTGAGAAAATGTTTGATCTGATCCTTTAGTACAGCAAAGAAAGTTCTGGCAAACAGCGGTCATAAGTTGAAGCTCATCGACGAGGAAGAAATACCTGGTATTCGCTTATTAATAAGTGCTGATGCGACTCTTCCTCCCCTGGTGTTATCATTTGAGTTGCCAAGATACAGTTATTATTACATCTTGAATATTTATGTGTTTGCCAAGCTGAGTTTGACATAGCGCGGTATTAGTATTCACAGGTAAGTGAAACACAATCAAGTGCGGGCTAAAGTGATGAAATGTCGAGGTGAATTATTTGACCCAATAAAATAATTAGTGCATCAGGAAAGTAGCGGAGTGGTGAAAGCATTTTCATCAAGAAATATCTATGAGGTTCCAGCTGATTTACCTCTACCCGTAGCTAAACAATCGACCCGCCCAAGATAAATGTGTTTGCCTGCAAAAATACACCCGCATGCAAATAGCTACATAAAATTCCTCCTCTGTCTTTTTCCTTTCTTCTCCCTCGCCAGGCTACCTGCCATCTCACACAGACATCAAGCTCTCTGATGAAGCGCCCCATGTGTTTTAATGTTGAGAGTCTATGACCGACTCAAAAGCAATACATCTTCTTTGGCAGTTACTTCCAGCAAGCTATGAAACCACGGTCACAATGAATGGTCTCGAGTGTTTTGCTACCCATGCATGGATGGACCAGTTCACACTGTGCTGCCTAATCCCTCTGAGGAGACTGTACAGATTTATACTTGCGTCTTGAAAAGGGACACTTTTTGACTGAAAATACTTGTATTTTTGCAAGGACAATGATCTTTTTATGTAAATAATGTACATCCATAATGGAAGAAGTAAAAGTTATTTGTCTCAGCTAGTTACAGCTGCGTCTGCTCAAATATGAAAATGTCAAACAGCGGAACAGAAGTGATGTGTAATAATGTCTCAAAATATGCTTTGATTTCTGTTCTTCGGGCTTGTGTTTGTGAAGTTTACTTTGTTTAACTATGTGGAAATAGCTTATCTGAGTGAGACAGTGAGGGACGCAGATTCATTAAGCTCTGTACAATCAGTAAATCTTATCACCAGAGTCTCATCAAATGAAAGCTTGCAATATCCAGGAGATGGAGGAGGGCTTCTAGTCCCAGATCTGTGTATTCCATCAAGTCTGTCTCTTTCCCGCTCAAAATATTATATGTGTCATAACAAAAATAAGAACAGCAGATTAAAGTGGGTGTACTAGATAGGTGTATACAGTCGATGAGAAACTGAGCAATCCCTCTTGTTTAGGAGACTTAAATAAGTTATTTTAGTGACACTGGAATGAATGCTAGCATCATAAATGTTAAACCTACTTTAAAACAGATTACACAAAAAAAATCCTTGAATCTGAATCATGCATATGGAATATTATTGCAGCAGCATTCTTGTATTTGATTGATTTACAGTCAATTTGACTGTTAAACAATGCAATGACTTTTAAACTTGTGCTCCATATTTATTTGATGCCAGGAGCATTTCTTGTACATTCTGGTTTCTAGATGGGAAAACAAAATGTGAATCTTCTGAATAATTACTGTGTTAACAAAGAGACACTTGCTGTAATGCAGTAAAAAAAAAAAAAAAAAGTGCCACAGTCTCACATTAGTTTTAATTAGTTATTAGTTCAAGGTTTATTCGCTACTAGATTTACAACCAGACATTTTAAAAAAGATGCCTTGACACAGTTACAAGATATTTCTGAAGCTTTTGTTGTTTTTCTTTGAACTGATCTCACTGTGAAGGTTGTGGTGCCCTCTTAAAGGTAAAGTACAACATTGAAACTGCACCAGGTTTGAATGGAAACATGCTCTTTTTTTGGGGGGGGTTGTGTTGAAATACCTTTTATTTATTCTTGACTGTTCATATTAGCCACATTGATACCAGCATCTCCACCTGACATTTCCTCAGTTTACAGTGAAGCAGAGGAGCCTGCAGTCTGTGTGCTAGGTTTGCCCCCAAGGACTCGGTGGACGAAAGGCTGAAGATTTGTTCATCTCCTTTGCTGCGAGGGACGCAGAGATAGAGAAGACGTATCTCCTGTCAACATGGCTCAGCCTACGCACAGAGCTTTGGTCAGCTGCTGTCTCTTTGGGATAAGTACTGAAGTTCTTCTTCATCAAACTTTTCTTTTTAAATGTTGTCAGCATCATATGTCAGTAAGACAAATTGACTAGAGGCTTCTCCATACTTCTTCCCTCCAATCCTCCGATTGAGCCTGAAGCATAAATAAACTCGTACTCTTCATCAGACGAACTCTGCCTCTCCACGCCGATCATCAGAAGAGTTTTATTTTGTGCTTGATATTTATTTAACGGAATTTTTTTTGTAGTCCCACTAATCAACCTGTGAATACGATTGTGAACATATTTGCATGATGTTTTTTTTTTTCGATCTTTCAAGATACTTAAAATATGTCTTAATTAAGAGAAAAATGAAATGTTAGAAATGTGAACTGCGGTATTTTCCATTTCTCAAGAGGCTAGACGACTCATTCATTACAAGTGACGTGATTATTCAGTGGGTTGTTACTGTGTTCTTCATTTGACCTTGCAGAAGTAACCATGGTTGCAGAATAAAGCAGAAACACAAACATTAATTCAGTGTGGCTGGTTGTAAAAGTCATTTCTAAGAGCATAAACAGCTTATTTTCTCTGTCTTCGATCTGTTAAAATCCATGGAGGCGTCTGCGGCGCAACTCAATCAACAGACCTCATGAAGGGAAAAACTATGACTCCACCTTATCTGACTGTGACTCAATCACAAATTGGAAGTTTTGATCAATGGGGACTCTCACTGTTGAATTTTCTCTGTCTCTAAAGTGTTGCTTAGCATGTGCAAAGTTTCAGTGCAGCCATTTGCATGATACAGTGGGGCCGAGCGGGAGCACAATGAAAAGCACCAAATAGCCTGGAGTGATTCTAATGGGCTAGTTCTTTGGCTCTCCCACTGTGCTACAAATTAATTATCTCCTCTCCAGGAAATCGACACATACACACACACACACACACACACACAAAGTCAAGGAAGATTTACCCAGACTGGGTAGCACCTTGAATGAAAAATGTCCCACAACAATAACCCACAGCAATATTGTGTTAGCCACAGTGTGAAATTGATGAGCATGTTTCCTTTCATTGAGTGCTACATTACAGCGTCTGGCTGCCGCGAATCATCCATTAGTGATTGTCACCGTTCAATTTGATTGTGCGCCGCTGAACATCCCAGGGCAGTTAGAGAAAGGCCTTGGTGTTAATTCAGACTGAGAGCAGGAGCGAGAATAAGACTCTCGGGGCACTGATGGCTGTTGGAGTGATGAAGATTGGTGCGTGATATGAAGCTGTTGAAGTGGCAAACAAAATGCAAAACAGAGGAACAAGGGCCTTGTTGCTACGGTTTTGAGTGTGAAGAGTTATTTCAGCCAATCAGCCGCACAGTGCTGTCCTCTAACCTCAGTGTCTATAAGCCATTTTAGTGTTCATTTTTTTTCAAAAAGAATGGAAAGAGAGCAATGGTGACGCAAGCAGTTCTTTACAAAATCACCTGTTTCTCATCACTCGACTTCAGCCTCAGTAATTGTCCACATTAAATAGAAAACTGTCTGTAAATGGCAACTTGAGTGATGGAGTGATGGAGGTAAAATGAAGCTCAGTCTAAGTGTCAGATGGGAATCTTCACATGGGTGTTATCACACTTCTGCCCATTAAAGTCGACCCTCAGAACTTCTTTGGGATCATTATAAGTGGTAGGCTGAGAATGATACACCGTCTGCTACAAGGAACCTGCGCTTCAGATAAGACTGGCAATGTTGTAAAAACAGAGCTTTGTGAGCCCATTTGTTTCCAGGTTCATGATCATGACAACATGGTCATTTCTCATTCACTGACAGCCAAAAAGTCTGTCTTGCCCTCCTTTTGCTATAGGAAAAAAAAGTGTAAATCGTATTAATATCTCACATAATCCGTTACAACACAAACTGTAGGTGCATGCGTAATAGAAAAACATAATTCCATAAAAAAATACATTTATTTTGAACAATTTCAAAATGGCAATTTGTTCACAGTAAGAAATATGATTCAAAACAAGACGATTTTTATATCATCCACAAAAAGCAACAGTAGATCAGATCATGCACAACTTCTGGGCAATTGCACAACTAGACTATTAGACAGTGTGTTTAATAATTTATTTAATGTGTTAAGTAAACTTCAAAATCACCATGAGATATATATATATATATATATTTATATATATGTACAGTACTTGCTCACCCTAATATAGTCTTAAGTCTCTTATCACAGATAATTAGGGCATGCTACTGTAAAAAAAAAAATCTAATAAATAAAAAAAAAAAAGGACATACAGCTTGTCGTGAGACTGAAGGTCATGGAAACAGACTACTTCCTGTTTACAATAATGTAGGATGAAGCTACTGTATAGATTTACATTCCATCTTATTATATGTACAAGTTTCTGTATTTTCCACTTCTAAGGCCAGACCTCCATTCTCATATATCAAAGTTTTGTTTTGTACCATCATGTGAAAGATAAGTCATTGAAAGCACCATGTTATCTTACAGAGCAAAACCAACAACACAGTTCTTTCTTAGAAGCTTTCACAACAGTCAGATTTCAACATTTTTCTATATATATTCATTATATTTACAAATCAAAGACCTCTAGTTATAGGGCGGTAAATGTTAATGTTTATCCAGAGCATAAAGTGTCATATCAAGATGATGGCTAAACCTAAAATGACCTGTTAATTGTATTTCTGTCGCATGGAGGCAGAGCAACATTTTGTTCTGCCTTCACTGACAACTCTTTGTCGTTTGGGGTTTTATTATTCATTCAGGATGTAAAAGAAAAAGGCAAAATTATTAGCAAAACAACATAAAATGGTTACACTTGGCTAATCTTATAGCCTCTCGGTTCATTTTGTGTGACAGAGGGAAACATTAACAAGTACCGTGAGGTTTCAGAAACATTTTTTTTATTACGATAAATTAGTTGATCCTTTCAAGTCCTGGATAATATTGTAATGGCTTGAGGGCCTAAATGTCTGTAAAGTGACTCATGAAATCTGATGCTGAATTTAAGGTGACTTTATCAAACCTGTACAGTAAAGCCTACACATTCTCTCTCTTGTGCTAACCTTTTCTCATTTACATTACATCAATATTTTTCGCAGACTGGTTCTTACGGTAGTGTCGAAGCTTTTGAGGTAT
Source organism: Seriola dumerili (assembly GCF_002260705.1). NCBI lineage: Eukaryota > Metazoa > Chordata > Actinopteri > Carangiformes > Carangidae > Seriola > Seriola dumerili. Next base: position 3,156,668 of record NW_019174733.1, on the reverse strand, counting down.
TTTACTTTAGTGACTCAGTCTGTGCCTCCTATCTGTATATTATCCTAATGAAGAAGCATGTTGATGTCACAGGGAGTAAAAAATTGGCCATAACATACCCAAATTAGTAATGTCACAGCCATGGCGGTGGTAAAGAGCAAAGGATTCCTGATACTAATTGGACGTTTTGTGTCGGGTACTGTAGCAATTCACCGCCCTCAAACTAGAGGCCCCAGAGTCTGGCTTGGTGTACTGATCTTCATCAAGTATTGTAAACTAGATACTTACTCTATCCATGTGAGTTAAAAACATGACTTTGAACGATAGCAGCTATAAGCGTAAAGGAAATAAACAAATAAAAACAATGCAAACAATTTCAGCACAACTGTAACACAACAATCTGTACTTACTGGGTAACAGAGCGCATGTCTTAGACATTAGTACAGTTTGGAAATTCCCTTGTAACAATTCTCTCCATATTTCTTCCAATCCCTCCTGTAAACATGCAAACAAATGATAAAACAGACTAAATACAGGGACAGTCAGCTGCTTTAACTTCACATGCACATCACAACGTGACACTGATGTTGGTGTGAAGTAAAAACGGTTTTTAAACATCAGCCAGAAAATTCAAAGTTCAATCCAGATTGCTCTAATCTTTTTTTACATGAACATCAGATGGTTTGCACATGCTTTTACACCTCATTATAAATTCATCACCCGGGCATTTTAGTCGAAAAGCCCCCTGTTGTCTCAACAAAAGGAACATGGGCTACACGAGCAGGGCTGAGCTGGTGATGAAGAGCTGATTAGATGGGATCGCTGTGACAAGTAGGGTCGTTCAGATTGTGCAGACACTGGCTTTTTCAAAAGGTGGCACTTTTATCTCTCAACTGTGTCAGTAGTTTAAACTCAGTGATTTGTACAAAGCTGCATGAAGCTAATTTCATGTTCGCCCATATAACTTATAACCTGGCAGTAAATTCATCAAGGTAAAGCTCTGGCTGTCAGTTCAGATTTGCTAAAGAAAATGTGATTTATGACTTTTAAATTGCTTTTATATGGAGCATATTTTAAGAGTAAAATCTATGTAGTCTGTATCAAAATCACAATTTAAAAAAAGAAAAAGATGAGATGAAGTTTAAAATGAAGAATAAATGCTCTTTATCAAATTTCTTACTATTTAAAAATGATCTTCAAAAAGTTGGCTAAAAGTTGATCTTAGATGGCTGCAGTACAGAGACTCTGACACATGCTTTCACTGGCTGTACAAAATGATTTCTCTGCTGTTCCTCGTCTGCCAGCAGCAGAATTTCTCTACTGTTCCTGTTCGGTTTTCTTTTTGCTTCCATTTCAGCTGATCTATTTCATCCCAATCTATATATTTACATGTATATTAGATGGTTGTTCATTTGCTAATTCCCACCGGATTGATCAAACAAGTGCAATAACTGATTTTTTTGGCCACCTGAAGGCAGTGGAAATAGGTTGTGAACACGACACTGGCATCTTTAAGTTGATATGTTGAACCCAGCAGTTATGGAGCCACATTTTTTTCATTTCAATAACATTCATTTATTTGCATTTGTATTTCTGGGCATCTGACAAATTTAAATCCAATATACACTTTTTTTTAAGCTCTGTTTTTGGTTTCCACCAGATCCTGAGGGAAATATCTGGCGTTTTAGCTGCTAAATTATCCACTATATTCAGCCGAGAATCCCTAACTGTGACTGTCTGCTGTTTTGGGTGGAGCAGGTATAGTGTACAGTGGGTTGTTGTTGAGTTTTTTCACTGAATATGCCTGTTGCTGCTGAAAATAACACTGAGAGAGCCAAAACAGTAAAACAGCTGAAACTCACTAGACAACTCAATAAGGCAGAGGGGAGCTGCAGATTCAGGTGATGATTCTCTGTAGGTTCATCACTACAAGCAACACCTCTCACAGTCACATTGTCATTCAGTACATTGTTATTATGAAAAAAATCATTACAACAGCTCCAAAGATTTTACACAAATAAAACTTAATTACGAACGTTATTTTGCAGAATAACTATCACTAGATAAAAAATGGAGCAGATGTAGGATGAATCTTTGTCTCTTAATGGATGTCATGTGATCAATTAAGAGCTACTCTTAAATGTTTTATTCTTACACTGTAAGTAGAAGTGACTAACTTTTATTTCTCACTGTCAAAGACATTTCTTTACTCCCACAGTAAGTGTAAACGTGGTCAGAGAATAATTCATGCTAATCAGAGAACTGTTTTTAGAGAAATAACCCCATAGTTTCTTTCATAGTATTTATTTTGCGTCTCATATTTAAAATAGACTAAGGAAATAGAACACGTCTACCTGGAAATTGACTTTATTTCGAAGTAGACCTGTTCTGACGACCTCCTGCCCGCAGCAAGGCATCATACACAGTAATCCTGAATCTCTTTCACAGCTTAATTCATTCTGATTTCAACTGAACTGCAAATGTCTACTTATTATGAAACATGAGCTCATGTGAGCTGTCATGTTAGTTCTTCAGAGCTGATTGCTATTAACATAAATCAAATTAAAATCCTAAACTAAACTTACATTACCTACAATTTTCATTGTAATCAGTCAAATCCTGCTTGAAATGTTCAAATCTTCATTTTAACTTTTATGAATTTTGACTGATAGCTTGAAGCTGCAGTGTGACTGTCTAGGACCAGCAGGTCTTCTTATTAGAGCTTTGTAAAGCCATTTATTAAGAGCACACAAAAATCACCGAACCCAGACATTAATTAAATCAAAACTGGTTAATGTGTATTCCTCTGTTAGGGGGCATATTTCCCACTGGCTGGAGCACAACCTACCTTAAAACGGGCAATGGAAAATTCAATACTTCATAAAATATATTTCAAAGGAATATTGTATTTCGACAAGGTATATTTTTAATACGGTTACATCTACACGTCTAGTGAGTACTCCCAATATTCTCGCAATAGTGAGAAATACTGCAGATGAACCAGTGACTGCAATATCCATGATAGGTGAATGATTATCATTAATTGTGTAGTAGGTGGACAGTGATCTGATCTACTGAGTTCATCTGAAAGCAGATGATAGCCTTAGATCTTCCTGTAAACTTGTGAAATGGATTGAAGCTTTGTGGGAGCATTTGTATCCCAGCCAAAGTCAGACTGCGTGAGAATCGAGCCAAGCTTCAGAGTATTGATGAAATCTTTAAACAGCAAGTTGTAAATTCATTTAATCTAGCGAGCCCCACATCAAAGGTCCCATGCTGTGCTGCCCTTTTGTAAATAAACACTTCTGAAAGCGACCAAAAACGGAGTTAATTTGTTTCAGATCAGCAAGGACTTGGAAAGGTAGAAACAGCTGAGAAATGAGAAATAGCCAAAGTGCTGAGTGACCAGAAAAAAGGCCTGCAGCCCACATGTCTGTGTCAGGAGCACTGCACTGCTACTTTTGTCAAATAATCCACTCTGTCTGCAAGGACCGAATAGTTCTCATCTAAAAGACATCACAGTGGATGTCAGCCATAGCAATCAAAAAGTTAGCTTGTCATTGTGATATCTGGTAACTGTGCGGATGCTGAAGTTGTGCGTGCGGTGTGTGACATGCTGCATTGGTGGTGCCGTTCCAGGGAGCTGAGATCTGTGCCAGATTTCAATGTATGGAATCCTCGCTCAGAGAAGAACCATTTATATAAAACTGAAATAAAGTTGAGTTTTTGCTTCTACACCAAATACCGTTAAATTATATTCAAAACAGATGCTCAGTGGTGTGTTTTGAGGGCAATAAAATGTTAATCAGTATCAGTCTCCTAGAGTGACAGTCATCCCTTAAATCCCGTATTAATGTGTCCGAGTAGTGCACAGATATAAATGCTCTGTATTTAATTTAGTCTTGGCATAAAAAACTGCATCACAGCTGCCAAATAGTTTTTAATGATTGTTTTACATCCTAAATTACATTGACTTAAAATCAGTGGTGGGAAGTAACATTTTAAGTTTGCAGGAGGTTTTTTGTCAATGACAGATTTCTGCTCTCTCTACAAATCTTCAATGCAACTTAGGTCAGGACTCATTGCTGACCAGTTTGAAACAGTCCATCTTTTCCTTTTCAACCATTCTTTAGTGCTGCTGGATGTGTGCTTTGGAGCGTTGTCCTACTGAAAGACCCAAGACCTTTGCCTCAGACCTAGTTTTTTGACACTGGGTAACACATTTAGCTCTGAATGCCTTGGTAATCTTCTGATTTTATCAATCCTTTGATACATTCAGTGTTTCCAGTACCAGAGGCAACAAAGCAGCCCCACAGCATGATAGAGCCCTTAGAGGTTTTACTGTAGGCACGGTGTTCTTTTCGTTATGGCCTTCATTTCATCGCCAATAAACAAACTGATGCACTGCATTACCAAAGAGCTATACTTTGGTTTCAGGCTGTGGCTTATCTATAAAAAGTTTTTGAAAACATTAGTTTTGCCTTTTTGTGCCTTTCATTCAATAGTGGTGTCCTCCTTGGCCTCTGCCCGTGGAGCCCCATTTGGTTTAGTTTTCCAGAGTAGGGTATGGGCTGGAACTACCTTTACAGATTGCTCCGGGTCAGCCTGAAGCACTTTAGATGTTTTTTTCCACAATCAGCACCAAACTTCACAGACTTTGGACAGATATACTGATACCTAATGGACAGACAGACCAATAAATCTCATTGAGTTTCTTCTTTGTGCCACATCCTGGAGGCGTCTGAACAGTTTTGACTGTGAAACGTCTTGATAACATTTAACACTTATTTGATAATAGTATATCTGATGCTCTCTTGTCTTTGCCATTGTGGAAAAAACTGTAAACAATCGGCTCCTTTTTATGCAGTAAAACCATCATTTATTGGTTTATCCAGGTCATGTGAACTCTGAAAATGAAGCACAGGTGAGTCTGACTTGTTTTTTTATTTTATTTTGTTTGAGGCGCTAATAAAATACATTAAGAGGTTTCCAGTAATTGGTTCCAGGGTAACTTTTGTGTTCACTATAGAGCAGGTTTTTTGCTCAGTAACCTTGGACATTTTATTAAAAAAATTCTCGTTATACAAAATTGGTTCATTTGCATTTCTTTCTGCAGATATTCTGAATTATGTTCTTGAAATCTTGAGTCAAATACTTTTGACCAGGACTAAACTTTACTTCAGTATTTCAACTTTATACTTTTGTACTACCAGGACATTTCAGAGGGAAATGTTTGATTTTGATGAATGTAATGATTTTTAAATTTTGGTATCACTTCTTTAACTTAAGTAGAAGATCTTCATATTTGTTCCACCACTGCTTATAATTCTGTAGTAGTAGTAGTAGTAGTAGTAGTAATAGTAGTAGTAATAGTAGTAGTCCTAGTAAATGTGTAACTGGTGTACCTCTGCTCCTGGCCTCCAGGTCCTTTGCCATGAGTTCTTTTGGAGAGGGAAACTCAGTGAGCTTCACCTTGGACATGTTGTCGTTCTGACCGACTGTACTGATCACTTCCGGTTCTTTCTCATGACTGTCCTCAGTCTGGACATGGATCCAGGGGATTTTCCTAAACACAAAGAGATAACAGCTCTCACCAACGATAGAGGCCGTTTTTTCAGATTTACAGCTGGATTCAATACAGTTCCTTTTCTCATCTGAGGGAACACACCTTTTGAACTTGTAGATGAAGAATGCGGCTAGACCGACAAACACCACAGTGAGCAGCATCAGCATGGCCGACCCACTGTGGATGGAGTTTGAATCCACAAGTGGTGCTGAAAGACAAGCACGTCAAACAAGTGTCACAGTTTTTCTGTTTTTTCCTAAGCCATGTGTTATTTCAAGGAGATTACTTTCATTACCCCATGCCATGTAACAACTGCAGACAAAGAGCTGCTCTCTGCGTGTTATCCCCTTGAGGTATTAAAAAGAACCTTTAGGTGGTCTGGTGCCTCTCACTGGGGACTGTCATGCAGGTAACTTATGCATAGTCATGGATTTTTAAATGCTGAGATGCAATATTCAAAGTATTTCCCCCTCACCGCCCATCTTTCTCTCCTTCAGAGAGAAGCCTATGAAGTCTACGACCTTTCTGGATCATTTTAAAGGCAACCCAGACCTTTGTATGCAGACACAAATGAAGACAGATCCGCTGGTGGATGAAAAGGGTAAAGCCACGCAGCCTTGATCGACACGTTTTTGCGATATGCTAATGACCCGGTGACCCTGCCGATTTCCTCAGTGCATACCAAATGCCTTCTTTGTCAATCATGTCATTGATCGGCTGATTTCAAAGAGAACTACTGTCTCGCAGCTTCAGGTGCAAAACTGATGCACTGTGAAGGATATTTAAATCCTATGATATACAGTATCATATGGATCTCACTCAGGAATTACTGTTGGCTTTGTCTTATTTTACTGTTTCAGTGTTTGAGTAGAACTCAATGTCAAATTATCCAAAGAAAGATACACGTCTTATCTTTTGCACATCAGTGAGCAGAACAAATGCACTGTAGATGTGAAGACATACTGTGCTAAACTGACACAAATTAAGCCTGAAGCATTTGTGGATGCTCTGTTTTTATGCACCTGCAAAAGGTTTTTAAATGTAACAGTTGCAATCAGTATGCAGAAATCATAAGCTGAAGTTACAATGAAACTTACCCAGAGTTTGCTGAGTCATGTACACAATAATGCGAGTATCAGCTTTCAACTCAAACTGGATCAGGCCTTGGTTCAGGGCAGTGACAAAAATATCTGATATCTGTTTAAGGTGTTACACAGAGACACAAAAAAATCAAACAAGGACATTATGAGATGTGCTGCAATAAATAAACACAAATCTCTCTGAGATCAAATATCATGCCTTTTTCATATAATGAACTGGCAATTTGTAGCTAACACTTGGTTTGTTGGCTCCTTTAAATAACAGCAGATATGAAATCACACATTAAAAAAAACAGAGCCAAAATCAATTAATCTCATTATTAACTGGTGGACATGTTTTAGTAAAAGCCTTCATATACTTTTTTCATACTTAATCACATTATATTATTGAATGTGTCACATCAGTAGAAGTGAGACAGCTTCTTCATAAAAGTTCACATGAGAACTAACTCAATATTTGCAAATTTCACGGTTCTTACCGTCTCTAGAGCCTCCTCGCTCCCTCTCTTGTGCTCACTGGCTGTATGCTCATCAGGCAGGATAAAGAGCTCTGCTGTAGTTGGAAGTCCTGGGTACAGAGAGACCAGCAGCTGATCTCTAGGAAACCCAGACACCTGCAGCGACAGGACAACACAACAGTCACCTCAGAGGTTAAAGTTTGGTCAAAACGACACCGTCCCATGACTTTCATTCTGACATCAGCTTCAATTAAAATTCACACTAGGTTACTGTCATAACACATAAACTATAAAAAGAACAAGTTTCTCACATGGACCATATAAAACATCATGACTTCTGTATCAATACTGCACACAGGTATAAAATAGTAATGACCCTGAAAGCCACTGGTAGACGATGTTGGCTCCAGGAAAGATCTCAGTGCAATAGGGACTTCATGTACCTGTGACAGAGCTGCCCGCACCACACGGCCTATGTCCTCCCTCCACTCGGGGATGTCAGGATTGTGCTCATCAAGCGCTGGCGAGAACGACAACAGCAGCGACCTGAAGAACTCTGGGTAAAAAGGTTTAGTGATGTCTGTGAGAATATGAATGCTACTTCTGGTTTAGTTTCTGATTAATCTGATGTGCAGTTTTGTCTTTTTTCATTTGGCAAACATATGCCTTGAAGTTAATTGCTCCTCAAGATTTCATGTTCGTTTACCGTGACATTTTATTCATTAGGTAAGTCCACGTTGACATCAACGTGGCGCCACTTGCAGCGTGGACAGAGAGGCATCATACTTTTCCAGAGATAACGCATTGCATATTCATGTAACGTGCATTGCACCAATTAAAGTGTGTTGAAGACTGTCTCCCCCACTCACCTTTAACAGTTATAACTTTTGAATCCTGCATTACGGTGCTCCCAGAAGCAACCTGGACCGTGACCTTGTTTTTCCCCTCTCTCTGAAACGTGTATGAGATGCTTCCCTCCAAGGTTATAATGGGCTGGATTTCAAAAGAAAAAACACAGAGAAATGCACAGAAAACCCCACATCCTCTCTGCTGCATATAGAATACTATGTACATACAGCCCTTGACGTACTGTATAATGAGGAGGAAGAGGAGGAGGGGGAGTGATAAATAAATATGACCAGCCACCTTGGCTGGATCTTCCAGAAAAACCCAGTGTGGCCACGTGCAGTTACATTCTACATGATTTGTGTGAAAACCCTGCAGATTTACAACAACACAAGGACACCCAGAGAGGAGGAGATGGAGAATGGAAAAGGCCGCAGTAAACAGCACAAAAAGTGTGTGTGGAACAATAGTGGGAGGAAAACAAGCTTCTCACCTCGGAGCTGTTGTCAAACCACCAGAAGAAGGTCAATGTTCTGGTGTGACTCGGCCAAACCACCGCAGTCAGATTAGCCTCCTTCCCCCTGATGGCTACAATAGGAACGGAGAGATATACACGCTCCACAGGACCTGAGGCAGCAGCACACACATCCATCCATACATAGGTGCACACACATGCGCATACAAGTAAATGCACGCACACACAAAGCACACACAAATTCAGCAAACTCTGAATATTATTGTGATCACAGCTCATGTGCATTTAGCTCCAGGTGTGTGCTTTTGCATAAAAGTAATGCAACCATGACTGAAATGTAATTCTGCAGACTGGGAATGTGACTATCCATGAAAGAGAAAGCATTCATGCTATATGCACTGCCGCAGGAAGGAGTAATGACATTTCTTATTCACATACTGGTGATGTGTAAAAACAGTGTGCTGCTGTCAGATCCCTGGCTGTTCTCAGCTGAAGCTGTCACTCGGTAAATCCCAGTCGTTCTGTAGATGTGCATGATGCCATCATCAGTCCTGCTCAGGTTAGAGTACGTGATCTTGATGCCGTCCCCAAAGTCTAGCTGGATGCTGGTCCTCAGCGAGTCTCCCTGTGGATGGACGGTAAGACATGGCATCTGTCACCATGGCTTAGGACGAGATACTTTAGACCACACACAAGTGAAGTAAGCACAGCCCACTACTCAAGTGCTTGGGCTATGTCACAAACACTTTGTAGGTGATTTTGAATGGAGGGAGACAGAAATCCAACTGAGAAAAGACGAGGGAAAGTAAAGAGAGGTACAGAGGCAAAAGAGGTCATAGAAATAAGAAAGATCTTTTTTTTAATCTGCCAACTTGCCAGATGATAAAGTCATCCAAAACAAACTAACCTATTGCCATCATTCCAATGTTTTCACCCAAATGAGAAAACTTTATTTTTTCTTACTAACCCCCAGTGGCATCTAGTCATGCTGATAGCTTTGATTTTATTTCCTCATGTTTTGAGATATCCGTTCTGTGAGATTTCTGCTGCAGCACTAATATAACAGGTTAAAGAGGCTTCATTTGCAGTGCTCACAGCCATGAAAAATTACATTTAACAAATCAACAACAAACTGTCTTTCCAGAATCAGTATCAGTGTCCCCCTTACTCTGGGTAATCCACACAACAGGTTTATTTAGTCTATTTTTCAGAAGGAAGTAGTTCCAATATAAACAGTCCACAGTGAGATCTGAGGATTATCCAGAGTTAATGACATTGATTTTTCTTTTTTTTCAATTCACCACAAACAAAATTCCATTCACCCCCACAGCTCTGAGCTGGAGGCAGAAATCTCAGTGATATCTCAAACCCTGGGCAAATAAAAACAAAACTATCTGCATGACTACACTAGAGGTAAGTGAGGGAATGTGTTTTCAGCCATGCTAATGATGTGACTCTGGGGAGTCAGCAGCTGAAATATCTGAACAACTATTGGATTGATTGCCATGAAATCTTGTACAGACCTTCATGGTTCCCAGACGATGTATCCTAATGACCCAACTTTTCCTCTTGGGCTACCATGACGTTGGCACTTTTGGCTTTGTGTGAAACATCTCGACAAATATTGGCTGCATAACACCACAATGACTTAAGTTAAGTGATATGACTCACGTCTTCGAGGTAGACCATGAAAGTGACGTTACTGCCAACTGGGGCGCTGAGCTCTCCTTGATTGGTCGAGAGCCGGAGGCCTCGGGGTGGTCTGGGACGACAAGCCTGCCTCCTGGGCGAGTACACGTTCCTCCCTGCCTCCTTACAGTTATTGGACAAAACCTTCCGGTACCTTTGAAAGATCAAAGAAAGATTAAAGTTATTATATCATCCATATACTATATACCAGTTTTCATAGTATACAAGAATTGCATCAATTAAAATAATGTCAATCAAACTGCAGCTTTGGAGAGCTACCGTCAATTAAAGTTCAGAAAGAGACAGCAAATACTTGGAGCAATTTCTTCACCATCTAGAATCCATCTTAATTTATTCCATTTTTGAGCGACTCCTCAGTTGCATCTCTGGAATTATTTGTGGGACAATAGCGTGCATCAGCAGCACACAGATTTAGTATGCATACTTGCCTCTTTGAGTATTCTTAATTTTGTCACTTTTCAAGTGTGAACACACTGAATACTCAACACCTGCTTAGTTATATTTTGTATTATGGAATTAGGATACAACATTTCTCAGCTCTACTCAGAGCCTTTTCTTTCCTGAATTGTTATTTGTGTTTGTGTTGTAGACAACATAACGAACCAGCTGGAATGGAATAATATTGTTTTGTGATGGGTTGAACATTGGAGGCCACTTACCCTGTGCTGTTAAGGAAGCTTTGGCTGGAACTACAGCTTTTAGCTGCACCATTTGGATTAAACCAAAAAGCAGGGGAGCACTTCCCATCCGCCTGGCGCTCCCATCCATAATCACTGCCAAAAAACACGACACTTCATAAAATGATAAACACTGCTACTCAAATAATCTAGCTTCTACAAGCTTTTGTAGTGGGGCAAATGCTTCGCAGTTGGAGATTCATGGAATATTTTAAGACCATAACTAGAGACATGATTGTCAGACAAGCAGGATCAAACAGAATTTCAGACAGATGGATAAAGGATATTTAAAATTCATTTAGTGATTCATTATTAATTGAATTCTAAGAAGTCACTTGACATTATGCAAATTACAGTAGCACGATGAAAAGTTCCAAACTTCCATGTACAATTTCCAAACTATAATTACATTCGATGAACACAGTCATATTGGTTATCCCGTAAATATGCAATGTAAGATGGATATTAAGGCATATGAAGTTCAGCAAACTGATACTTCTGTTTTTGATTACAAATGTCTACAAGCGGCTGCTAATGAAGTACAATTGAATTAGATGTTCAAAGGAGAGGGGCTGTTTTGTAAACATGTAATCAAAGAAATGAAGGATCACTGAGGATAAAAGTCTGAGTTACAGTTTTGTCCCAGTTGGGAAAGCTGAGACAAGAAAGTCATTACCATTCAAAATCATAGGTTGTGCAGAGGCACGGCTCAGAGGAATAGATCCTGGAATAGTCCTGGACCAGCATGCAACGGTTGCCTGGCCTGCGCTTCATAAAGATCTGCCTCTCGCCCATCACACACAGCTCTCCCTATCAAACAAAGAAAAGGATGATGTCGTTTTTCACACGACTGGAAGAAAGTCAAAAAAAGAGACAGGAAAAATTCATGTTCCTGCATGAAGCGAGTGTACTTTGTTTACAATGACAACGGACAAACATGCATCTCTTGGAGCTAAATCAATAATGTTTAACATTGCTGTTACCTTGTTGTGCAGGTGCCATGTCTGATAATCTCCATCCATGCATCTCCTGCTGAAGAGGCCCTTGTAATCGATCTTGATCAGCTGCCACTCTGACCGATGGCTGAAGTGTCCAAAGAAACTGGAAGATGATTCACCAAAATGCAAATTTCAGATGAGACTACCGTGAGATGCAGATATACAGGTGTCGGATTTGATGGCGCAACAAGAACACCTGCAAATCTGAAGTCTGACAGCTGAGATAACAGTCCCTTTGACGAAAAGGTTTAAGTGACTGGGGAGAATCAAGCGGACCTTTCTTTGTTTACATCACCAGAGAAGCTAATTCTCCGAGCCTGATATTTGTCTCATTCCTCTGGGACTTTTGTGTCTCTGCTTACGTGATAATGTGATTGTCAGATTCTGGCTCCATTAAAACCCCATCCACATACAGAGGTGCCAAGGAGAAACTGTGACGGTCCCACTTCTTTCCTTCGTCGAGACTGATCCTGCATTAAGAGAAAAGCAACAGCTGTCAGTACATGAACATCTGTCTATGCATGTTTATCTGTCTGTTGTCGATAAACATATATTTTTTTCAACAACAAACAACATGAGCACACAAGTTAAGCAGAGACAAACAAGGTAAAAAGAAATATGACAAAAGATTTCAGGTTATTTAGCTTTTGCCACGGTTGAAAAATGAAGCACTTTCAATTCTCTTCAATGTGAAAAATTATCATGACACCAGACTGCACAGCAGAACAAATGTTCCTCGGACCAGGTAAATTTTTGAAGGTGACAAAACAACAGAGAAGAGAGATATGACTCTGGTTGTAACATTAGACATAGATTTGGGGGGTTTCAAATCACCTTTCTCAGAGCTTAATCACTTCTGACAGGGCTGTGGTGTGCGGGGACATCAAAGTAGATAGTGTTACAAAGCTCCCACAATATGAGGGAGTTATGAGGGCATCCTCAGTCTCATATTTCCACCCTGCTCTACTTCTCATTTACATAAAAGCACTCAAACCATCATATCCAACCAAGAGTACAAAGCTATAACAGACTCTCTTCTGTTGGAAATGATTCAGGCTCTGTTTTGAAGCTGCAGAGCCGATACAATAATCATGCAAACTTGGCCCATCAGCATTTCAAAAACATTAAATGTAATCATATGCTGCATCAAATCCCTGCACGGGAAAAATGAAATGATACTGGAGTAATTTACCACGACAACTCCCGCACCTACAGTTCCTACCTACAGTAACTATGACGTCAGTTATTGTTGAAGAGTCGCTTCACCTACCATAAGTGTCGAATCGGCGTCGCTGCGTGTAAGACTGCCAGCAAAGCCCCCCCATTATCAAGGAACCAAATGTTGTGCTCTTCATCAAAAATCTGCATTGGAAAAAAACCTCACATTTGCTCCATTTATGACAACACACTTTCAATATGAATACATCCTGTTTAAGGTAAACACACGTGCAGTCTGTAGACCCAGACGGCTCTCACCTGTCTCCAGCTATTTCCTGCATCAGATGTTATAAACATCCCAAGGTTGGTGGAGGACAGCTCTGTTCCAATATTCCCTGAGTACAAAAACATGAATAATTTCACTCCCTGTGTATTTACATAGCAAAGACTCCACAACACACTTATACTGTATACAGAATCACCTGATAAAATCGTTCGGGAGTTATTTTGTGAATCTGTGTATGTCCTATTTCTCCACCAGAGGACACATTTATGACTTACTGCAACCTAATCATCTCAGAGTTTCAGCGCCTGATTTCAATGACAGTAAGAGGGCACTGTGTGATTAGTGTTAAGTGTCTTTCTTGCATTTATCTGAGCAACTAGGAATACCTTTGTTGTTGGAAAATTTGTCTCACCATTTCTGTCTCAGGTCTCATGTGATCAGTTTGCATGACCTTTAGGTAACCTTACCTGTAGCCACGATGATTCCTGGAACAGACTTTTTGCTGGTGATGGGTCCAGACGTGTAGGGATTCTCCAACATCTCCAGATGAAGATGCAGCGAACAAAATGGCTGTCAACAAAAAAAAAAAAAAAACAGATTCCAGTACAGCACAGGTTGAGACACTACGTATCAAGACAGATCTTCACGGAAGCAATTATAATTAGCTCTGCCTTCAAAACTATTCTTCCCCATTGAGAGAAAAGCGCTAACATTTATAAAACAAAGATTCCTTTCATTTCCTCTGCCAAAAAAGAAAGAAAGAAAATGGCTGAGAGGACACAAAGGGCATTTGAATTGTTTCATTCTAAAGCAAACAAGGCATGTAATTAAAATTCCCCAAGATGCACTGATAAAACTGACAAAATTGATTAAAATAATTTCACTCATCTCTCAGACTAAAGCACAGTGAAAAACATCAATACAGCTTTTCAAACAGCTGAGGCTAAAGGGGGGTCAGACAGCAGACAAGAGCAGAATGGTCACCTGTATGACACAGTGGAAGATTGTAACCTGCTATTAGCTGAACAATGTACATTATTTCTCTAAAGAACATACTGACTGATTAGGTGAATATCATACCTGCTGAATAACAACACTGCCGCATAATGTAATTCTGTGTAATCTAATATTCATTAGTCCAGTGTGACTACAGGTAGTAAATTGAAATCAGAGAGGTTAATGGAAAGTCTGGACCCCTGAAACTAAACGCGATGACACGGCGCCTTACACTTATAATAAGAATATTCCAGCCAAGCATCTCCTCGTCCATTTAGGAGGCTAAAAAGGCGAGCTGATGCTGACGCTGGCACCTGGCCCTGTGCAAACGTGGCTCTGAATCAAAGAACATCCAAAGCACAGCTGATGAGGTCGGAACATTTGATGAATGATATATGTCATAAACTTCACTTCGCATGAAAAAGAGCATTCATTCATTCCTGCCCAAAGGCTCAAGCTCACCAGAATGCAGTGAAGGTTATTCCCAGCCACATCAGTGGAAGGACCTGGCAGAAGGGCCCATGTTTGTCCCTTGTTGTAGGTGATAAAAGTCTTGATGTGATTATCCACCAGTTTGTTGGCGAGATACATGCCATTTATCCCCTCAACCTAGGAAGGAAAACAGAAATGCGACTATGAAAAATAAAAGCATACATTACACAGAAAGGCTTCTGTCAGTGTTATTATTGTTCTTGTGTTTGTAGATTATTATTGATGCATTAACATGTAAGCAGCTATTACTGTAGCTGGTTGTTGTGGAGCTAATTTAACCACTTTATCTACACAGGGGCAGTTTAATCTACAACAATAAATCGTATTATTCATATTTTGAAAACAATAATATAAACGGATTGTATGTTTTGTATATATGTAAACTCTTAATGCGGTCGACTATAGCTGTGGAACATATGTGGTGGAGTAAAAAGTGCAATATTTTCCTCTTAAATGTAGTTGAGTGGAAATATAAGGAAGCATAAAATGGAAACATTAAAGCACCTCGAAATTATAATGATGTACAGAACACTACATGTACTTAATCACTTTCTATCACTGTATTCAGGTCACTTTTGAAGCCAAAATCATCTGTTGGTAAAAAGGGTTTGCTGCCTTTTAAAATGAATATTTTGGATTTTACACTGTTGGTCAGACAAAGTGAGCAATTTAAAAATGCCAGATAAAAAATATATTTTTCACAGTTTGCTTTTATTTTATAGACAAAACCACAAATCAATTATTCAATGATGAAAATAATTGCTGTTTTAATTATAATCACAGCTTAGTTAATTAACAGAGGTTTTTTTTTTTTACTTGTATGCGTTATAACTGGACGGGGAATTAGCTGCTCTGTGACAGAAGCAGCGGCCCGTGAACAAGACTGACTACACACCTTATAAAAGTCCACCAGTAGGTTACCAGCGGGTCCTCGGCTGGTTCTCAGATTCTCTAATGAAAGGGTAAAGTAGACCCCGGGGGAGTCTGAGATATACAGGCTGTAAGTATTGTTCTGATTCCACTCCTGAACTGCAGCAAAGACCTGCTTCTCATCTGTGCTGATGATATGCATGTCCTGTGAGAGGAACCAGAGGCAGATGGAAAGAGGCAAGGGGTGGGAATGAAATAAAATGATTTTTAAAAAAAAACCCAACAATCATGTTTCTTTATGATTATTTGGCAGGTATTTGGAGCTTACCTTTGGTAGACAATATTTAGGTAACTTCATCCGCTTGAAGGATTCTCTCATGTAGGAGACAAAGTAGCTGGCTCGTCCTGACTTCGTCACCTTTGCAATGAAATCAAAGAAGCTTTATCATTCTTTAAACACCACATTTACATATTTTAGTGTCACTTCACCCAACACATTGAATTTCCCTTTATGAGGTCAGTGACTTTTATTTGTACATTTCCAGTTTGATGCCATGGGTATGATTTTTATCCTACTATGTAGGCTGAAGAAAAAAAAAAACCACGATTGCAGGGTTTTTACAAGATGTACAATACGTGAGTGAATTTGCCAACATCCCAAATGTGAATCTGTTGTGAAATGAGGACATGATGCAAAAGTGTTTCCTGAAGGAGGTGTATTAATTCACAACGCATGAGTGACTCGATAAAACCCTCGCAATTTGACTCTGCTTTCCGCGCTGTCGAAAGCAGACTAAAATTACAAGCACAACAGAAATTATTATCATTATCTCAATTAGTCTAAAGCTAAGAGGCAGTGAAGATTGTGTTGGCTTTATCTACAGTGCAGCTTGAAGATCTTAATGCACTACCACTTTCCCATCCACTTACAGGCAGGCCAACACTACTTGATTGCTTATTTTCTAATCAACTAGAAGGATGGTGTTTGTCTCCCAACACACTACATTAGGGCTCTAATGGAATAATCTATCGAAAATCAATGAGCTGCATTTTCCCAGACCACATTTTTGAGGATGTTGCACTTGGCTGTTCCTTCTCTCCCATGAGACTTTGGAGGTGTTGAAGACTGCTTATTTCGTTGTAGCCCAATCGATAACCTCATTACTCTTTGTCAAGTTAAATCCAACTGCCCCAAGCAATGAAAGTCACAAGAAAGTCATCTCTGCCACCACAGCTCCGCGCAGACACTCTCCCTGTGTGTCCTGTTATTTTCAACAGCATCTTCCTCATGTCTGCCTCTGCCTTGACGGTCAATCTCATCTCAGCTAAATGCAATTTGGGCATTTTATTGAATCACCATTTCTGTATCACACTGTGATATATATATATATATATATATATATATATATATATATATATTTATTATTTTTTCATACATTTTCATTCTTACTTCACAGCCATTCCAATCAAGTCTGTGGATTAAGTGATCCTGAAAGAGAAACTGGGTCACCGCTAAAGTATAGCTGCTGTAACATCATATCATATCAAAAGATTAAATCTGTGGATAAATAAATTAAAAAATGAACAGCAAACATTTAGAGGTGTTTATTCAAAATGAAAAGGTTCGCTACCAACAGAGCACTAGAAAGCCACGCTCCTTTTATTTTTATTTTGCTGAAACTTAGCTGGAGTCTGCCAAGGATGAACAAATGCATCATGGCTGACCAAGAAAGAGAAAATTACTTCGCTGTGAATGGAAATCAATGACAGTTGAGGGCATTTGAAAATTAAATTTCTGATAATGACCCTGCCTGCCGCTGTCTAATTGGAGTCAAAGTCAGAGTGAATGGTAATAAGGACACCAACCTGTCTATTCACAGTTCCTTTGTCCTGTGCTCTCAGCAAGCAAACACATTTTTCAGGCATGGAGTGTGTCTGTGTGGAAACTCAAACACTGAGTGTGCCTTGACATGAACGAGACAAAACCTAATCAAAACACACATTGGGCCAGTGGGGAACAGGTGTGTCGGAGAAAGCCATTATATGGGTTTTGATGGAAAAGCATGAAGTGGATGCACAAGATACAGAAAATAAAAACAACAACAACAACAAAAAAAAAGAAAGAAAAGAGAAAATCAAAGTTCATGGACACAACAGCCTTTGTGTGAAAAGGTGAAGACAAGGTTTAACTTAATCCAGAAAAGTAATCTATCACTACGCAAACCTGTGTGAAAACATATTCATCCTGCACAACCAGTGAGTTGGTGTCTACATGTCCAGGAAAGAGGTACTGTCTGTTGCCATCTGTGCAGCGTTGGGCTCTGCACTTCACGTACTGAGCGCCTGGAAAGAGGCAAAAGGAAATCAATCAGAAGTAAATTACAACCATTTACTTTCAGACAGTACTTTATATGCACTGGAGCTGCTATACAGAGGCACTGCATATAATAAATATACTTTAAGTTCACTGTTCTGAAACAACTTTAATCTTGGACTGTGAATACAAGACAGCAGTGCGATCCAAATGAGCTGAGATTCAAGACTAATACAGTAGAAGCTTTTGCAGCGTGTCACACTTCAAAAAAAAAGTTCAGGATGTTATTGTGTGAGGCAAAAAGAGTTTGTATGCTAATTCAGATACAGATTTTCTCACCACAAGAGGAATATGAGTATCTATTCCAATGCATTAAATCCCTATAATTGGCCTAACAGAGTATACCATGCTGTTTAGAAGAGGGGAGTTGAGGTTTGTCTATGCGACACAGGGGATAGATTAAGGCGAAGCAACATCAATCAACCCACTAAAACTCTCCATTTTTGTCAGGAGACACCTATTCTGCTTTACTAGACCTTCGGGGACTAATCTGACCAGCAGAACGAGTCTCATCTTCCCCGTGACCTCGCTCTAAATGAGAGGCAAGGGGTCCTGTGGGTCTTGCTACTGTGGCAGACTGGAGTGCTGCACTCACGGCCTTTTGCGATGCGCGTTTCGATGTGGACCACATCTGATTCTTTGTCCAGCCCCATTACCGCCCTTGAAAGAAGCGGGAGGAGGAGAAGATGGAGAAGAGCAGAGAGAGGTGGTGGGGGGAAGAAAAGGCAAAAACGAGAATGGGAAGAGATGTGAGTATCACAACCGTAGATGTACATCTCTATTCTGTCAAACCAAAACAAGATGTTTTTTTTAGCTCCTGTAAATCACTCAGTGTAGGATCTCGGGCACCAGCAGCAATTAATCTCAATTCACTAAAGCATCAACATAGGAAACAACAAGGGGGGGGGGGCAAAACATCAGCTATTACCATAAATATCTACAATTGCAAATATGTGTTGATAAAAAATTGTAGGTGGTTGCAAAAGCATTTTGAAAAATAACGATTTGACGTAATATGCGTGAACAAATGGTTTTCAAGAGCACAAATAATGCATTCTTTCGGGTGCCAGTATACCCGCTGCGCTCTTCTTATTTATCAAATGTTTCACTATTCAACCATGTGGAGAGGATGTCCTCCAACCAATGTCCTTTCTTTTCCCAGCTAAAAAAAAAAAAAACACTTGGGTTTGACACATGCCATGACAAAGAGGGATAAACAGGCTCACATCAATATTCACTGCCTTGTGCCTGAGCAGTTGAGATTACTAAATGACAGCGACAACAAAAACAGCATGTCATGTTTGTGCTATGGAAAAAGAAGCACAATATTCCTTCATGTCTACGTGACATGGATATAATCAGTGTTGTGCTTGACTGCCACGAGTGAGATGTGTTTTTGACAAGAGGTCACTGGATCCTCCTGACAGCTTAGGGTCATGAACACTATCATTATGCAAATTACAATTAATCACTGTACAAAACAGTTCAAAAATAGGATGCAGATAATCATACCAGTAGAATCGGCCTGGCATCACGTTGTCGTGAACAAGCTGCCATTTCCTCCCAAAGTCCATTGAGCTGTACAGCTGCAAGATAAAATTAGGCTGATCTTCGTCACACTTTTAGGAGGAAGATTTTGTTAATGAGCAGCATCACAGTTATGATCACATCCACAGCAGAATCACATGAAAACAAAAGTTTTTTAAAATGCTAATGCATTCAGCATCACATATTATCTCATCTCCACTTAAAGCTTCATTGTGGATTCACTCAGAAGCTACCTTGCTGTCATGACTGTAAGCCAGTATCCAGTTCTCCTGTGCCGGGTGGAAGAGGAGGCTCAGGATGTTGAAGTTAATGGGATGCTTCTCAAAGCTTGCCCCTTCATCTGAACTGATGAGGACAGCGCTCTCTACCTCTGGGTCGCTAAGCATCATTATCTAAAGTAGGGAAGGCCAGACGAGGGATATGGCATCAGAAG
This sequence comes from Seriola dumerili, assembly GCF_002260705.1. Taxonomy (NCBI): domain Eukaryota; kingdom Metazoa; phylum Chordata; class Actinopteri; order Carangiformes; family Carangidae; genus Seriola; species Seriola dumerili. The sequence goes on along the minus strand of NW_019174733.1, from coordinate 3,136,702 downwards.
AGGGAAAGAGACAGAGATACAGTCATTTGACAGCAATTTAAAAAAAAAAAAAACTGTAATTTTATGTCAGGAAAGAGCTTGTAAGAGATCAGACAGAGAGACAAAGCAACAGGGAAACGCTGACCTTCTGTTTGTTGGTAGGGCAGACGTACAGGTAACTTAAAACTGTCCTTGAACCCACTTTGTCATTGAGTTTGTTGTAGGTGCTTCCATAATCACTGGATCTGATTACAGAGAAAAGAAGAACATGTTCTGTGTTTGAAGAAAAAAAATATCCATTAGAGACCTGCCTGAAACAGACTTTAAAGCACCATTCCAGTGGTCTGGCATGTTTTAGCCCATTAACTACAAATCAGTTATTCTTTACGTGACTGCATCTCCAAAGCATACCATATCTGTTTAGATTGATTTTCAAGCAGCCTTTTTGCTTTAAGAGGAGGAAAATCAACGTGCACAGACTAGCTTCATGCTAATGCGTTGTTTGTGTTGCTCTTTTAAAGCACTTTGCTGCAATCCTGCAACAAATGTGCAACACTGAAAAAGAAATGTGATGTTATATGTCACCTACTGTAGGTACTCTTTATTCAACCAACATGTTTCAGCACAGGGTGGTGATGAAAAATCAGGTTTAACATTATCTATAGTGATTTTTTTCTAGCTGCTCTCATGACATCAATATGCATCTAAATCTACCTCTAATTCCAAAAACCTTATATGTAGGATGTGAAGACTGTAGGACTTAAATATTATGAATCAAGAGGATCCAGACACTGGAGTAAACTTACTTTAGATAACTTTTTTAAAAAAATGAAAATTAATTAGTCAAGTAAATCCTGTAGAACAAAAACAAAACAGCGGGAGTTCCCCGAGCAAACAATGGGGATCAGGGATTGGTTGTTAAATGCACATTTACAGCTCATTCATTTCACTGTCTGGTGATGATTTTAGTTAGAGCAGTTATGGCCTCTCCAAAAAGTTGATAGATTTATAGGCATTTTTAAGGCAGGAAAAAAAAAATTAGAAGTTCTCCAAATGCAAAAAGAAAGTCGCCACGTTATGAGTACATGCTACACACACTCTGTTAGTTTGAGGATGCACAAGCACACAGGTGACAGGACACATATCACTGCCAACTGCTGGAGACAGTAATTCAAATGTATAGCGCATGCAAGCTGTAAAATACAGAGAAGCGCAAAATGAACAGGTGAAATATGGTCAGGTGCAGGGAAGGACCAGGGAGGTGAAGGTGAGGCAGAAGTCAAAGCAAATAAACACATTTGCCTCAAAGATTGGCCCTGTCTATCAAATGAAAAGGGGGAGGGTACAGTTTATGACATCCCCTGGTTTATTCCACTGGTCAACAATTGGTGACAGTGATCAACTAAGAAACACAGCAGCAATTCAGACAGAGGGAAGGAAGTATGAGACTGCTAACTAATGTTAGCATGGATGTAAACATAGATGTCAACAATGCAGGTTTTGAAATATTCCAGAGAATTGGCCTTGCAAATGTTTTATGAGGAAGGAAATGCATTCAACAGGTTTCTTAGGCCTCAAGGGTGCATATAATGCATTTTTGTGTGTGACACTGAATTTAAAAATAACAGTGTTTACCAGAAAACTCCACAGGGCACCTTTAGCTTATTGTAAAAATTTGGGAAAAAAGTATCTTGTCTTTGTGTGGTAATGCATTAGCGCACAGGGGTTAATCTGAGAACTCCCTCTTGCTTGTGCATTAAAGGAGGCTCTGACTCCAATGATCTTTGACAAGCAGCAAGAAAATACCAATATCAATAGAAGCATTAAAAAGATTGACATATTCATATTCATTAGGCATGTCCTACTCCAACTGCAATAATGCAGCTTTGACAAACACAATATGCAAAGTAAAAATTCACCATACATACTGTATGTCAAGCAAGTTTCAAGTATTTGCAAGCTGATTTTCATGCTACACAGATGTGCACTGAAACCAGCGGCAGCCTGCAAGGTAGGAAATGAATTTATGAACTTCAGATATGCGCTGGAAAATGGTCAGCACTAACATAAGTACGCTAAATGCAATTTGTTATTTAAGGGCTAAAACATCCAGCACAGGCGTAGTCCTTGAATATAGCAACACTGTGAGTGATGTAAGCCATTATTCTGCCTTTATGCTTGTGGATATTGGTGCACTGAAGACAGTGAGGAAGGAATTTAAAGACATCCTTTCCGGGGGAAGCAATGAAGTCACCTTTGATATAGTTTTTTTTTTTATCTTAAATTAATGGCAGAATGGCCAGCATTTGTTCTCTCAGTTTTCATCCTCTTCGTATTCAGCAGGGAAAGCTTGAGTGTGCTACTCTGTTGCAATAGTGCAACAGAGCAGCAACACAAAAGTGATGAATACAGGTTCAAGATTAAATATTTATAAAAGCAGATAAAAAGAAGATAAACAAATGATCTAGTTCTTGATCCTTATTAATTAATGGCCTGTATTTAAATTTAGGTTAGTCACAACATGTAAAGAATACGGGCAAGTCCATGTATCCCATGACAAGGGTAGATGTGTCATCCCAGTTTTCATATTTCTCCTCACCACAAACAGCCAATCCAAGCTCTCAGTTCTACCTGAGCGCCTCCAAATGTAATTTCACTGCATAATTGGATAGATACCCAGAGCCTGCTATCATTGTCTGTGCATTAATCTGAATCGTCCCATTTGTTGTTGACATTGTTTTCAAAGACTTACCCCTAAACACATTTGTATTTGCGCTTAAGTACTCCTTTCGCTTGGCATATCTGTCTGTGATTGTGGCAGCAAGAGGAAGACTCTTAAATTATGTTATAACATCGTGAAGTTTCCTTTACCAGTAGGCAATCATCTCTAAACATAAAGGGACTTGATGCGTGTTTAGATAGCTTCTGCAAGTCAACCCATTGATCTGCACATTGCATTTTGCCACCCAGACCGGCCTGGAGCTATAGTCATAAATCATTTATCATGTTATCACAGAAATCATTTACTCCCATTTCTTTTCATAACATTCAAATCTTGGCTACTCTAATACACATACTAAGAGCCTTTGTGCACCCCCTGAGGTACACTCTAATTTACTCATGGTGCCATTGTTAAGCAGACACCTTGATGATGGAAGACCTCCTGTACACAATATGGGATTTCAAAACGTGTCAAGTCGGGTGTAAATCTTGCTGGAGCCTCTGGTGAAACATATTAATTTGAATCTCTATGCTTGGCGGACTTATGGTCTCTTTTTCACGTGTATTTCAGAAAGAAATGAGTTCTCTGCAGGCTATGGGAGAGGTGAGAAAAGAGGCATATCAAAGGCTGGATTGTGCTCTATGGTATAATCCTTAATGAATTCCATTCTTATTTATGACCTGACAGCACACTGTAACTCACCTCTCAATACATACTGAATGGAATTACAGGAGCTGTACAGTAGCAATTGCATGTCAATTGCTTCTGAAACAGAAGGTTATGGATGACAATCAATCAAAAACTCTGGGAGGAAATTTCTAGGTCAGAGGAAAAGAGATCCAGAATCCCTCAGATAAGTCTTCCAGTTTATCTTTCAAAAATAGCCTTTCAAAAAAGTTTCTCTTCTTGTGATGGACAGAAAATAGGTTGGGCCTTTTCTAAAAGGTCACTTCAGTCTTAGGTGTGTTATTTATGGGACTGTGGGAAGCAAAAAGGAAGCTTCATTCTGAACTGCTTCAGATTGCTTTATTAAAACATTATCATATTGGCTTCCACTTTGACTTGATTGTTCATATCCTAGCAAGGAGGAACACCATAAATCATACTCACTGTGCACTGAAAGCTCTATGAATATATTATTCTTATTGTTTTTAGGGACTTTTGCATTTTTATAAAATTCTTGCAATGATGCCATAACTTTTCTATTTAGACGGAAAAGGAAAAATAGCAGCAATTAAAAATGAAAACTCACCTCCAGAGCGAGCTCTCGGTAACAGCCCCCAGGTTGAAGTCATACAGCTTAGTCAAGATCAGGATCACCTACAACATAAGAGCAACAGACACATATAATTACATGCCAAGGTCTGGTCTAAAAAGCCTTCGCATGAGTGCCTCACTAGCATACATTACCTGTCTATACCTAATGATGTGGAATGAATACAACATGTCTGCTTCATCTCTTTACTAATAAATATCAGCCTCATACAGTATGTTATCCCAATGACAAGTGATGCTCGTGTTGTCAGGAGATGTCAGTCTGCTGGTGGCAGGATCTGAAAAAAATCCAATGCGGGCTGTCAAGAGTTGCATCTGTATCTCATGTGGAATGATACCTACATGACAGCAAAATGTGAACATAACTGTTCAGTGAACAATGAAAAGAAATGCAGTAAGTGGCTGCACTGCACCGCCCTCTTTCTTTCCCTTTCTCTTTTTCTCTTTTAACTTTTGTCTTGCTTTTACCTTCAAAATAGTGAAGTAGTTTAGCTGCAAAAGCACCAACAAATGTTGATCTCAAATATTGATGGAAGATGTTGTGTTATTTAACTCATTGGAAGACATCCAGTTCCAGTTTGGGCTAAATGCTTTTGCGTGTTCTCTGAGGATGGTTGGACAATGTGTTTCTGGGGAAGCAAAAATGTGGCCCATAAAAGCCTGCCAAGGCACAGAGGGCAGAGTGAAATGGTGTGCAAACACATTATTGTCACTCCAATGGCATTATAAATGACTTCCCATGGGGATGCTCATAACTCAGCTTAGAAAGGGGGGTGGCGGGGGGGTAGAGTTTGGGGCAGGGCGTGGAGGGAGGAATCAAGAAGCAGAAACATGGCATAATATGACGAGTTTTTTTAAATGCCTGAAAGATAGGTCAAAAGCTCAATTACAGTGAGTTTAAACACATTAACCTTATGGGACCCATGGAACGAGTCATTAAACTGAGAAAAGCCACACAAGACTCAGAGGAACAAAGACATGCCTCTAAGTCTGCTTTGAAAATGTTAAAAACCCAATTGACCCACAATTTAGCCATCAAACGGCCACTGTGCATGGCTGGGACTATCTGCATTACAGGTTAATTAACCAATCACACAGAGAGATAAGCATTTGCATAACTAAATGCACCATGTCTGCAAGGTCCAACACTGGAGTCTGAATCAATTTGGAGTACAGACTTAGTTAAATGGCTGTGATGTTAGACCTAATTGCCTGCTTTGAAAAATAGATACGAGAGAAAAACTCTGCCACACTGTTGATCGTTTGTCTCTTCAGTTCTTTTCTACAAACAACAATGACTCTGTGTCATGGGACATTATAAATACTACAAGGTAAATTGAATCTGGAATTGATTTTATCAGTGTCAAACTAGAGGCAGTTCAGTCCTAACCAAAGAGACTCAAATAGCACAGCAAATTAACAGAGTGAACAACAAATAGACATTCACAGTTTTATGGGTTTCAATCACTTGCGCCATTTTGCACGTGGATCCAATTTAATCAAACGCTCACGAATTCAGATGAGGATGTAAAATAACCTTTAAAAATAGCCCCAAACGGCAAAACTTGATAACAAAAAGCCTCCCAGCACCAAAGCTGCACTTGCCATTAGGAGCTTTGTCTTAACTGCTGTCAACGTGTTTGTATGGTTGGCTCATTAACAAAAGCTGACCCACTGAATTGGGTCAGTGAAGATCTACCTCAGGGACCAACAGACTAGTGAGGCAGATGACTGTTTGGATGATTTGTCCCTAAGTGGATACATCAAGAGTACATCACTGGAGACTGTGTGTTCCCACGTCTTCAACATTATTGATAGGCTGTGCATCTGTGGCTCAAGTCAATAGGGAGCAACTACTATACATGCAAATGCTGGGACCAGTGGGGAGAGCACATGATTTGGACAGCAGATGCGCAACTCGCACTGAGAAGACCCGACAAATGAAGTCGCATTAAACGCAAAAATTCTAAGAGTTTATGGTGAAGTAGTGCATTTATGTAAATACAGGGAACCAACAAACACAAAATGGCTTCCAGAATTATTTTGAGCCTTCTAGGTAAATACAATTCTCCATGCATATCATCACTCACTTGCATACATGAAATTAAGTAAGGACCCTGGAAGGCCAAAAGCAGTGCATTTATTCATGTTTATGTTTTATTGATGTGAGCAAAGAGAGCTTTGCCTCAGGAAAGTCAACCAATCATTTTTCAGATTGGCTCTCACCCTCAGAGGAGTTGGGTTTAGTCATCCTCTTATCCTAACATTCTATTCTTGTTGCTTTCTTTCCCTTCTTTGATTTCCTTTTCTCCTTCTTTCTCTCTTTTTTTTCTTGTCCCTCTCTTTCTTTCATTCTTTCAATCCGTCTGTCTTTCTTTCATTTTCTTCTCTGCCTTTAAAAACAGGCTCTCTAGGTACTTTCTTTTGCTGTGGCTTTTTTTTGCATCCACCATTTAAAAGGAGGAATCTGCACACATGGAGAAGTGATTAAAAAAAATAGAACATCATAGTCAGGTGCTTTTTGGCCATGCAACAGTTTTAACTCTTTCAGATGGCTGAAGAGACAGCCTCCATAGCAACACAGCTATAATGTCATTGTGATATACCGTATCCACACAAATGTCTCATCCACACACACACAGACCTACACGACCCACTTGCACAAGCGTTCAAGCATTCAGCATATGAATGTATGGAGCATTCACAGACAGACTGTTGGACCAAAGCAAATCTTCACAAATTCCCTATCAGTTTTTTTCTTCATTTTTTTTTCTTTTTTTTTTTTTAAGTGAAATGCTCAAATTTTTAGAGTGCTTCAGTGGGACGTGAGAGGCATCTCAACACCATGTTGGTGGGCAGAAAATTTTCTACACAGCTCACAATTTAGGTATGAATCATCTCTGTCTGTGCTACAACATGGCTATTAATAAAATGAAATCATCTGTGCAGTTTTATTGTGCTTTCTAACACACCATACTTCAAATGAAACCTGTTGCATATTCAGCCCCCAGTAAAGCATCATTAAGACAGCACCCCTCAAATATTATTTCTGTCTAATTAGTCAAGGGAAAAAACCTACCCCAACTATACACATCACACCTCCAGATTGTTGTTTCTTTTCTGCTCAGGAGTAACACATCATGGGAAGAAGTAACAATCTTTAGAAAAGTGAGAAATACAGCCACTTTCATGTAGATCTGCCACTGTTTTTGAACCTTGCTCGAGGGGACAACTGAAGGATCTAAATTAATTTCCAAGGGACCCACAAAGTTGAAAACAGTGAATGATGTAAGGCTCTTTGTAATAACTCTGCTAACGGCTCATGCTCAGAGAAGCATTGACACATATCTCTATTTTCTTTACCTTTAGCATCCTCTGAAAAGTTCACTGCAAAAATGATACACATTTACATTCTCATAAATACACATAAGCTTTTGTATATGGTACTGTAGGGTAAACACATCCATACACATAGACATCTCCTGGGAGTAACCCCTGTCTATTTACCTCCCCTGAGTCGAACCACAAAATCAAAATCTCTGACAACTCACTGAAATGTGTTGATGCTAATTAAATCTTTTTCTTAAATATAAGCTTTCATAATAAGCTGCGTCTTCTCAGATATGCCAGCTTTTTTCTTTCAGCTGTCTGGAGGTCAGTGTCTGTGACCTTATCAGAGTTGATGAAAAAGGTTCATTTTGAACCCATGGAGTGATTGCCGACAGTCCATGTGTGCAGTGGTTCATCTGTTTATCTGGGCTGTGTGCATATGCACTTGTACAGTATATGTGTGTGTATTTTTGTGGGCTTTTCTATTTGGCAACGACAGAGAAAGTGTCCTGTAATACAAAATCCTGTAATGATTTATAAAGGTAATAACCTTTAAATTTATATATTTTTTGACATTTTTATACCTTACTATACTATGAAGTTTTTATGCCTTTCTATACTATGACGTTTTATGACATTTTTTTAACTAACTATACTATGATGTTTAATGCCTTTCGATACTAAGACTTACTGCACTATGACATTTTATGCTTTGCTATACTATTATGTTTTTTGCCATTTTTATACCTTAATATACTATGACTATAACGATGATATTGTAGTGGTTAGAACTGTCGCTTCTCAATTAGAAGCTTCTGGGTTCAAATCCCGCTCCCAGGGCCTATCCATGTGGAGGTACTCCAGCAACTGCCCATGAGTCCAAAAACTTACATGTTAGGTTAGTAGGCAACTCTAAATAGCTTCTTCATTGCCTACTATACGATGACATTTTTGACGTTTTAATGCCTTACTATACTGTGACGTTTTTTGTGTTTTTATGCCATACTATACTATGACTTTTTCATGCCTTACTACACTATGACATTTTTGACGTTTTATGCCTTACTATACTGTGACCTTTTTTTGCATTTTTATGCCATATTATACTATGACTTTTTCATGGCTTACTATACTATGATGTTTTTTGTTGTTTTTATGCCTTACTAAAATATGTTGTTTTTTGACGTTTTTATGCCATGCTATATTATGACTTTTTCATGCCTCACTACACTATGACATTTTTGACGTTTTATGCCTTACTATACTGTGACATTTTTTTGCGTTTTTATGTCATACTATACTGTGAATTTTTCATGCCTTACTATACAATGACGTTTTTTGTTGTTTTTATGCCTTACTACAGTATGTTGTTTTTTGACGTTTTTATGCCATGCTATACTATGACTTTTTCATGCCTTACTATACTATGACGTTTTTTGGCATTTTTATGCCTTATTATATAATGTAATTTCATTCCTTTCCATACTATGGCATTTTTATGACATTTTATGCCATACTATACTATGACGTTTTATGCCTTACTATACCATGAAGTTTTTGACGTTTTTAGGCCTTACTATACTATGACCTTTTTTGTTGTTTTTATGCCTTACTACAATATGACGTTTTTTGACGTTTTTATGCTATACTACACTGTGACGTTTTATGCCTTACTATACCATGAAGTTTTTGACGTTTTTAGGCCTTACTATACTATGACCTTTTTTGTTGTTTTTATGCCTTACTACAATATGACGTTTTTTGACGTTTTTATGCTATACTACACTGTGACGTTTTATGCCTTACTATACTATGATGGATTTTGATGTTTCATGCCTTACTATACTGTGACATATTTTGTCGTTTTTATGCCAAACTACACTATGATGTTTTTTGATGTTATTATGCCTTACAATACTATGATGTTTTATGAAGATTTTATGACTTAGTATACTATGACGTTTTATGCCTTACTATACTATGACGTTTTTATATCTTGTTATAGAAAGACATTTTTGTCGTTTTTATGCCTAAATATACTATGAAGTTTTATGCCTTGCTACACTATGATATTTTTTGTCGTTTTTATGCCTTACTATACTATGATGTTTTTTGGTGTTTTTATGACTTACTACAATATGACATTTTATGGTGTTTTTATGACTTGCTATAGTATGATGTTTTTGACGTTTTTATGCCTTACTACACTATGACGTTTTTTGACGTTTTCATGCCTTACTATACTATGATGTTTTATGCCTTACTACACTATGACATTTTTTGTCGTTTTTATGCCTTACTATACTATGATGTTTTTTGTCGTTTTCATGCCTTACTATACTATGACGTTTTATGCCTTAATATACTATGATGTTTTTTGGCGTGTTTATGCCTTACTATACTATGATGTCTTTTGATGTTTTTATGCCTTGTTATAAAAAGAAGTTTTTTTGTCGTTTTTATGCCTTACTATACTATGACGTTTTATGCCTTACTATACTAAAATGTTTTTTGTCGTTTTTATGCCTTACTTCACTATGACGTTTTATGACGTTTTTATGCGTTACTACACTTTGATGTTTTCTGACGTTTTTATGCCATACTATACTATGATGTTTTATGCTTTACTATACTATGACGGTTTATGCCTTACTATATTATGATGTTTTATGCCTTACTATACTAGGACGTTTTTTGATGTTTTCATGCCTTACTACATTATGATGTTTCTTGAAGTTTTCATGCCTTACTACACTATGATGTTTTATGCCATCTTTCAGTCAGAAGGTTCAAATCCAGGTCCTGAGGCCTATTTGTGTGAACTTTACAAGTTGTCCCTGTCTCTGTGTAGGATTTTCTTCTTTTATGTCTTACTATACTATGATGTTTTTTGCCGTTTTTATGCCTTACTTACGATGACGTTTTTGATGTTTTTATGCCTTACTACACTATGACATTTTTTGACGTTTTATGCCTTACTGTACTATGATGTTTTTTGACATTTTTATGCCATACTATACTATGACGTTTTATGCCTTACTATATTATGATGTTTTTTGACGTTTTTATGCCATACTATAGTATGACATTTTATTCCTTACTATACTATGACGTTTCTTGACGTTTTTATGCCTTGTTATGGAAAGACGTTTTATGTCTTTTTAATGCCTTATTATTCTATGACGTTTTATGCCTTTGTACAGTATGATGTTTATGAATGTTTATATGCCGTCTTTCAGTTAGGTGGTTCAAGGTTCAAATCCAGGTCCTGAGGCCTATTTGTGTGAAGTTTGCATGTTCTCCCTGTCTCTGTGAAGGATTTTCTTACTTTATGTCTTACTTTATGACGTTTTTTGCTGCTTTTATGCCTTACTGTACTATGACATTTTTGATGTTTTTATGTCCTACTACACTATGACGTTTTTTGATGTTTTATGCCTTACTATACTATAACGATTTTTGTCGTTTTTATGCATTACTACACTATGATGTTTTTTCACATTTTATGCCTTACTATACTATGTTGTTTTATTCCTTACCATACTATGATGTTTTTATGACCTTTTACACCTTAATATACTATAATTTTTTGACATTTTTCTGCATTACTATACTATGACATTTTATGCCATTTTTATGCCTTGTTTTATTCTTTACCATAATATGATGTTTTTCTGACGTTTTACGCCTTACAATACTGTGATGTGTTTTTGATGTTTTATAAAGTTTTTGGCATGTTTATGCTTTACTATACTATGGCGTTTTTTGAAATTATTATTTATACTATGACGTTTTTATGTCTTGCAATACCATAAGCTTGTGATGGACCAACATTGTGGTACAATAGTTATGCCTGTTTCCTCACACTGAGAAGGTTGAGGGTTAAATACCAAGTTAAGGTTTTCAATTTTTACACCATACTATGCTAAGACACTTTATGGCATTTTTATGCATTACTATACTATGTTGTTTTATTCCTTACCATACTGTGATGTTTTATGACCTTTTACGCCTTAATGCACTATGATGTTTTTTGACGTTTTATATCATACAATACTATAAGGTCTTTGAAAATTTTTATGCCATACTATACTATAAAGTTTTTGGCACTTTAATGCATTACTATACTATGGTGTTTTGAAATTATTAATTACACTATGACGTTTTATGCTTTGCAATAACATAAGATTGTGATAGACGAGCATTGTGGTACAATGGTTAAGCCTGTTGCTTCACACTGAGAAGGTGGAGGGTTCAATGCCAGGTTATGTCTTTCAATTTTTACGTCAAACTATTCTATGACGTTTTTTGGCATTTTTATGCCTTATTATATAATGTAATTTCATTCCTTTCCATACTATGGCATTTTTATGACATTTTATGCCATACTATACTATGTTGTTTTATTCCTTACCATACTATAATGTTTTTATGACCTTTTACTCCACGAAAAACTATAATTTGTTTTTGGACGTTTTATGCCATACTATACTATGACGTTTTTTGAAATTTTTATTCCATATTTTACTATGACATTTAATGGCATTTTCATTCCTTACTATACTATGTTGTTTTATTCCTTACCATACTATGGCATTTTCATGACCTTTTATGCCTTAATGTACTATGATGTTTTTTTGACGTTTTTATGCCATACTATACTATGACGTTTTTATGCCTTGTTATAGAAAGACGTTTTTTGTCGTTTTTATGCCTTACTATACTATGTTGTTTTATTCCTTACCATACTATAATATTTTTATGACCTTTTACGCCACAATATACTATGATGTTTTTTTGACATTTATGCCATACTATACTATGACGTTTTTTGAAATTTTTATGCCATATTTTACTTTGACATTTTATGGCATTTTTATGCCTTACTATACTATGTTGTTTTATTCCTTACCATACTATTCCATTTTCATGACCTTTTATGCCTTAATGTACTATGATGTTTTTTGACATTTTTATGCCATACTATACTGTGACGTTTTATGCCTTTGTATATTATGATGTTTATGAATGTTTAATAATTTGTTTTTGGACGTTTTATGCCATGCTATATTATGACATTTTTTGAAATTTTTATGCCATATTTTAATATGACATTTTATGGCATTTTTATGCCCTACTATACTATGTTGTTTTATTCCTTACCATACTATGGCATTTTTATGACCTTTTACGCCGCAATATACTATGATGTTTTTTTGACATTTATGCCATACTATACTATGACGTTTTTTGAAATTTTTATGCCATATTTTACTTTGACATTTTATGGCATTTTTATGCCTTACTATACTATGTTGTTTTATTCCTTACCATACTATGGCATTTTCATGACCTTTTATGCCTTAATGTACTATGATGTTTTTTTGACGTTTTTATGCCATACTATACTATGACGTTTTTTGACGTTTTTATGCCTCGTTATAGAAAGAGGTTTTTTGTCGTTTTTATGCCCTACTATACTATGTTGTTTTATTCCTTACCATACTATAATATTTTTATGACCTTTTACGCCACAATATACTATGATGTTTTTTTGACATTTATGCCATACTATACTATGACGTTTTTTGAAATTTTTATGCCATATTTTACTTTGACATTTTATGGCATTTTTATGCCTTACTATACTATGTTGTTTTATTCCTTACCATACTATGGCATTTTCATGACCTTTTATGCCTTAATGTACTATGATGTTTTTTTGACGTTTTTATGCCATACTATACTATGACGTTTTTTGACGTTTTTATGCCTCGTTATAGAAAGACGTTTTTTGTCGTTTTTATGCCCTACTATACTATGTTGTTTTATTCCTTACCATACTATAATATTTTTATGACCTTTTACGCCACAATATACTATGATGTTTTTTTGACATTTATGCCATACTATACTATGACGTTTTTTGAAATTTTTATGCCATATTTTACTTTGACATTTTATGGCATTTTTATGCCTTACTATACTATGTTGTTTTATTCCTTACCATACTATGGCATTTTCATGACCTTTTATGCCTTAATGTACTATGATGTTTTTTTGACGTTTTTATGCCATACTATACTATGACGTTTTTTGACGTTTTTATGCCTCGTTATAGAAAGACGTTTTTTGTCGTTTTTATGCCCTACTATACTATGTTGTTTTATTCCTTACCATACTATAATATTTTTATGACCTTTTACGCCACAATATACTATGATGTTTTTTTGACATTTATGCCATACTATACTATGACGTTTTTTGAAATTTTTATGCCATATTTTACTTTGACATTTTATGGCATTTTTATGCCTTACTATACTATGTTGTTTTATTCCTTACCATACTATGGCATTTTCATGACCTTTTATGCCTTAATGTACTATGATGTTTTTTTGACGTTTTTATGCCATACTATACTATGACGTTTTTTGACGTTTTTATGCCTCGTTATAGAAAGACGTTTTTTGTCGTTTTTATGCCCTACTATACTATGTTGTTTTATTCCTTACCATACTATAATATTTTTATGACCTTTTACGCCACAATATACTATGATGTTTTTTTGACATTTATGCCATACTATACTATGACGTTTTTTGAAATTTTTATGCCATATTTTACTTTGACATTTTATGGCATTTTTATGCCTTACTATACTATGTTGTTTTATTCCTTACCATACTATGGCATTTTCATGACCTTTTATGCCTTAATGTACTATGATGTTTTTTTGACGTTTTTATGCCATACTATACTATGACGTTTTTTGACGTTTTTATGCCTCGTTATAGAAAGACGTTTTTTGTCGTTTTTATGCCCTACTATACTATGTTGTTTTATTCCTTACCATACTATAATATTTTTATGACCTTTTACGCCACAATATACTATGATGTTTTTTTGACATTTATGCCATACTATACTATGACGTTTTTTGAAATTTTTATGCCATATTTTACTTTGACATTTTATGGCATTTTTATGCCTTACTATACTATGTTGTTTTATTCCTTACCATACTATGGCATTTTCATGACCTTTTATGCCTTAATGTACTATGATGTTTTTTTGACGTTTTTATGCCATACTATACTATGACGTTTTTTGACGTTTTTATGCCTCGTTATAGAAAGACGTTTTTTGTCGTTTTTATGCCCTACTATACTATGTTGTTTTATTCCTTACCATACTATAATATTTTTATGACCTTTTACGCCACAATATACTATGATGTTTTTTTGACATTTATGCCATACTATACTATGACGTTTTTTGAAATTTTTATGCCATATTTTACTTTGACATTTTATGGCATTTTTATGCCTTACTATACTATGTTGTTTTATTCCTTACCATACTATGGCATTTTCATGACCTTTTATGCCTTAATGTACTATGATGTTTTTTTGACGTTTTTATGCCATACTATACTATGACGTTTTTTGACGTTTTTATGCCTCGTTATAGAAAGACGTTTTTTGTCGTTTTTATGCCCTACTATACTATGTTGTTTTATTCCTTACCATACTATAATATTTTTATGACCTTTTACGCCACAATATACTATGATGTTTTTTTGACATTTATGCCATACTATACTATGACGTTTTTTGAAATTTTTATGCCATATTTTACTTTGACATTTTATGGCATTTTTATGCCTTACTATACTATGTTGTTTTATTCCTTACCATACTATGGCATTTTCATGACCTTTTATGCCTTAATGTACTATGATGTTTTTTTGACGTTTTTATGCCATACTATACTATGACGTTTTTTGACGTTTTTATGCCTCGTTATAGAAAGACGTTTTTTGTCGTTTTTATGCCCTACTATACTATGTTGTTTTATTCCTTACCATACTATAATATTTTTATGACCTTTTACGCCACAATATACTATGATGTTTTTTTGACATTTATGCCATACTATACTATGACGTTTTTTGAAATTTTTATGCCATATTTTACTTTGACATTTTATGGCATTTTTATGCCTTACTATACTATGTTGTTTTATTCCTTACCATACTATGGCATTTTCATGACCTTTTATGCCTTAATGTACTATGATGTTTTTTTGACGTTTTTATGCCATACTATACTATGACGTTTTTTGACGTTTTTATGCCTCGTTATAGAAAGACGTTTTTTGTCGTTTTTATGCCCTACTATACTATGTTGTTTTATTCCTTACCATACTATAATATTTTTATGACCTTTTACGCCACAATATACTATGATGTTTTTTTGACATTTATGCCATACTATACTATGACGTTTTTTGAAATTTTTATGCCATATTTTACTTTGACATTTTATGGCATTTTTATGCCTTACTATACTATGTTGTTTTATTCCTTACCATACTATGGCATTTTCATGACCTTTTATGCCTTAATGTACTATGATGTTTTTTTGACGTTTTTATGCCATACTATACTATGACGTTTTTTGACGTTTTTATGCCTCGTTATAGAAAGACGTTTTTTGTCGTTTTTATGCCCTACTATACTATGTTGTTTTATTCCTTACCATACTATAATATTTTTATGACCTTTTACGCCACAATATACTATGATGTTTTTTTGACATTTATGCCATACTATACTATGACGTTTTTTGAAATTTTTATGCCATATTTTACTTTGACATTTTATGGCATTTTTATGCCTTACTATACTATGTTGTTTTATTCCTTACCATACTATGGCATTTTCATGACCTTTTATGCCTTAATGTACTATGATGTTTTTTTGACGTTTTTATGCCATACTATACTATGACGTTTTTTGACGTTTTTATGCCTCGTTATAGAAAGACGTTTTTTGTCGTTTTTATGCCCTACTATACTATGTTGTTTTATTCCTTACCATACTATAATATTTTTATGACCTTTTACGCCACAATATACTATGATGTTTTTTTGACATTTATGCCATACTATACTATGACGTTTTTTGAAATTTTTATGCCATATTTTACTTTGACATTTTATGGCATTTTTATGCCTTACTATACTATGTTGTTTTATTCCTTACCATACTATGGCATTTTCATGACCTTTTATGCCTTAATGTACTATGATGTTTTTTTGACGTTTTTATGCCATACTATACTATGACGTTTTTTGACGTTTTTATGCCTCGTTATAGAAAGACGTTTTTTGTCGTTTTTATGCCCTACTATACTATGTTGTTTTATTCCTTACCATACTATAATATTTTTATGACCTTTTACGCCACAATATACTATGATGTTTTTTTGACATTTATGCCATACTATACTATGACGTTTTTTGAAATTTTTATGCCATATTTTACTTTGACATTTTATGGCATTTTTATGCCTTACTATACTATGTTGTTTTATTCCTTACCATACTATGGCATTTTCATGACCTTTTATGCCTTAATGTACTATGATGTTTTTTTGACGTTTTTATGCCATACTATACTATGACGTTTTTTGACGTTTTTATGCCTCGTTATAGAAAGACGTTTTTTGTCGTTTTTATGCCCTACTATACTATGTTGTTTTATTCCTTACCATACTATAATATTTTTATGACCTTTTACGCCACAATATACTATGATGTTTTTTTGACATTTATGCCATACTATACTATGACGTTTTTTGAAATTTTTATGCCATATTTTACTTTGACATTTTATGGCATTTTTATGCCTTACTATACTATGTTGTTTTATTCCTTACCATACTATGGCATTTTCATGACCTTTTATGCCTTAATGTACTATGATGTTTTTTTGACGTTTTTATGCCATACTATACTATGACGTTTTTTGACGTTTTTATGCCTCGTTATAGAAAGACGTTTTTTGTCGTTTTTATGCCCTACTATACTATGTTGTTTTATTCCTTACCATACTATAATATTTTTATGACCTTTTACGCCACAATATACTATGATGTTTTTTTGACATTTATGCCATACTATACTATGACGTTTTTTGAAATTTTTATGCCATATTTTACTTTGACATTTTATGGCATTTTTATGCCTTACTATACTATGTTGTTTTATTCCTTACCATACTATGGCATTTTCATGACCTTTTATGCCTTAATGTACTATGATGTTTTTTTGACGTTTTTATGCCATACTATACTATGACGTTTTTTGACGTTTTTATGCCTCGTTATAGAAAGACGTTTTTTGTCGTTTTTATGCCCTACTATACTATGTTGTTTTATTCCTTACCATACTATAATATTTTTATGACCTTTTACGCCACAATATACTATGATGTTTTTTTGACATTTATGCCATACTATACTATGACGTTTTTTGAAATTTTTATGCCATATTTTACTTTGACATTTTATGGCATTTTTATGCCTTACTATACTATGTTGTTTTATTCCTTACCATACTATGGCATTTTCATGACCTTTTATGCCTTAATGTACTATGATGTTTTTTTGACGTTTTTATGCCATACTATACTATGACGTTTTTTGACGTTTTTATGCCTCGTTATAGAAAGACGTTTTTTGTCGTTTTTATGCCCTACTATACTATGTTGTTTTATTCCTTACCATACTATAATATTTTTATGACCTTTTACGCCACAATATACTATGATGTTTTTTTGACATTTATGCCATACTATACTATGACGTTTTTTGAAATTTTTATGCCATATTTTACTTTGACATTTTATGGCATTTTTATGCCTTACTATACTATGTTGTTTTATTCCTTACCATACTATGGCATTTTCATGACCTTTTATGCCTTAATGTACTATGATGTTTTTTTGACGTTTTTATGCCATACTATACTATGACGTTTTTTGACGTTTTTATGCCTCGTTATAGAAAGACGTTTTTTGTCGTTTTTATGCCCTACTATACTATGTTGTTTTATTCCTTACCATACTATAATATTTTTATGACCTTTTACGCCACAATATACTATGATGTTTTTTTGACATTTATGCCATACTATACTATGACGTTTTTTGAAATTTTTATGCCATATTTTACTTTGACATTTTATGGCATTTTTATGCCTTACTATACTATGTTGTTTTATTCCTTACCATACTATGGCATTTTCATGACCTTTTATGCCTTAATGTACTATGATGTTTTTTTGACGTTTTTATGCCATACTATACTATGACGTTTTTTGACGTTTTTATGCCTCGTTATAGAAAGACGTTTTTTGTCGTTTTTATGCCCTACTATACTATGTTGTTTTATTCCTTACCATACTATAATATTTTTATGACCTTTTACGCCACAATATACTATGATGTTTTTTTGACATTTATGCCATACTATACTATGACGTTTTTTGAAATTTTTATGCCATATTTTACTTTGACATTTTATGGCATTTTTATGCCTTACTATACTATGTTGTTTTATTCCTTACCATACTATGGCATTTTCATGACCTTTTATGCCTTAATGTACTATGATGTTTTTTTGATGTTTTTATGCCATACTATACTATGACGTTTTTATGCCTCGTTATAGAAAGATGTTTTTGTCGTTTTTATGCCTTACTATACTATGTTGTTTTATTCCTTACCATACTATAATATTTTTATGACCTTTTACGCCACAATATACTATGATGTTTTTTTGACATTTATGCCATACTATACTATGACGTTTTTATGCCTCGTTATAGAAAGACGTTTTTTGCCGTTTTTATGCCCTACTATGCTATGTTGTCTTATTCCTTACCATACTATAATATTTTTATGACCTTTTACGCCACAATATACTATGATGTTTTTTTGACATTTATGCCATACTATACTATGACGTTTTTATGCCTCGTTATAGAAAGACGTTTTTTGCCGTTTTTATGCCCTACTATGCTATGTTGTTTTATTCCTTACCATACTATAATATTTTTATGACATTTTACGCCACAATATACTATGATGTTTTTTTGACATTTATGCCATACTATACTATGACGTTTTTTGAAATTTTTATGCCATATTTTACTATGACATTTTATGGCATTTTTATGCCTTACTATACTATGTTGTTTTATTCCTTACCATACTATGGCATTTTCATGACCTTTTATGCCTTAATGTACTATGATGTTTTTTTGATGTTTTTATGCCATACTATACTATGACGTTTTTATGCCTCGTTATAGAAAGACATTTATTGTCGTTTTTATGCCTTACTATACTATGTTGTTTTATTCCTTACCATACTATAATGTTTTTATGACCTTTTACGCCGCAATATACTATGATGTTTTATTTTACATTTATGCCATACTATACTATGAAGTTTTTTGAAATTTTTATGCCATACTATACTATGATGTTTTTTTTAAATGTTTTTATGCCTTACTATACTATGTTGTTTTATTCCTTACCATACTATGATGTTTTTTTAAATTTTTATGCCATATTTTATTATGACATTTTATGGCGTTTTTATGCCCTACTATACTATGTTGTTTTATTCTTTACCATAATATAACGTTTTTGTGACCTTTTATGCCGTAATATACTATAATTTGTTTTTGGACGTTTTATGCCATACTATACTATAACGTTTTTTGAAAAATTCATGCCATATTTTACAATGACATTTTATGGCATTTTTATGCCTTGCTATACTATATTGTTTTCTTCCTTACCATACTATGGTGTTTTCATGGCCTTTTATGCCATAATATACTATGATGTTTTTTTGATGTTTTTATGCCTTACTATACTATGTTGTTTTATTCCTTACCATACTATAATGTTTTTACGACCTTTTACGCTGCAATATACTATGATGTTTTTTTTTACATTTATGCCATAGAATACTATGACATTTTTTGAAATTTTTATGCCATACTATACTATTTTTTTTTTAATGTTTTTATGCCGTACTATACCATGACGTTTTATGCCTTACTACACTATGACGTTTTTTGTCGTTTTTATGCCATATTACACTATGACCTTTTATGCCTTACTACACTGACGTTTTTTTGTCATTTTTATGCGTTACTACACTTTGATGTTTTTTGACGTTTTTATGCCTTACTATAGTATGACGTTTTTGACGTTTTATGCCTTACTAAACCATGACATTTTTTGACATTTTTATGCCTTGTTTTAGAAAGACGTTTTTATGCCTTACTATACTATGACGTTTTATACCTTACTATATTATGACGTTTTATGTCGTTTTTATGCCTTGTTATAGAAAGACGTTTTATGCCTTACTACACTATGACGTTTTTATGCCTAACTATACTATGACGTTGCTTGTTTTTATGCCTTACTACACTATGACGTTTTTTGACGTTTTATGCCTTACTATACTATGACTTTTTTGTTGTTTTTATGCCTTACTATACTATGACGTTTTTTGACGTCTTTATGCCTTTGAAGAAAGACATTTTTTGACGCTTTCATGCCTTACTATAGTATGATGTGTTATGCTTCAGTATATCATGAAGTTTTAATTTTTATTTTCATGCCTTACTAAACCATGACGTTTTCATGCCTTACTATAGTATGAAATTTTATGCCTTACTATACTATGTTTTTTGACGTTTTCATGCCTTACTATACTGTGACCTTTTTTACCTTAGTATTGTTGACATTTTTTGACAGTTTTAAGATTTTTCATAGTTTGACTTTTTTGGTGTCTTTTTGCCAGACTATTCTATGAGGTTTTTTGGCATCTTCATGCTTTACTATTCTATGACGTTTTATGCCTTATTATAATATGACATGTTTTGACGTTTTATACCTTACTATACTACTTACATTTTATGCCTTATTATGACGTTTCTTGACATTTTCATGCCTTATTATACTATGATGTTTTGTGATATTTTTATTCCTCACTATAGTATAACATTTCATTTTCTTTCACATTTTTATGCCTTACTATGACATTTTTTGACATGTTTATGCCTCACTATACCATGACCTTTTTTTGGCGTTTTATACCTTCCTATGCTATAACGTTCTTTTGACGCTTTCTTTTTTATGGCTTAGTACACAATGATATACCTATGGGGCAGAATGATAGCGTAGTGGTTAAAACTGCCGCCTCTCAGTTAGAAGGCTTTTTTTACAACTGAGGGGAGACTGACACCTGAGATCTTCTCTGCTGCTCTCATTATTCTTTGCAGGGACTTCCGCTTAGCAGCTGTGCAGTTCCTGTACCAGATGGTGATACCGTGTGTCAGGATGTTTTAGATGTTTCCTCTGTAGAAAGTGTTCATGATGGATGAGGCGGAATTTGCTTTTTTCAGCCTTTGTGAGTTGTGGCTGTCGTGTTGATGTACCAGGTCAGGTCATCAGCGATATGAACAACCAAGAACTTAGTACTGATGACTTTTTCTGCAGCAGTGCCGTTAATGCATCAGTGGAGCAGGCACACTGCAACCTTCCCTGGGGTCGAGTACCATCTTCTTCATCTTCTCCACATTCAAGAAGTTGTTGTAGCTGCATGACATGACCAGTTGCTTCACCTCCTCTTTGTAGTGTGCTTCAAAGACCCACCACTGTCATGTAGTCAGTGAATTTAATGATGTGGTTTTATATTATTAATTTTAAACATGCATGTCTATCTTTTATATTTACATATATAATATGAACATATACTGACATATGTCATATATTTCATATATGGAAATTCAATACATGTAAATATATTACATTTGCTTGTCAGCATTCCTGTTTGTAAATTCAGATTTTATATGTTAATAAACCGTTTGGTTAACAGCATGAAAAAGCCAATCTATTCGTTTTGGAAGGGGTGGCAGGGCTGTTGCATCCCTACCAATGTTGGGACCAAACCTACACCCTTGCGATGACATCATTTCACTGTGTTTGTGCTGGCTTTTGCTTGCTGAGAAGGTCTCCTCTCTCACTGTCAGAGGTGGTGGTAGATGGGGAGGGGCCAGGGGGTAATTTGACCACAAGTTTCCCCACTGAAGTGAGGGAATCTATCAAATAGCACACTTCTATCTCTGTGCAGTACCAATGCAATTAGTAAAATCAGTCCCACCAGGAAAAGCTACCAAATAAACCACAATTCATTCATAATACTATGAATACAGACCTGTAATTTCACAGACATATCATTTTTCTGGGTTGTGTGAAATCGTTAAGAATAACTTTAGAATGTGTGTGTCTTGTTTAAAGTGTGCTATAGTGTCATAATTAGGTAGAACCGCCCCTGAGTTAACCAGAAAAGTGCCTCTCTGAGATAAATATATATATAAAATAATATATATAAATATCTTTGTTACAGGAGTGATGTGGCCACAACAAGCAGTAGCAGTAGCAGCAGCAGAACACTGAACATACAACAGAAGCTCCTCTCAGTCAGTTTTACAGACCTGTGTAGTGAGTTTCAGCTCAGTGGTTTTCTATCTGGACCACAATTTTACCATTTTGGTTCACTGTCACCACTGTCAGGGCGTGGTTTTCAGCAGCAGCAAAAAGAGACAGAAACAGTTAGTGACAAGCTGGTGAACATAGTGGCGCATTTGGCAGCTAAAGAGCCAGATATTTCCCTCAGGAGTTGGTTCAGACCAAGCAGAACTAAAAGAGAGTTAATATATATATATGTATATTCATCATCAAGGTGAACACACAAACATGACTCCAAATGAATGATAATGTTGCTCTGTAAATGTTGGATGTGTAAATAAGCTCACCATGTCAACTAAAAAGGTGATGATATGTCAGTGTTGTGTTCACAACTTGTTTCCGCTGCTCCCGAGTGGCCAAAAAACAATCACCGACTGCAGGTAAATGATGCCCAGCTTCTACATAATTATTCATAATTACCCAAAAAATGATTCTCCGCTATCACTGCTTCAAATAAGAAGCAGAGGAAATAGTTTCAAAGCTGAAAACATGGACGCAGTGGGAAGAGCCAAGTCTTCCAAATAATGCAGATCCATGGGGGGTCCCTAATGCACGGTGGCCATTATCAGACAGCAAAAGCTGGTATATAACAATACATTGCAATTCACCGGTCTGTTCCCGCAGATGCAATCCTGTGGATGCAAAAATAAAACCCGTTTCATTTGTTCTTAAGCTCATTACATTCTCAACTTCATTAAGGGAACGAAGACAGAAGCCAAGGGCAAGAAAGAGTCATTGGAGTAATTTGACAAACACTTTATTTTGTTTAAGTCAACTTGCTAATTAATGTCCTAGATCTCCTACCCACACTGAGAACATTGCAGGTCTGTTGTAGACTATCACTTTTAATTTTATTTTTTTGTGCTATGAAGGAAAAGTTCACCAGCCAAGCACAAGAGAAAAAAGATTTTGTTTCCTTTGCTGAGCCAAATGGCCTTTAGAAAAACATGGTAAGACGACCAGCATAGACATAGACAGTAATCTGTATATCAAAACTTAAAGAGTCATAAAACATCCAACACTGTATAAACTGTAACTTCTTTTCTCTCTCGTAAGATAAATATATTCATGCATCCATTAGAAATTATCTGATGCAAACACCTGCAGAGAAAAGAAATACAGTATTGGTTGCAAATTTGCATAAATTTCTTTAAGGCTTGACAGCAGCGAGGCCAAAATCAGGTTGCACTGCAAGTGGGTGGAGGAATAAAAAACACAACATCTTGATTGTGGCTCTGTGAGGACATCTCCAAAGCAGAGCACTTAACAAAAAAGACAAACGTCTTTTAAGAGAAATAGTGCGGTCGAAGCAAGGCCTTACTCTGTCCTCATCTTATCTGTGGACCAAATTGATTGTTTGTACTTTTGTGGGTGAAAACATACTCCGGGGAATGCTGCTTTCATCAAGTAAACCCCAGCGAAAGGTCCCTTGTGCATTAGTCTGCTGTGTGTATGTTTGCTTATCTTTCCGACTGCCCGAGCTTTGGTCATATAGCCCTGATGCTTTGAGCTTGAGAGGTTTCAGCAATCAATTCAGTCCATTATGGCAGGGAAATTAATGAAATGGGCTGAATATAAAAGGGTTTTACTTCAAATACAGCTCTATTGTGAGGAGATTTTGTGGGAATGTTATGTCTCTCTAATACTAACAACAATGCACAAAATTGCCATTAATGGGAAAAAAAAGATTGTGATTGCTCTCCCTGTTTTTTGGGTTTTTTTTTTTTAAAGAAAGCTTGGGGTAAAAAGCCAGTGAAATATATTTTAAAGGACTGCGTATAGAAATACACTCACAGTTCATATTTCTCCTCCTATGTTTTAAAGTTGACTTCGCAGCACATTGCACTGCCGTTTGCACAAAAAGGTGAAAAACAAAGAACGCAGCATTCAAGGACAAATTTGATGGCAATTTTAGAAGTCATTTAAATGATTTGACACATTTGACAAAGTTTTAGTCACATTCTGTGCAATTTAAAATTAATTTGATGCATTGTAAGTGGTGTGGAGAGCCAAAAATACAACATTAGCATTTTACTATGACAGGTTTTTTATTCTGTGCCACTCTTGTTTGCTCATACTTAGTGTTCAGAGGTTGAAGGTACACTAGCATGACTGCATTTATTCTTTTTGTGTGTAATCCTGTTATTCATTTACGCCATGGACTACAACCGAGATTGGAAATTTATGAGGGCAAAAAATAATCATTTGAAATCTTAGGAGAAATGAACAGTCTCTTATTGAGTTTGAACACTAGTTAGTATTTCGGACAACTTTGAGCAATGTAACACCATTCAGAGATTTCTTCCCATCTTTTCTGTTCCTTCACAGCTTTGGCTCCTAATGGCTTGGCTTCTGCCCCGGGGGATGGGAGGAGGGGTGTCTGAGCTGGAGCCAAAGGCGGTAGTAGTGGGGTCCAAATTGAGATTTTGGAAGGGGAGAAGCCCTCCACCTAAAATGACCCTCTTCTCTGCCAAAAGTGCTGTGAGACTCGGTTCGTGAGCTAAATGTGTCCCACACTTGCCTGTTTTGTCTTTTTTTCCCTGTCACTTACTTGCATTTTTCATAATGTGTAGAGGCAGCGAGTGGCTACTCTTTAAGGTTTAGTTTACATTCAGTTTTAAACTGTATTTCTTCTAGAAATTATATTTATATACTATGCATTTGTTATTCCAATTATGTTTAGACAGAAACATGAAAGCTGCCAGGATTATGTTCAGTGTGAGCATCTTTTAATACTACATTCTTGTACAGGACTAAATTCTAGTTAAAAGTTTAAAGTTGTACATAACATCCAGTGGATCAGCCCCTTCTTTTCTTCCAATAGTATGATTTAGACCGACAGTGCACTGGGTTCGATGGGCTTGACATGCACTAACTAAAAACTGATGACTGACAAAACCGAATGTCATTTCAGTTCAGTACAATTATGCATTGTGGTGTGTAATGTTCTCTAAAAGATTTGTGGAGATATGTTTTCATGACTTTGGTTTTGGATAAAGTTTACTAATCAGGCAGATCACCAACTGAATGCTTTCATTTTCCACCTTGCCACAGAACATAACACACTTCTGATGTGATTAGATCCTTCCCACCACAGGGAAAACCCAATTATGTCCAATACTTATTTTTTTCATGAAAAAATGCTTAATGTTGTCAGGCAAATCTGGCAACATCAGTGGGCCTTCAAAGTGCAAGATTTTAGGACCAGAGAGGTTTGTATCCTGAAGTCCCACATGTGTTTAGGTTTAAGATAGAGGTCTGGTACTGATACTAGTATTGGAAATGCTTCCAATACTGCCTAAAATAGTGCATTGGGTATTGGTGAGTATAAGGGAGTGCATGTACACCGATCTGATACTGTGTAATTTATTAATGAGCTTTATACTGTCACACCCAGATAAAACAGCAGTTTACCCAGAAATCAATTCTTCTTCACCGCTCTAACAGAGTTGCACAGGAAGTTGTGTGCCACTGGCAACTACTACAGTTAGCAAAATGTCAGAAATTTGGCAATATTTGACATTGGAAGTTCCCACCAGCACAACAGCAACATGTACAGTATGCAAGGCTTCAATTTCAAGGGGTGGCACTAGTGTTAGGACACCCAGTATAGGAACTGTTATTTATTCCTGGAGTATTTTTTTTTGATGATTGACAGTCAAATTAGATAATGAAAGAAAGATTGTATGGCATTCGTGTATCTGTCCATGTTTTACTTGAGCCATGCCATACAGCAATGATAGCAATCATATCACATCCATACAGGGTTTGCAGTACACAGCTTTTAATGCGATGGTATTGGATTGGTACTCGGTATCGGCCATTATATAAGTTCAGATATCCGGAACTGTAGGGAAAAAATGGTATCGGAACATTTCTAGTTTAAGCAGCAAAAGTAGTTTGGTTAACAGTATTTATAAGTATACACGTTGTATCTCATACTTCAAGTCACTGAAGACCACCATATTTCCAAAGCCTTAACCAAATGGCATGAGTACCTAAACGTAATAATAAAAAGGTTTTAGCATGCTTTGGTTTCTAAAAGCCGATATCTTAATGTATAGTTGTAGGACAACAAATAAAATGCATTGTCAGGAAACATTTTGCAGATATCTTCAGTATCAACTTTTTGCAACTTGTTAGATACGTTAATTAACATTTCCTCATTCTGTTGATAAAAAAATATTATTTAGGCTGCTGGGTTTATCTAATTACATATTCATTGAAAAATTAATGCTACATGGACGCTTTTAACCGGAATTGTGTATAATGTGACATTTTGAGCCATTTCTTTGTTTGTTTGCTTTTGTCTTTGTTTACTTGCTTGTTCTGTCATGAAAACACTCAAATTTAATGCTGTTTAATCTTGACGTAAAGAGCGGAAAACAACTTTTCAAGCATATTAATTTTAGAGACTGCCTGATCCATATTTGTCACACCCAGTTTAATATGTGTTGTGTACCATCCTCACAACGGCAGTAAGTCATCTACACTATCCATTACATCTCCATATAAGAAAGAGACATGCAGCACAACTAAACATAATATAGATCTGATGAGATAAGATGAAATTCCAGCTGTCTTCATGGAATATTGAATGAAATAGCAAATACACAGCAAAGAAAGACAGAAATGAACAGGATTATCATCAAAGATGGTCATTTAAACTTTGTGAAAAGCACAATTTAACTGTCAGTGTGTCAAGTCGCAAAGCACAGCATGAAATCAAGAATTAAAGACTACTGGCTTCAGCTTTAGATGGTGTGTGGAACTGGTAGCGGTAGTAAAGCTGGAACGCAATTAGACGTTATTTCAAATTCAATGCTTAGTTGTTTAAATAATTTATAGTCTCATGACATACTTATTGATGACAGTTCACATCCACTTCAATACAATCATTAACTCATGCAAATGATGTGTAGGCTCTGTCAAGTCATAGCTCTAAAAAATTTTGATGAATATTTTGTCACCAAAATAATAATAATAATAACTGCCATAATTTAGATCCATAGTTATGTAGCCTCGGATTTCAACTATAACTCATGTTAATTTTTTTCTTCCTTTTCAGTTCAAAGCAAAAGTAACCAGTCACTTTAAAGGATTTGTTCCAGGATACCCATAGAGTGAGTTTTCTAAATATGTAATTTTGTGTTTGGAAGTTTTCCATCATCTCCATTGATTGCGCAGTGAGTGTGTGTGTGTGTGTGTGTGTGTGTGTGTGTGTGTGTGTGTGTGTGTGTGTGTGTGTGTGTGTGTTTGTGTGTGGTGATTCAGGTTAGAATCTTTTGTACCTTACTGGATAGGAAAAACCATTTTGCCCCGCTTCAACTAATACATTCCTGTCACTGTAAACTGCCAAGTCAAACCATTATTTAAGCCAACTGCCACCTGAGCAATCCCAGTCATCTTTAAACATGATAGTAACTGCTGGGCTGCTTCAGGCGATGTGCTGCTTTGAGGCAGTATAATGTTACCAAACCAGGGTCACTTTGTTCGCTTGATATTGGAAGTAATGAAACTAAAGAACAAAACAAAACATCTCCCAATTTGAATTCCAATTCTATGATTTTCCCAATCAGAAAATGCATAAATTTGTTTTCATAACCTAATCACAGCTATAGTATGTGTCTACCACACTGCGACAGTTATTAAACTAATTAATCACATGCAAACCTGTCAAATATGATTCTGCACCCGCTTTGTCACTTTGATTAAAATTGAAACATAAAAGTGTGTGTGTGTGTGTGTGTGTGTGTGTGTGTGTGTGTGTGTGTGTGTGAGAGAGAGAGAAAGAGAAAGCGAGACTGCGACTTGTAGAGAAGCACAAAGAAATCAAGTTTTGACAGGTTGCGTGAACATACTAGGCAATTTATTTGCTGCTTAAAATGCACTTTGTGAGGCAAAACTACAGTCTAAGTGCCGAGGAAGCACTGAGAGCCTATGTTGATGTGATGCATTATGGTCCCCAAGCACAAATGATTCATGAAAAAAAAGGGTACACATGCATGTCATTTGAGGAGTAAAAACCGTGATTTTACTGAATTATTACTACAGAGACGATGAAACTTGAATTCTCTGTGCCATATAACAAAACCGAGGCAAAAGGAACAACAGGAAATGCTTCCTTTTTCTCAGCAAATGTTTAAAAATTGCACATCCCGAGCAATTGTTTTTGCTGTAGTAACCAGCAGTCTACACTCTTACATAGCATGCAGGATGGCTGCAGTTCCTATCAGCAACTTACAATCACATCAGTGGACAGTGGCACCCCTAAAGGCTTGAGACGGGCTGGATTAATGAGCAGACTTATGGTGCTGACACCCCGAGGGACAAGGAGGTAGAAGAAGAAAATGCCTGGTAGAAAAAAAAGTTATCTTGATATTTGTTTTGTTTCCACTGGCTACAACTTTGAAATAAAAAAAATCTGAAACTTAACTGACAATCAGCTAAAATCAGATTGTGTATTAATAGTAATATACACAAAACATCTAGAAAAATACTTTTTTTAAACATTTCCAAGTGATGAGGTGCTGCTAAATATTCGAATACAACATGTGTCACAGGAAGAAAACAATACATACTGAAATGTTAAAACTTCCACCACTTTTGATTTTCATCATATGTAGCCTATCATGGATCAAAATCTCCTTACCCAGCAACAAGGGGGCCAGAGGATCAGGAAAGGTGTATGAATAAAAGGTTTTATAAGGTCACATATTAGCCTCTTTTGACTGTGACTCATGTGACTTTTCTATTAAAGGTCCCATATTTTACACTTTTACTGTGTTTTATTTGAAGTTTTGATATCCATAAGAAGATATATTTGTGGTTTTAAGTACCAAAAATCACATTAATATAGTTTTACATCACCTCTCTCAGGCTTCCCCCTGGAGCAAGAACAGGGTGTTCTGTATCTCTGAGCCTCTCTTCTGATTGGTTGACTGTTTTCTGAGTGATGCACAGCCAGTCCAACCAGACTGTGGCCTAAGTGCAAATGGCGACTGTCAGTTGGTGCTGAAATGAGCCGAACAGACGGTCACATTCAGACTAAAATGCTCTAGTATTTTAGAAAAAGTAGCCCATCTAATGCAGTCTAATACAATAGTCCTGCAATACATCCACCTTAAGGTATTGGTTGAGTGGGGGTGGGGGATGAGCCCTTTACTTTCTGATTGGCGTTAAGAGTCCCATGCTCAGGAGAAGATTATGGGGGAAATTAGGTCTGTTTCCCATGACCTTAACCTTAACCTAACCTTAGCTTAGCCACCCTAACCATTCTTATAATACTTAACCCCATCCTAAACCTAACCAGTTATCTCTGCCTACACTGAAATCTAATGTTTACACTTCCTGATGGGAGCATCAACAGATTTCCTTGTTTGAAATATGTTCATCACAGGCAGACAGATGGAAGACAGAGGCCATCACAGCGTCCTTGGACATTTGAAGCGTGCGCAATGGAGGCAGAGTGAGAGAGGGGTGGGGGCTGGGCTTTTTTTTTGGTTGGGTGGGGCACATAAATGTGGATGGTGAAGCGGTGTAACAATAGGGAGAAGGACAAAAAAAAATCTGCTGAGTCTAACCAATAAGAAATAAGACGGACTCTACTCTTCACAGTATTACCATATATCACACAGTGAATGTGCAAGGGAAAAAAGAACCAGGAAAACTTGGTATCGTTTCAAACACCTCATTAAGAAATAGGTTCCTTCAAAATTTTTCCTAGAGGAGCACTTACACGGACAGTCAGATACATACACAGACCGCCCACTCTCCAATTATAGTAGTAGGATGAACCTTAGTCACAGGTCTTTAATATTACGATCCTAGGGAAGGCTTTGCAATTATATACTGGCTTCCTAACATCCACTGATGGTGCAACATTTCCTCAACATTTTTTTGTCTTGTAGCGTGCTAGCTCAGTGATGGAATGACTGTTTCATGTTTTGTTGTTAATAAAGTGGAGGTGTGGCTGAGGGCTGTGACATCACAAAATTACGGAAGTCCTGACGGCTCGTTTTAAGGCAGAGTTTCTGAATATGGGCTGTGTGTATTTCTCTGCATATATACTTTCCCAGTATTTCTACAGCACCAAGACCTGCTCTATAATAAATAAGGACATGCAAATCTCACTTTCTACAATATGGGACCTTTAAAGGGGATCTTAACCAAAATTATAACCGCAAAACTAAAAAAAAGCAGTTGCTGTGTAGAATATAAAAGAGAAATGTGGGAAATTATAAGATAAACAAATACCACAGTGAAACTTTTCCCTTTGTTGTATATTACCACCTCAACAGTGGTAGCTTTTTAATGCACTTCTCATCATCTGGTAACACCCACAAACTCTGGTCAAATGCCTCTGTGAACTGGGAACCAATTCCATTTGATTTTATGGATCAAGGAGTTTCTATGCAACCAGCTCCGGCATGTTAAATGGAATGGCTGTCTATCTAATGAACCAGTTTTAAACACGTGTCCCCCAGGGCCGTGCCATTTCCTCTATTTTATTGTCTATTTATGCCGATGAGATTATGTGCAACAATAACTGCCTCATTCTGATTAAGCATGTGGACAACGCGGCCCATGAGGCCTGTCTGATTCCCAGTCAGTTGCCGCATGAAAAGACGATGTAACAGAGCTGACAGATTGGTTTGACTGTCGCCACCTTAGAACAAACCAAACAAAAAGCCAGAGAGATTTCCTCCATGGCCAAGAAGAATAGCTGGCCTCATCAGTGTCCTGCCCCTCCTAAACAAAGCTTCTAATAGCGGGCCAATGACCAGACCCTTATTCTCATGGTACATGGACATCATTTACACCAACATACAGTATCATTTCTGCAGCAGAAGCTCAGGGGATACGATGTCAATAAAGATGCTCATTAACTGTCCTCAGCTTCAACGTGGTGTCCTAGTTTGGTCAGCTGTCTGTGAGGAGTTTGCAAAAATGGTCAATCAGGAGCCCAAAATCATTTGGCTGCCAATAACTCCCTGATCACCAGCTGGCTCTCACACTAAGACTTTTGCCTTCGGGGAGGGTGGGAGGGGGCTCCACATCCCTTGAGTGTAGAATGTGCTGCAATGGCTGTTTAAAAAGATTACCAACATAGTCATATCACAGCTTGAACACCCATGTGAGGCAAAAGACTGAAAAATTTATTTGCCATACAGGATATCCCCAGCCAAGTGTATTTATTAGTATTTTTTTCGAATAAGTTTCATTTGTATTTGTTTCTATATTTTTGCTACAATTCATTATGAATCACAAATCTTTATATCTCCATCCCGATTCACATTCAGGGCAGATTTTAAAGAGAAACATGCACAGTCAATCAATAGTACATGTAGTTAAGTAGTATGAATTTTTAGGGGTATTCATGCAGTATATGTTTTATTCCCATGGTTGAGTCCAATCAATGTTATCTCTCAGAGAACTATGACTCCAGGCTTTGAGGTCTCAGACAATCACAGAAATCGAATATTAGTCTGGAGACAGATTTGTGGACAGATTTGAGGTTTGAAATTCTTTTATCAAATCTGAACTCTGAACATCCCCTACTGGCACTTTCACCATCACCTTTTACATCTTTCTCCTTTCAGTCCCTGTGGGATTTTACATCTTGGCCAGATCACAGGCAAAGTCTTGAGGTGAATATTTGATAGAACTACCCTATACCACAGGAATGAAGTAATTTTCCTTCAAATGTCCCTTTTAGATTGGATTTATTATCAGTCATTTACATCTAATATAGCCTGAGCTCTAACATCTAGTCATAAAATGCCATCAATTTAAACTCTGCAGTTTCAGTCGTACTTTTGGGACCACAGACAGGGAGTCAGACTGTATAAATCAAAACTGTTGACTGGCTGCAGTGACAAGCCCATCAGTGATGATCAAGTGAACAGTGTCCTGCAGAACAAAAGGCCATCGATGGTGAAGACATCTCAAACCAACAACATATTTCACGATACATCCAACAAATCAGACTTTATTAGGTACATTTCTGGTGTATTTGTGTAAAGAATGTCTACGACGATACATCAACGTGGCCAAAGTCTGTGTTGCCTCTAACGTTATGACACATTGCCAAACAGAAAATGTACCAGATAAGAAAATATATTTCATATAATCCATCCTGTGGAATATATCTGCCTTTTTTCATAATGTATGAATATTCTCAGTTTCTGGGACACACAAATCTTAAAATGTTACTACCACACACCCTTTTGCCTAGCATATAAGGTGATCTGAATATCCTGAGGTAAAAAGCCAGAGTAGCTCTTTTCTTTTGTACAAGGCTGTTTGTAGTTTTAAGATATTTGTGCCTGATAAGTGCTGGTGCTTGCAAACACTTTGGCATGCTGTATATGTAAAATAAGAGATAAAATCTCCGTGGCTTTGTCTTTGTGATGGTAAATGGGTGTGCAACCACGGAGTGTGCGTGCAGCTGTAATGTGATGTGATGTGTGTGTGTGTGTGTGTGTGTGTGTGTGTGTGTGTATGTGTGTGTGTGTGTGTGTGTGTGTGTGTGTGCCTGTGTGTGAGGGTGGAGAGGGTGGTCTTGGTGGTTGCTGCAATGTCTTGTCATCCATTTAAGTTGTGCACATTCCCATCAGCCTGTTTCGAAGTGCAAAGCATGGCACCATCACCATCTCATCTCAACAACAAACATGTTGAAATGCTGTGTCCATCCAGGCAATTAGATAACTATGAACTATGTGAGTCAAATGTCAATGACAAAGGCATGGCTCATTTGCCAAAAGGTCAGACTGTGTCTCATCAGCGTCACATTAAGGGCCAGGTTGAACACAATCCGTTTTAATTGTAGCTACTGCACCTTCCTGAGAGACATTACTTGATTATTTCATAAATAATTAATGTGTTGTGATTGCTGCCAAAATGCCTGCACCTTCCCATAACTCAGTGTCACCTTAATTTACCTGGGAGGAGGTTAACTGTTAATTTAAAGTTCAGGTGGGAAACAGTTTGTTGTAATAAATGTGCCTACTCTAGTTTGAAAAGGCAAGAGGGAATCCTGCAAGTGCACAGCCATGTCCATCAGGACAGGCAGGCGCGTAATGCGCATACAGTCATAAGCTCTGTGGAGGCAACAACAGAAAACATAACCATGAATGTGAAAAGAGCAAACGCGCTGTTCAATTCAAGTCTGTGAAAGACTGAAATAATTCATGTGTAGGAACGAATTGCTCTCGTGCGCGCTGAAACAGCTGTGCGTAAAAATGAGACAGATTCATGTAAATGTAATAAAACATTTTCATAATTTGCAATTCAGTAAGAAATAAAAAATAATAAACATTATCGCCAATGTTTGGGGCATTTTCGTGTTCTCTAAAACGTCTATGATATGATGAAGTGTACGTTTTTTTTGCGAAACTTAAACTCACGCTGCTGTTGTGTCCAGACCAGTGCACCATCGCCTGGTTGTGCGCCGAGTCTCCCGACAGAGCAAAGGTAGAAGTGTCCAGGTGAGGCTCACTTTGTCTCGGGTTAGACCCTCTGGCTTCTTCCCCGGTGCGCCGGTACTCGGCTCTGGAGTTGGAAACACCTTGCACATTCTCCACAAACCTCTCTCCTGACTGCGCTTCTCCACTTATACTCCTATCCACATTTTCGCTGTATGTTGGACCCACACTCCTTTTTGCCTTTCTTCTTGGAGAAACAGTCGCTGCAGGTCGCATTTGGATGTCCTCGGAAATGTTATCATACTTCTTAATAGGTATTTTGAGACGACTGTTATAGTTTGGTGCCGTTTCGATGCCAGTCGGTCCGCTCTGTGTTTCAGTTCCCACTTGCTTGCCATTTTTCAAAGCACCGACAGCATCCGTTGCAAAAGCGTTAAAAACTTTTGTGCAATTGTCGTCTTTGGGTGAGATTTTGTCCTCCTCTGATTTTCGGGTTACACGTGCTTCCAGCTGCATAACCTCCACGCGATAAAATCTGTCGTTTGCTCTGGGTGAACTTATTTCCGCTTGAGCCAAAAACTTAGAGTGAAAGAGGCAGAGCAACACGAAAGCCAAAAGAGAAAAACTCCAAAATGACCACAGTCCCATCGTGTTCTTCCAAACGGATAGTCTATCAGGGGAGGGAAAAGATGTGGCAGAGCTATTCAACTTCTAAAATATTCAAGGCATCATCTTTACAAGCAAGAAGCCATTCTGCAGACCCGCTCACGTCCAGGAATTTGTCAAAGTGAGGGAACAGTTGGGGAGGCGCTGCGCATCAGGCGAACGCGCCGACGGAGAGTGACTGCAGGAACAGATCGAGCTCATTGTTCACGAGGCTGTTCAAAAAAAAAAAAAAAAAAAAAAAAAAAACGGCTTTAAAATATTGGAGTCACCCAGAGTCATATTGAAAATATTCCTCAGTCTTATTACTGCCTGGGACGTCAGAGTTTTTATTCTGTAAGGTCTCAGGCTTTTTATGTAAACCTATAAAAGTTATCCTAAACAGCTCTTGATTGAGCAGCGCGGTTGACAGAGAAAGTAATGTGGGTTTTGCTGAATAGTGTTCACGCTGTGGCAACATTTCTTTTCTCTTTTTTTTTTTGCTTTAAAACGACAGAAAAGGAAAAAAATCACTTGCTTGCATCAATCAACACCTGTCAGCTGTGTGCACGTGCGTGCACATGTGTGGGAGTACAATTTGGGGAAATTCAGATGGACTTCCTGATACAGATCCAGACGTGTTATTTATTTCGTTTTGATGTGCAGAGCTGCAGAGTTGCAGTATTTTCCACCTGTATTTGACACTGTAAGTCTTTTTTATTTAATAAGGCCACTAATACAGTGCGCCTGAGGCCTTCTACAGCACAACAGCCCAGGATACAAGAGGAGCTTTGAAGTCACACTATCATATGTTTGCTGTCATCTTCATGACTTGTGGTGTCACACAGGCAACAAACCCCCAACAACTGTTTTTTTTTAATCTTGGTACTTTCACATTTCATATTATTCCTTCATTTTTACAGTGCATGTTTGGAAAAATTGAGCTTTCCCCAAATCAATATGCTATTTGAGAGGTATTAGTTTCAATTAGTGGAGCCAAATGAATCCTGAATGGCAATTCCTATTTCCTGCTGACAGAGCTCTCTGTCAGTTGTTGCAGAAATTGCATGCCAATCTTGTTTTAAAAAAGCCTTATTTTTTGATTTGGGAAAACTTATTATGATGCCTTGTGATAAGGAGCTAAAACAGGCATTAGATTTTTTTGATATCCCAAGGGAGAGTCATAAAGAGAAGGATTTCCATCTTCCTCAAGGACGACAAGTACATATTTACATCACAAGAACAGGAACAAGAACCAGATCTGTTCTTGTAATGTGAGGGAAGATGTTAGATATATTTTGAGATAAAATGAGAGCAATTACTCCTATCTGCCAAAGTTAAACCAATCCAGGACCTGAAGATACTGAGTGCGAACCTCTACACTTGCATGAACATGTCAAGTAGTCCTGACTATTAGTTAAGAGAAAAGTGAAAGGTCACTACTCCTGTGCTGCAAAATGACCTGTCTTCCTCTTCATCTTCCTCTTCATTTGATTGTGTACACAGTATCTGAAAACAGGTTAAGCCACATCACGCACATTTTCAGAATTCCTATGGAGGACTGCCGCTTGTTACTGTACTGGGGATGAACTCTCTGCTGCAAAAGCGCGCATCTTTTGAGCTGTAAAACATAGTGTAGTGTGGGGAATACGAATATTCACCGTCCTTGAATGCTGCACAGCAGGAACCAAAGCGCAAAACAATCCACTGAAAAGACCTACACTGACGCAAGTCCATTGCACCCTCAGACAGCGCAGTGAAAACAGCAATCAGAAGGCTAGCCGGCAGAACCATCCTCCTCAGAGGCCTCACTTCTTGGTCACCGTTTTTTGGCACGGCTGTACAAACAAATTGAGATTCATACAAGTGAGGGCTGCGGGCAGCAGGTGCTACTGTTGAAACTCCACCTCACGCCAGACAGCTCACTCTCTCTGCAGGCCATTCCCGCCAGAACGCCTCTGCAATGAGGGGGTAATTGGACTGATCACACTCTGTTTACCCATTATGCTGCTAAAATGAAGTGGGTTGTTCCCAAACACGCTGTGACAGGCCGTGGAGGGAGGAGGAGCCTCTTCCATCAATGACACATCTTTTAATCTGCACTAACCTTGGGCCGAGAGAGCACCGGGTGGATTTCAATGTGTTTGTGTGTTTGTGCACATGCATGTATGTGTTTATAAAGAGAGCGATTGTGCTTTTATGTGAAGAAATTTCTGAGGGAAGAGTTTTAATGTGTCTGTGACTATGCCCCACATCCCGCCTGTGCTTAAACTATGACAAGGAATATTGCATATCTTCCTGGGTGGAGGACATCTCAGATTCTGCATAAATCGGAGCCACAGTGAAATAGAACAAGAGAAAACGAGCGGAGAGGACAAGACTAAAAACTGTGTACATCGGTGTAGCTCATTCAATTTTATGTGCTCTCCTCCCTAGTGTAGATCATTAGCAAGATTATCAGATGTAATCATCTTATTCTGGTGGCGCATAACTCAAGACCGTCCCCACATATACGGCACCATCCTCACTCCTGTTTCTACTGAAGACAGGGAGCAAACTCTAAAGCTTTCAGGACAAAATCCCATTTGTGCATCCGCTGTCTGCATCCCAAGCTTGTTAGTTCCAACACTTCAGTGATCCCGGCGGAGCGGACGCACAGGCAGTAGCAGGAACCATAATGGCCATCACCCAGACAGCTCACACTCGCATGCAGGAGATGAACAGCAAGGTGCACTCCCCACTTGGCTATACCCATGCCATTAAAAAGAGAAACTTTCTTTTATTGCAAATGGCAAAACACTTATTTTGTACCTCCTTCATCGTCTAGATGAAAGGAAAGCATTTTAAAATCACAGTGGGAGGAGCAGTTTAGGACAGTTTGCCACTGCAATAAACTGGCCCTGTCACTGAAAATACAACTCTCCTCATTGTATTACTATTAGCTCTTTGAGGTCTTTGTTCTCAAGCCTTTGCCTGCACATGATGAACACAGGGACCAGCCTGTCAAGATATCAGTACAATTTACTTGATCTCCCACAGCTGTAGCTCATCTTTCACACACACACACACACACACACACACACACACACACACACACACAGAGTAATGTATCACTTTGCAGAATTTTCTCAGATGTGCTGTGTCAATTATAGATTTTGTTCATCCATATTCCTTAACATAATATTGTCATAGTTTGGCCATTACATCTGTCTCTTATGATAACACTGTACTTACCAAAGTGACTGCTTTCATCTGAGAACGTGGAGAGATTCCTACAACAAAGTAAGATGGGGCAAGAAACAGAAAACAAAAAACAAAACAAAACACAAGCAGTCAGATGATCAGACAGGCTGTAAGCCAGCAATTTACCTCCATTATCTAAACCATTTTCTGTAGGTAAAACAAAAAGTGTACACGCCTGGACTGTAATAATCCATCGTTGCAATCCTGTCCCCTGGAATTTACATTTATATACAACGAATTAGGCGACAGCAAATAGGTTCTGTAAGAAATGTGATGCCAACTGAATTACATTTTCTATCAACATAATGAGAAAATGATGTAAATGAACGTGTCTGCAAAGTCTTGAGCTTATCAGTGAAATGTTTACTGACAAGGTATTTCATTTGATTTTCCTACAGCACAATCTCTTGCAATATAATATTCACTATTAGCAATTAAGCATGATAATGTTTTTTTTTTTTATGGCTATGTTTAGGCACTCACAGCATTTGGTTAAGGTTAGGGAGGTTGCATAGACTTTGTTGAATACTGAAAAAGATAAAGCACAAGAAAAGTACTCTGAGCAACCTCCCTTCGACTTGCATGGGGCACCAAACTGTAGCATATCCTACACGTTGCCAGTGCACAGTACACGCAGCTAATACGTTCCTATCAAAACGTAACTGGCAAAAGAAATTATTGATATATGTGCACAATTTCTAAGAGAAAGGTGGTCTTAGGTCTTAGAGTGAAACATTTGGGTCATAATTTTACAGTTTCCTGTTGCAATTGTTTTCTTTTCCAAATACAATGTTTAAAACCTGATCATCTGACTTCTGACTCCTTTTTAGCAATGTCACTGCACTCCCAGTTTTCAGCACTAACATTAGAGCATACAATGTCTAACAAGGGGTGGTGCTGCTCAGCAGATAGCCCTGTCATTTCTCCTTTACAGGGTTGGGAGTTTCTCTCTATACACCACTGAGATTGCATGTTCTTTCACTGCTACTCCCACATGTAAGTCGAGTGAAATTCCTTCTTGAAGTTGACATACCTAGCTAGGAGTATGTGTGACTGTCTGACTCTATCAACTGTGTGATAGAATGACAACCTTCAGCCTGGTTTCCTGTCTTGTGCCAGATGAATGGTGGGAAAGGCAACAAACATTGAGTAGGGTCGAGATGAGCGGGAAAAGGAATGAATGAACTCACTCTTTTGTTAAACAGTTGTGGCTCCAAATAATGTTTTTGATTTCTTTTCGCTGGAATATGTCACCACACTCATTTCTAATGAACGTTTGTTGCCACTGTAGAGTGAACACCATCTGTTATCAAGCAGAAACCCATTGGCCCACTTTGAAAACACTAGATCTGTCTTTTAAAGGGAAATGCCAGCAGTTTTATGCAGCAGGCCAGTTTAACCTTTGTGAATTTTAGTCCAGTTTTTGGCTATACTGCTAACTCTGGTTGGTTTTTTTACCCCCATGGGAGACATCCACGCTTAACACATTCATGTGCACGTTTCATCTACCTTATTATCAGTCTCTGACAGACAAAGGAGGAGAGAAGAAGCATAAACCGTAAAGCCATACTTATGCATAATGAACCCTTCCACAGATGGTGACGTCACACTTGTGCATAATTGCATTACGGTATGTTGAAGACTGAAATTAAGGAGGAATAAGTGAGGAGAAACAAGGTCACTATGCTCATCTGGTTCCTGCAGTATAAGGATTTTTCTGTTTAAGAACAATTGGTACAGTATAGTGTTGGTGTAGCTCATTTACTTTTAATATAAATCTGATTTTTTCATATTAAAGTTAAGGCAAATACCCCCTGAATCTACAAAGTGACCTCTGTTTTCACTGGACCAGTATGAGTTAGACATTATCAGACATTGTGTAGCTATAGGACTTATTTATGCTCACAAATACTGCTCAGGATGTCAGACCATACTGTGGATGTAATATATGCATGCATAGATTTAAAAATTGAGTGGAATTCTTATTTAAGTTAGTTCCAGTAAGGATTGGATGGCAAACAACAACAGGAATAAGATTAGATTAGAAAAGTGATAAAAAAAAACCAAAAAAAAAAACAACCCCAGCATGTGACAGACTTCCATCCAAATCCCTTCTCTCCTTGTTAGTATTAGTATGATGTTGGGGCAGATTTATAGCAGTATAACATGGCAAATTAAAAGGAACCAGTACGTGTTTGGAATGAGAACTGATTAAAAAAAAAAAAAAAAAGAATTCCTTCCCATCATCTCTGCTCCAACATCATAAACAAGTAATGGTTGTATCAGTTTACTGTCGTGTTATATTTTATGCTGACAGACGAAAGAAACATCTTCCCCATTATGGATTTTGTCCCACATTTACAAATCGGCTGTGTAACTTGGACTTTCAGTGGTCTTCCTTCAGGCTTTCCTCACAGACTGAAAGGAAAGTCGATACTGCTTAAAACCCTCTGCAACTTTTCCGAGATTTTTTTAAATGAGCACTTTAGAACTCGGCCAAAGGTGGTGTGTTCCCTGCTCCCTTACTTTTTTGAGTCTATTGGCAGGCAATTGCTTACCACCAACAGCCTTTTTCCTCCCCCCACACACACACACACACCCACACACACACACACACCCACACACACACACACACTTTTCCTTTTTGTCTCCCTCTCTTTCTTGGTCTCTCTCTCCCTCTGTCTTCCTTTCAAGTGCATTCCCACCCCTCTACCCCACCCCACCCTCTCTCTGTCTATGTGTCTCCACTTGCACTTCCTCACTTCTTTCCCATCTCTCCCCTTTTGAAGTCTGAGACAGCTCAAAATCCAACGTGGTTCTTTTTTTGGACAGCCAAGGGGAAATGGCTCCGAAAGAGAGGCTCAAGTTCGATTACAGCTGTTAATCAAAAATCTACACTGCCCGGCATGGCGTGATGTGAGAAATGATGTTGGTTTCAATCTGTCAAAGCCACTATATGGAACATGTACAGACCTATATGAAGATATATTGTACTTTGACACACACTTACTCCCTGGGAAGAATTAGAAAAATGAAAACTCGCTTGGACTAAACAAAACACACACCCGTGAAGATATGCAAGAGAGGACAAATGAAACTGAAAGCAGAACAAATACACCACCAAATACCCATGCTCAAGCTATTGTATCATCCCTGGCTCAGTGCAACTCATTCACCACACAGATGTAATACTATTCTGCAAACCTTGGATTGTGTTCTGTGGCAATGTTACTGAACATTCACTCTCAATGCTTTTTTAAGTTTATGTGTTTATAGCATCTCTCAAATCATTCTCTTGGCAGCATGCATTCCTGTCTGCAACATTAATTTTTTTTTTTTTTTTTGTTTTCATACTATCACTTGGGAGGTATCAAAGTATGAAATTTTCAAATTCTACCCATGGTGGTTTTAAAGGATCATTTTGGTCATACTTTGTCAAAAATTCCAAACAGCAGTAATTATACATGAAAATTATAATCAGTTACTCATTACAAATTATTAATTGAAGAAGCAATGGCATGACTTTACTAGGGCGCCACAGTGGTGCAGTCATTAGCACTGTCGCCACACAGCAAAAGTTCTGGGTTCAAACCTGTTGGCCAGCTGGGGCCTTTTATTGTGTGGGTACTCCGGCTTCCACCAACCATCCAAAGACATGCAGGTCAATTGGAGACTCCAAATCCTCTGCATTCACATGTCACATATTCTGTATTTAAAAGCTTCAATCTTTACTTTTTGCATCTGCATCATTATCCCATCTGGCATGGTCCCGCTACCTTTCATAGTCATGCAGTAGAGTAGACTGGTGGCTATGAATTGCATGCCATGAGATCCTCTTAATAGTCTCAGTGGCAATTTTATTTATGTTATTTTTTACTTTTCAATTGGAATACCAAGCTGCCATATTTACAGGCTCCACTGTAAATCTCATGATAAAACCATGCTGATGAAAAGAGTGAAAAGAATGTATTAAACTTTCTCAGTTTTCACAGCAGTTCCCACAATAACAATGCATGCTGTACCTAGAAGACCAGATCAGAACAGAGCACAGCATATAGTTAATTAAAATTCAATTCAGGCCCAAATATGGAGACAAATGAAATGGAAGAAGCATGAGAGTGCCTGGAGAGCAACAATAGACATGCTACAGATGGATATGCAACTGTACAGGCAGTAAAACTTCATTATAATCATTGCTAAAAACACTTTAATTTAAATTCACAGTATTACACTGCATGAAACAACATGCTGAATAAATATATTGATCTGCATGCATGAATGTAAAGCATAATATCAAAATGCTATGTAAAGGCCTAACAGTATTTTCAGCATTATTCAGTGTTATGTGGCCAAAATACTTACCTATACACTTTTGTACTGCGGCTGTTTCCAGGATTTGGACGAGACTCTTTAGTTCCAGTTAAGGGAAATCTTAATGCTACAGCAGGCAAGGACATTTTGGACAATAGTGTGCAGCCAACATTTAAGCATGGCTTTAGGGAAGACCTTTTCCATTTTTAACATAACAATGCCATTGTGGACAAAGCAAGGTCCATAAAAGAATCTGTTTAAAAAAGTTAGGTGTGGTAGAACTTGACTTGCTTGCACACAGCCCTGAACTCAACCCTTTCAAAGACCTTTAGGATGAATTGGAATCTTAGTGTGAAAGTGAAAGTAAAGATACAAGTGCAAAATACTTCTCAGTGCTCATCACCTCCAGTCAGCAAAATCCTTGATTCTTATTTGATACCATTGACCGATTAGTCAAACCTGGTTCTCCTGGTGTCCCTATTCCCTCGAATACAGACTGAAAGGTTTTTAACCTTTTTCATAGACAAAATAAAAGATATTAGGCCAAAGATTCATCCACACACTTTTGTGCCTGACTTATCTTCTCTTCAATGGAATACTCTATGTTTTCAAGGAAATCACCATCCAAGAATTAAAAGACACCATTGCACATATGACACCATCATCAGATCCACTGGAAATAATACCCACCAGATTCTTATTGGAGGTTATTGAAGACCACTAGTGTCCAGCCAGCAACACAGTAAAGAGACTTACCCTGTAAGAGTTGTCAATGGTATCTTGATAAAGGCTGATGCAGTTGAATCCTCGGTACTGGTTCTGCTTGATCTAAGTGCCGTGTTTGACACAGTTGATCATAGAATTATTATTGAAAGGCTGAGAACTTGGGTTTGTATATCTGGGACTGCCCTCCAATGGTTCCTCTCATATTTTTCTGACAGAAAATTTGTTGTGTCTGTTGATGGTTTCTCCTCCTCTCAAGCATTGTCTACATATGGGGTGCCGCAGGCTTCCATTCTAGGAAGAATTTTATTTTCTCCTTGTTTACTCCCTTTGGGCCAAATCGTTACACAGCACAATATTTGATTTCATTGTTATGCTGATGATAATCAGCTGTATTTTTCCTGCAAAACATCTCACTCAGCCAAGTGATCTTCTCTGCTGTTAAGGATTGGATGGCAGTAACTTTCTTCAACTGACCTCCTCCTAAATGGAAGTCCTTATTATAGGCTCTGAGCTTATCTATGGCCAAGTTCTGCCCGCTCTTGGATCCCTAGCTCAACATGTGGTACCCAGTGTTAAAAACGTTTGAGTTATTCTGAATATATATATATATATATTTCTTTAAACGATCATCAACGAGTGAGTCATGCTTTTATTACAGCTCATGTTGTAATGCAGTTTTCTTGTGCCTTGGCCTAAACATGATTGCACAGCTTCAGGGTGTTCAAAATGCAGCTGCCAGACTTTTAACCAAATCACGAAAGCATGATCATATCTCCCCTATTTTAGCTTTCCTTCACAGGCTGCCTGTCCGTTTTTGACATTTAAGGCCCTGCATGGCAGGGCACCAAGCTACCTATCTGAACTTCTAATTCATTACGCACCAGCCCATAGCTTGAGATCTTCAGATAAGGCCCTGTTAGTTATACCCCTGGTCAAGGCTGAAGACCAAGAATGACAGGGCTTTTACTGTTAGGACTCCAACCCTCTGGAATAGCTTACCAAAGGAACTTACAGTGGAAAACTCACTAGTTGTTGACTGTGATTTTGTTTTGTTTTTGATGTCTTCCTCCTTACTTTTATTTGTTCTTCGTTTTGAAGCACTAGTGCTTGTTTTGCTACAGTATATACTGTAAATAAATATCGAGACACAACATGGTTGTGTTTTTAGAATTATGATTATACAGTTGTATATAAGTGTGCTGTTGAGGGGTCTACTTAATTTGGGCATGTGGTGCTTGGTATGCTTCAATATGTTGTTGATCTCAGGACATTACAGATAAATGCTAATTAAACAGATTTGTTTACCAGCACCATTTGCCAGAGTCATTCAAAACTCATACTTGAAACTCATGTACTTTGTCCTGAAACTTCCCAGTTAACTACTGTTATTTACCATTCAAGGACAACTTCCTAGTGT
Source organism: Seriola dumerili (assembly GCF_002260705.1). NCBI lineage: Eukaryota > Metazoa > Chordata > Actinopteri > Carangiformes > Carangidae > Seriola > Seriola dumerili. Next base: position 3,092,225 of record NW_019174733.1, on the reverse strand, counting down.
TAAACTTTTCACTTTACAATTCGATGGAGACCGCCTGAATGCACCATTAGTTTTGTCTCTGCAGGCTTAGAACCATCTCATTTGGACAGGAGCTGCAGGTTCAGTGTAGCCTTCAGGTCCTTTGAAGGACAGCTTTGTGAGCTGCGTCCTTCAACGAAAGGGAAGTCCTTGAATTGGGAGGCAACAATAGACAGTGTCCTTATTGTGCAGCTGTACAGCTAAAGTTAATATATAACAGAAGGAAATATATTTGAAACCATTTTTAAACAACTGGAATGGAACCCATTCAAAGTAAAACCACAGGTTAAAGAGACTAAATGAAGAGATGAAAATTTAAGACCACCTCCATCATCCAGGTTAAGGTGCCTCACTATACAGTATACAGCCTATTAGTCTTTGTCCATGGTTCAAACATTTCTGTTGTTTGATAAATTTCCAGCATAATGACTTCAGTGATCTATCTGACTTAAATTCATTTACCTCATTCATTTAAAACTGACGAGTAATTCTAATGGACTAAATAAATCAAATCAAAGTGCATACAATTTATACTCATGCTGCAAGTATATATAATAATATCATGTCTAAATGACAAATCCAAATTTATCTCTGTTGCTTTTTAGGTAATAGCACAAAATAATATGGAAACATTTTTTTTTACTTTTATTGATTTTATTTTTTGGACAGTTACTGTCTTATAGCCGCCTGGACAATTATTATAAAATTGTAACCGGTAACATTTCATAATATCTTAGTAATGATACAGACAACCATGAAGCACCCTGCAATTTAGGAGGTTTCAACTTCAAGCTGTTCTTATCAATATTTTTTATAACAGCAATGGATCAAATGACTATGTATAATGTGAAAGGTACTGATCATAGTGATAAACCTACAGATAATTATCACCTGACTCAATTCCCCTCAGCTCTACAGAGCACTTTAATATCTTAATTTATTGTTTTGGTTTTTATGGATGCAGTGTTACTGTTTTGGTTCATTCTCACTGTTCTCATAGTGTCATTGTCCAAACCCACTGTACAATAACTGCTCAGCACCAAACAGTATATGACAAAGCTGACAACCAGCTTGTGAGCATACTGGAGAATTTAGCAGGTACACAGTCGGATATTTCCCTCTGGAGTTGGTGGCGGAACTGAAAGGACAGCGAATATTTAACTTACATTTGCAGGGTGGACACACCAACACGACCTCAAGTAAATGCCAGTGTTGCTCTGCTGGATGTGTAACAGGCTGCTAACATGCTTGCTAACATGTTTGCCACATCTTCTGCCCCCATGTGGACAAAAATTAAATAATGCAGGGTCAAGGACTTCAGAACTCTAACAACTCTAAATCGTCAACAACCAAATCAAGTGTTTCCAGTTAAGACCAGACTAAATAAGGTTTTTTCAGCACCAGGAAATATCAATTATATTTAGTTGCAGTCTTGTGTAAATCGTCATATTAAAATCCCAAGGTGAAATCCAGCTCCTATATTGTGTTTGGATTTTCTGTGTTTAGATCATGCTTTGTAGCTTTAAATAATCATTTTACATCCTCATTACATCCTGTATATATCTAAAACACTCTTTGCAGCATACTCGCCTGAATGAAGCATCTAAGACGAATTTATTGGAGACCTATTTGAATGCACATCTTTAATACGCTTATGTGGAATTTAAAACCTCTCTGAGATAGTAAAAATGATGAATAAATGAAGGATCACATTTAATTTGGTGTTTTACCAAAGTGCCAACATTGTCATTACAAGCTACTGGAGCAAAACAAATTGGTAGAGCAGAGCTTTTCAGGCTGAAGGTACAAACATGGTATAAGAGTCTGGTGGGCATTCATAATTTCCAAAGTTTAAACTGCCTCCTGTAGGGCCAGGGGCTGAGTCTTATCAGGGATGACACGACTTTTACTCTCTGAATCCCCCGACTGCTCACTGTTGTTAACTCTAATGCTTTACATTTTTTTTAGTCCATGCTGAGAGGTAAAACGCACCAGTTAAGCTGCACAATGGTTCCGGAGCAAGGATACTGGCGATGAGGGTATATGTTCATACCCATTACACAGTCACTCCTCATCACAGCAGATCTGATGGAGTTGCTGTGATGGAAGTGAACGATGTGAGAGGGCAACGTGCGGCTTCAGAGCCTCACGCTGCGCTCTCCCTCCCTGGTAGGATAGAGGCTTAAAGCTTTCCACTGTGACTAAATTAAAGGATCTTCCCCCTGTGTCCCGACTCCTCTGTGCTCCTCTCCCTCTCTGTTGGGTGGCTTTCCCCACAATGAGATGGAAATGTGACACAGTTAGGTGGGACTCCTGCCTGGGCCTGTACAGAGGAGTGGAGGTATGTGTGACATATTTCCAGCGACTCCTAGCTGCTCCCAGAACAGCTGCTGAGGACTGTTATGACAGCTTTCCACTGAGAGCACAGGAATCCATCTTCTCTCCACGACACTTCTATTCCAGTTCAGTCACTCTCATTTTTCCTTTTTCCACAGTTTTTTCGATGCTGTCATTCAAGCAAGCCTAGATTGGGTTTTGGGGAACTGAAAAAGTGGTGGAAAGCATTACTTTTTTGAATAACACTTGGCAGGTGTAATTACTCAGTTCTGTGAAACCTTCATACAAGGTAAGAGGAAACATAGCTCCTGAATGCTCGCACTACTTACCGACAGATATTAGGAAGACACCCTTTGATCTTGCATTGTCTCTAACCATCCTTTCATGTGACTTTTTGACAGCTTTATGAAATCATAGTTAATGCCTTTGGACAAATCTGCGATCAGATGGAGACAAGAGAGGCAAAACAAAACTCTTGTCTCTTTAGTTCATGCCATTGTACAGTATTTAATCTGATGTGCTCAGTAAAAACGCATATTTTGTACTCTCCATGAACTCTACAGAAAGGTAGAGGAATGTGCAGTTCAGATCCAAATGGTTCACTTGCACTGAATAATCTCAAAACGGGCACCTGTTTATCCTGGCTTTGCTGTGGAATACCAACAGGAAACCAAGAGGAGACATGCTTTCCGACCAGTGGCTTATGCACAAAGCTCTGCTGCAAGAAACAAAACATAGAAATAAAAATTAAAATCCTCCTCCCAGAAAAAAAAGCCCAGAAAACAATTGAAAAGGATTTTGTCTGTTTACTGTGAGTCATTCAGAGCGCACAGGGCAAATTTTTATTTCTTTTAGTAATCTCTCTGAAACAGATGACATTCATGTTCCACTGATATCAACTAGCTGTGGGTTAAAGGCTGAAATATTCATTGAATGTTTTATATGAGGGCAGACGAGTGAAGAAGTGGAGAGCTAAACAGTCAAGCACAGGGCAGTTATTCAGGCAGGCTTGCAGCTAGTGAGTGGAAAGAGTGGGGATTTGTTTTCAATCAACAGAGGAAACTTGACTGCGACAGTTGATGTGGCAACCAACAGTACACACACAAACACGATGATAATATGCAGTGGTGAAGAGTTAGTGAGGAGAATAGTGGAACTAAGAACACACGGGGAGGACCCTCAAGAAGGCAGAAATTAAAAGTTTGTTTTTATCTGCAATTTAGAATTTTTCTTCTTAATATTAGCATGCAATGTGGCTAGCAACAGAATGTTGCAAACTTGTCGCATAGAAATTACATTTATATACAACTAAACTGGAACAGCAAACATGTTTTATGGGAAACATAAGCACCAGCTGGATTATGTTCAGAGGTACATTTATTAAAGGCAGCAGATTCACAAGGAGGTGGTTTGGGGTAGAGGGCAGCTGCAAAAAGTGCAACACTGTCAGACTGGAGTTTGCATCCAGAATCCCATCCGTGGTTAGGTCTAGGCAACAAAAGGGAAAGATTAGGGAAAGATTATGGAGCTTTTTTCTGCATTACACCAGACCACAAACTTTCCCTAACCTTAAAGGAGCCATTTTTAAGTTTTGCTATTGCTACATAGCCAGCGTTAGCATTAACAGCTGTTTACTTACCAGTCTAGAAAAAACGGTGCAAGTTCAGCATTAACAGCTGTTTACTTACCAGTCTAGAAAAAACGGTGCAAGTTCAGCATCAAACTTGATTCCTTTACTCACCAGGAGCTGTCTTCAGCGGTGGAAAGCAGCACCAATGTTAACTCTAGTTTCTGTCACATCTTTTCTTCTACTGAAGTTAGCATGCTAACCAGCTAGCCTCAGCCCATCTCGTCACTTTCCGATAGCGACTCGCTGTAGCCTCCGATCTGCACCGAAGACGTATCGCTGCTCAGACGGAGTCTTATAACCTCTTGTCTTGAAAACGCAATGATGGCTGAAGCTCTTGTTGAGCGAAAATCAGCACCACTCGCTCCCAGCAAGAAACCATGTTTGGCGGCAGAGAAAACATACAAAAACCCCCTTAAGCAAGTGCTGTGAGTGCCTAAACATGCCAATAAAGTTTTCAACTGGAAGATCAGATATTTTGGCAGAGAAAAATACATTGTCAGTGAACATTCAGTACACACATTCAGTATCAACATATTTGTGACTTGCCAAAAAATTTAATTAACAACATTGTTACGTTAAAAGAAAATATAATCTGTAACATCATAAACATTCAAGGGGACAAGCTTGAATATAGTGATCTTACTAATAAATGAGGCAGCATTGCCTTTAGTTTCAGAACATTTTTGGTACCTACCTTTTTCCTATGTACAAATGGATTGTGTCTTTAATTTTCTAAAGTTTTATTATACAGCACTAGTTCTATCCTTGGAAACAATTTCAAATTAATTCTGCAAATAAAACATGGCAGTGAAGTCCTATCCAGTTGGCTTTATTATGAAATGCAATCATACAGTAAACCTTTCCAGAGTTAGATGGCTTTGCACCTCGGTCTTATGCTCTGGGTAAAATGAAGACCTAAAAAAATAATGTTTTATAAAGCTGTCAAACCACACAGTGAAAGCTTTATACAGTAATTACAGTACATTGACAAGAAGGCTGAAATATTTTGAGATTTCATATTGTGGAGACTTTCTTATAAACTCCTTCATTACTGAGTGCACTAATAACCACTACAGATGCATGTGTTTACTTGTTGATTCAGTTTGTACAGGTGTGACTATCACCCCACATATGTTCATGTGCTACCTAATCTATAAATCGCAGTCAAATACAGATGGCTGGAGCTCCGACTGTTAACCATAGCCCAACATATTCTTCCTGTTGTGTATTTTCTTCTGAAACAAACATAGTGCCATGTCTATAATAATGGAAATGTTGATGCTATGTACTGGACTCTGTTCTGTTGCTGCTGGATAAAGAAAGATAAAGGTTACACTGGAGAGCAATTCATGCTTTCCAGAGAACCGATTTAAAATGCAGGTTTGGGTGACCTTGCAGTCAGGTGAGCATGAGGCAATACTTAGGAAGCTGATTCTAAATACTGCCCTTGCAGGGGCAGATCAAACTCTGCCTAAAGCCTTTCTAAGCTCCAAACTCTCAAATCACCACTTCTCACCCAGCAGACCATAGTGCGTGGCCTCTACGGCTCTTCTTGGCTTATGTGTATGTATTTCTGCCACTTTGTTCTGAGCCTTTATGACTCACACCATTAGCAAGCCACCTCTCTCTCTCTCTCTCTCTCTCTCTCTCTCTGTTTCCTGCACACGCCAGCAGGATTTAGATACCCTATGTATTATGGATGGGAAAAATAAACAGAATGCACCAGCCATTTATATGACACACTTGTGAGATCACAGGACAGGAGCGATTAGAGTGGTCAAATAAAGCTTCAGCAGGAGATGGGGTAAGAATGAAAAACTGATATAGAGCAGGTCTTATAAATCTGCTTCATTTTTTGTGATGCTTTCCTCTGCGTGTCATATTGTAACCAATTACATTAAGCCACCACTCCCACTCTTGCTGGGAGTCTATTAAAGTGGGCCATAATCTAATTGAGGACTTATGTATGTGTTGTTGTGATAATTATTCCTCTCATTGAGGGTGATAGCACCTTCATCAAGCTCAGCCTGACTCCAGAGGACCTCCCTATGCACAAGTAAATTAACATAGCTGCATATGCAAGGTTGTCATGAACTGAAGAATTATGCTTATGAGAATAATCACTCCCAAGGTTAGGCAAGGGCATTTTCTATTAACTAGCCCCTAACTTTATGGCTCAAGTAGTGAAATCTACAGAACATTTAGCCTAATGGTTATGTAGGCTAGACACTGTAGGTCAGGTGTAAGAATAATGTGTAATACATTGGTATGTTATCAAGTACAGTCATAGAACTAATTAATACAGAAATTAGTTTTGTCAGGTTCAGAGAAAAACCACTGTGTGAACAATTTTTGTCTTCTCTACTTGTGAGTTTACCTGCTCATTATTATGTGATGGTGTCCTACCTGAACACACAAATTTTGCCAGTGTTAGATTGGTTTTGATTATTTGACCTGACAATCATCCCTATTCTTTGTTCAGTTGGAAAAAGCTGATGTCATTCTGTGAAAAATGTGATGGCAATGATAAACCCTATCACGCCAGATATGCTGCCAGCACAGTCGATCAAATCTGATCAAACCACACCTACACAGTTCTGAAGAAGCATGTTAGATGATTTTCTGTTTGTTAAAGGAAGTATTTGTAAGTTTTGCTATTGCTACACACACAATGTTAGCATTGACAACTCTTCATCAGTTGTTGCGTTTACTATACAAGAGGCTATAATACACCCTCTGAGCAGCGTTACTTCTTCAGGGCAGACTGGTCGCTACAGTGACTTGGTATCGGAAAGTGATGAGATGATCTGACCAGACTAGGGATAGCTGGTTAGCATGCTAACTTCAGAAGAAGAGAAGAAGTGATAGAACCAAGAGCTGAAATTTGTGTTGCTTTCCAACACTGGAGACAGCTCTTGGTAAAGATTAGACTGGTAAGTGAACAGCTTTTAATGCTAATATTGCCTATATACCAGTAGCAAAACTTACAAATAACTCTGTTAAACATCTAATAAATAATAGCTAAGGAAGTTTTTTTTTTACTTTGATTGCTGCTTATTTATTCATTAAGATTTAAGGTTATAGAGACACTCTTCAGTAACTTCAGAGGCCTTTAAAAGCTTTACATCCTGCTTAAAGTAGGCCGATAATAAGATATACTCATTATTGAAAGTTGAAAGAAAGCAATCCAAACAGAAGATAATCTGTTGTTCCAAAGTGAAATGCAAGCCAGCAGAATCATACTTTTCACCTACTGCGAAGGCTGAGTTGGATAGTTTGGCAGGCTAGTCTGCTGCTGCCTAAAGTAATCTATTACACTGTGGTGGGCAGTGAATATAATGAGAATTCAACATCTCTGAGTCGCAACAGTTTATTTGTAGCCTGCAAACTATTAAAAGTTTCAACCTGCAGCAGAAAGAAGTTGTGTAAATATTTTCTTGAAACAATTTGTACTGACACAACCTAAGCAAAAACTGCTGAAAACTCCATGAATTACACTGCACAGCTCTATGGGAAGTACACAAAACCACCTCTCATATCAGGCTCAAAACTTCATAATATCAAAGGGCACTGGCTGATGATAAGATATCCAGGAAATTCGAAGTCCTGCTGAGAAAATTACACATATCCCAACAGCAATATCTTGGCCAAAATGAAAGTGATAAGTGTGTAACCTAGGTGGAAACAAAGCTATGAATATATCAGCGTCTTGGGTGCAATTTTTCTGATTGTCCAAGTGGATCCAAAGTTCATGTTTTTGACATTACTGATATGGATAGAAAAAGACACGTATGACCTCTATTTACCAAATTTGGTACAGTGTGATGGATCAGATAAGCCTAAGACAAAACAGCAATCAGTAAGACACCACTGTTACTGGTAATCCTGTCCTCTCTTAATGTCTGCTGCTTTTTTGTATCTCAGCAGACACTTCATCCTGCATCACAGGCTGTGTTGTTGCTTTACTGTTTTGCAGAAAAGGAAATTCAACTGAGGTTGCATCCTAGAGTATCAGATAGGAGGCGCACACTGTTAAAAAATACAAAATATCCAAGTATTGTGGGGTTTTTTTTATGTTTGACTTTCATCCAGGGTTTAACCAGACCAGGTACTTTACCACTATTACATGCAGAGAATTTCACACTTTCCTTTTACAACGGTGGTGCTTTCTTCCAAATCCATCTCACATCAACTCAAGAAAGGGGATAAAGGAAGTAGAAGAGAACAAATTGTAAATTTTCTGCCATTGCTCATCCTCGTATGCCCACCAAAGACAATGAAGATAAGGATCACGGTCCACAATGCTGCGCAAAACTGTTCTGTTTGGCCCAGACACTAAGCCCATTTTTACAAGCACCAACCGCAGTGTTTCCTGTCAGCAGCATGACAAATAACACTCAGGGGTCCTCAAATGCACCAACTTTCCAAAGTTGGATAAAGATGAATTCAACTTCTCATTTATGCATAATTCATTATCATTATTCTTTCTATCCTGTCAGTCGGCAATGTGTTTGAGTTCAAGGGCAAAGATGAAATGATAGTACAAAGGGGTTGGATAACTCACAATGGTAAAATGGCATTATATCTCTTCCTTAATGTTTAATCAACGCTGTCACTGAGCCCACACAAGGCTCAGTCAGACTACTCAATTTCAATGACTGCACTGCGTGCAGTGGCGTGTGTGTGTGTGTGTGTGTGTGTGTGTGTGTGTGTGTGTGGCCTAGAAACTTTCTCTGTGCATTTCTGGTGCAGAATGAGAGCTGAAAATCACCAATTAAAATGTCAATGCTAAAACCAGCAGTCAGGACAATAGACAGACTTTCATCGCACTGATGCAGTGTGTTCCACATACATATTTCATAATTACTTTACCAGTTAAATTAATGAATTCTCTCCTTTCATCCAAAGAAGTTGTGCCCAAACCTGGTCATCTCATTTAGAAACCCGGCCCATTTCAGGAAAAAGTGGACCAGTGAAAATTTTAATTATTACAAATGGCTTAAAAACACCATATCCTTTTTTTATGAACTGCTGGCTACTGTCGGGGACTTCAATAATGTGCAATAGAGGCTAACAAAATCTTACAGAACAGGGCCATGTGTTTTTGTTTTTTTTAACACAAAACCTTTAGAAATGTTGTGTACAATTAAGAGTATTTATCACACCAGTGTCCAGGTCTTAAACACCATTAAAAAATCTCAATTTTTCAAAAACCTGCAAAATCCGGATTTTTTTTTTTTTTAAGTTAATTAAACAATGCATGTTCTCTGTCAGATGCTTTTACTTTACTTTGCACAAATTTCTGCTTTCTGCAGTGAAGTAATTAAAAAACGATCATAACACAAAGCTCCCTGAACTCCTGACTTACGGTAGAACTTCCTGACCTTTCGGTAGAAGAGAGTTTCCTATAAAAATTACAAATCAAGGTAATTTGTGCTTGTCGTTTTCCTGAAAGTGGACACGTTTTTGGTGTGAAGTCTTCCATTGCCCTCAAATTGACTGCATTGATTTTTAACACCAAACTAAGCATAAATGCTAGTGGAAATAAATGCATCAGAGTTGTTAGTGTGTGGCTTTCTTTTTTTTTTTTTTGTCTTTTTTTTTATTATGTCTGCCTGTGTGCCAGCACCTCACTAAAATTGGTGTGTGATTTCCTTCAGCTCTTTAGAGCATAATCTTTAGTCACATTGGAGAAATTCATTGTACCAAGATCAATTCGGTAGATCTAATCTGTAGACCTAATACAATTCACAGTCTATTGGTTCAAACACAAAATCCTAACAAACACAGATGAACTCTGCTCTGAAATAAAAAGAAATAAATACTGAACAGCCTTGACCAACAATAACGTCTTTATCCTGATACCTAGAAATACATTATCATGTTGTAGTGTGGTGATAGGCTGCAGTCCTGAAAATTATGCCATGTTAGACTCTCACACTTTGTTCTAAATAATGGCTCTGGTTTTGGTAAAATGATGAAATGTCAGTAATGTCAGCTACTCATGAAAGACAGAAACTTCACTGCCACAACAAAGACTCTGCAGCGTATGCTCCATACAGAGAGACAGTCTACTATACTCTGACACCACATAAAGAAAACTGAGCCTCTGTAATACAAACTACACCACTGTAAAGCACTCCACTGAATACACTGAATTTACAACTTAGGAGACACTGAAATTCATCTACCTGCATAATAAGTTATTTTAGAAAATAATTGGTCTGTGCAGTTGAGATATATATATAACACAATAAAATGCATATGTATTATTGCCTTTATTCCTATATCCTTAAACTCGACAAAGAAGAGGTTCTTCTGAGTTAGTGATATGTAGTTACTGTTTGATGTGCACAATAATATCTCTTAAGCAAATCGGTACTTTTGGAAAAACAGTTAAACATTCATGTCAAACTAGAATTTATTATTTATCATTTAAACTGATTATTAGGAAATTGTGTATGAAGAATTCCTTTCGGCTCTTTGTCTTTTTTTTTGTCTTTTGTTTGTTTGTTTTGTATTTTTCCTGGCCTGTTACTTCACTAGTTGGACTCACTCTCACTGATCTCATCAACCCTGTTTCCAGCAGCGGCAGGGAGCTGTTTTCAGCAAAAGCTCTGATAGACCCACTGTGCAATACCAGCCCAGCGCTGAACAGCTGACAGACAATGTTTGTCACTAGCTGGTGAACATAGTGGAGCATTTAGCAGCTAAAGAGCCAGATATTTCCCTCAGGAGTTGCTGCAGAGCCAAACAACTAAACTAAAAGCAGAGTAAATATTGGACTTACAGCTATCAGGTCACCTGAGCCATGACTCTAAATGAGTGTAAATGTTATTCTGTGAGTGCTTAGATGTATTAATGGACAGCAGTGCATGTGGTTTATAAGCATTATAAGGTGGTTATATAACAATGTTGTGCTTACAGCTTTTTATTGATTTGATGTATAGCACCTCATTGATTAGTATTGAGAAAGAAGCAAAAGCGCAACAAACATGGAAATTACCAGCAAAACAGCAATGTGCTACCTGATCTGCACAAACACAACATCACCTCTCAACAAGTGGGTTGGTTCAGAGCAATGAAACTACCAAACAGGTCCCAGCCAAAAAAATTTAACTATGATGCAAATTCATCAGCTGCATCAGACTTGCATGTACAGAAAATGGCACTGTGGCTGTGATCGCACCACCAGCAGGTGACACAAATGACACATTCCTTACAGTATTTTTTATCCTTAAATTGAAATTTATCATAGATCACAAATGACTGGATACATTCTACTAAGGTCTGAGTTGAAAAACGGAATCGTTTCTTTTAAATGTCACCCAGTGTGAATGACAGATGTGTTAATTCTTTACTATCATTGCAGAGAAATGATCTGTTTTTGCAAAATTCTGAAATGTTTTTCAATCTTGAACAAAGCATGTTCTTTACAGCTGATTGATTCCTCTTTAATTATCAAATTTACCAAGGAAAGTGTATTGAACAATTAATATATTAAGCCAGACAGATAAATGTTGGTGTAGCTTCAATTATTTTCCATCTGTGTGATGTTGAAGTTGGTCATATCCTTCACATGATTTTGTAATCATGAGCACTTAAGTATACATCTCTAGAGAATAACGCCTGTGCAGGCCTGAAGCTTATCTGGATGCACAGTGTCCCTCTGTTGCAGACGTTTAAGATTTCCAAATGGGAAGTCATCATGTTTGACGAGAAATCACTATAATTTTCCTTTCAAAGCAGTCCCCTGAATGCAAAACAAACATTCAAGGCATCACAATATACAAGCCATTATGGGAGGAGAAGATTATGTTCTCTTGACAAGTCTTATTTAGATGTGTGTGCAAGAACACATTAGGCTCTTTATTTACTATCTCTCAAGACATTTGAAACACTTTGCAGCCCAGAGTGGCTGCCACATCGATGCCATGCTGATGCATGTTTTAAAATTCTATGGTAGAAATGGCTCCAATTTTCACATCAAATTACATGATTGCCAATTTGATGATACATGTGTTAACATTATCTTTGTTGTTTTAAGTGCATGTGAACATTAATTCCACATCATATCCTCTTAAAATAAAAATCACTGATTATAAGATGTTGGATTTATGAGCTTAATCATGCAAGAAGCTCCCCCATGCTATTCAGAAGGGGAGGGAGGAGGGGGAGATGGGATAGGTTTGTAGCAGGCAGATCCCATATTGCTTCTGTTTAATGTCATGTAAAGTACATCTATCTGGGTGGAAGCAAATAATCTACTACCACAAGAAGTGCCTCTGGCAGCAGACCACTCTCCTGGTAACAGATAGCGCTGGGGTGTTCAATCAGCAGTCAGGAGTGTAAGGAGTGAAATCCTTTCCCGTGGTGTCTAATAGCGTAAGTCCTTCCACCACCAACATGGGACGGAGTCGGGGGGCAAAGGTGATTCCGCCTCCCGTGTTATCAGAACCAAGACGACAGATCTTCAGCAGATCCGTGCGCAGAATACAAAAATAGCCTGGATTTAATGACTGTGGCACACTTCCAAAAATGTGTCCCACTCTGTGCCTATGAACTGTGAAAGTTAGCTGACTGGGGAAGATGTGCTCTCTCCTGGACCCCCAGTCAATTTGTGTCTCAAGTCAGGGCCTTTACAGATCAAGCTGTTTGATCCGGCTCTGTCGGCTCTGCCGTCTGCTCCTGTGCTCTGCTGCCGAGTCCATGAGCAGCTCTGGCCTATTGACCGAGGCAGCTGTGTCGCCTGCACCAGCCGATGCCGCACAATCTCCATTCAGTTCATCTCAGAGTTTGGGGGAAAAAAAAAAAAAAAGCTTCAGCTCAGGAAATAAGAACATGTCAACATTGATTCATGTCAAAAGACAATTGTATCCTTGTCCCTGATGAGCGTGTGTGTTTGTAAGACAGGCGGTGTGTGTTTCTGTCTGTGTGTATGTTCTGTCTGTGTCTCTTGTTTAAATTGTCCTTTACCTTGGTATTTAACCACTAGTTTTATACTGCAAAAGTCAAGCACTGAACTGTATTACTTGAGCTAAAACTCACTTTGAATTCCCTAGGCATGAACTTTAAGTCTTTTCTGTATTCCATATGATTTCATGATAAAACAAATATGCACAATAATAAGCAAAACCTTACATATTTTTACCTCAGATGAACAGATTTAACAAGCATGAAGCAGTAGCAAAAAGAAACTATCAGCAATTATACTGTATTTTGGGGCACTCCATTTTATGATACTTTCTACTTCCACTCCACTACAATTCAGAGGGAAATGGACTTTTCATTTTATTTATTAGGTAGAAATACAGTCAGTTGCCAGTTTTAGGGTACACCTAGCTAAACATAATACAAGTCCTTTAATAAATCCTTCCTGAATGATATAATGATCAATTTTGTTGATTCAATTTTATTATTATTTTGGAGGACGCAGTTTGTGGTCTTGCTGAAACGTATTGCATTAGATATAGAGATACAGAGTTGTTATTAGCCTACCGTCACTGATGATGATAGAAACACCTGTCAGTAAAATTAAGATCACTTTGTTTTCAGATTGTCATTGGAAACATTACTATTATTATTGCTGTTATTATTATAAAAATATTGATTATATCATGTAACATTCTTACTTTACTGTGGTTGCTAGAGATAATCCTCCAGTCAGCAAAAAGAAAAAATGCTTAAGGTACCCTCCCCCTTTTTTCAGAACTACCTTCCGCTGTGATAATTTTCACACTGTCCCTTAGAGCACATTAAATATAGAAACTAAGGAAATTGAATTTCTGACAATCACTCTTTCCCAAATTAGGGGACATATATTGATGCACATAACAGCCAGCCAACAAAGAGTTGACAGCAGGTTGAAAATTTAGGCCCATTTTATAAGGAATAATAAGAGATTTCAGCCTAATGCGTTTGGATCAATATGAAGGAGCACTATTCAAACAAGTTCAATATTGAAACAAAGAATCTGAAGTAATCTGAGATCAGATCGATGACTTCATCTCTTCAATATAAAAAATAAGTAGCATAAGGACGAATTCTACAGAAACCTTCAGTGATGCTCAGATTAGACACAGACATGGACAGAAGATAATAGGTAATGCCAATCACGATCTATAATGGTGAAAAACACAGTTATACTATGATTAAAGTAGTTGTCATTATAGTGTAATTATGGCAATTACATGTCATCTGCCTTAGATTTTTTCCATTTAACACTACGGTGAGCTGGTGTTGTTTTTAGGTTGCTAATTGCTTTTGCAACAATGTAGTGTTCCAGTTGGCACAAGAAGACGCAGTCTGTCGAGACAACAAGTGGTGATAAATACAAGTAATCGTCTTTCAAACATGCCCACTATAAGAGCAATGTGAGCGCAGCTTCAGAGGGTTGCAACCATTTTTGAAGCTGCAGAAAGAGAGAAAGAAATGAGAGAAGGTGAGGAGGGGGGGCAGAGAGAAACAGAGAGAGAGAGAGAGAGAGAGAGAGAGAGAGAGAGAGAGAGAGAGAGACTGTTTGTGTTTGTGTATAGTGTTTGTGGGGTGCATCACAGGAGGCCTTGGCATACATGGAACTAAACATGAACGCCAGATGATCAAAAGGATGAATGCTAAAGCGAATGCTACTGTGCTTTAATTCACCGTTTGAACATTCACAGCGTTTCCAATAAATTAACATCTTCTTGGGTCGGCCTGTGCTTTGAATCAGCGGACAAAGACCTGCAAGTTTATTGTGATGCCTTTCATGATATTTTACAAAAGATCTTTTACCACTTTATAGCAGCTGCATGGTCAAAACAGAAAACAGGTATTGTCTGGCTACTTCCGAAGGTCCCTTTTTTGAAGACCTGTTCCACATGTGCACAACACATGGAGAGAAACCATTCATTCCCTAACTGTAACCAAGGGGTTGTTGTACCCATGACAACGAAGGTCCCCTAAATTCAAGTAATTACTTCAACGCAAACCATCCTTCTCCAACCTTCACCAAGTTGCTAAACTTTAACAGTGGCTGTGTAAAAGCAGAAATTGTTTGTTTGGGTTATTTTGTTGCATAGTTTGCAGGACTTCAATTCAACCCAATTACACAACGTCAAAAAATATACATAAGACTGACAATAAGCTAATATCAGCCAGGAGTACAGAAATACAAAATATATGCTTGAGCTTTGTCCATCACAGAGAACTGACAATTCTATTTCTCTACTGCAGTTCTAAAATGTCAATGTCAATATTGGCCTCAAAAGTTTTTCAGATATCTGCTTCTGTTCACCTTCCGTGGAGGTGAGTCTAATTTCATGTATGGTGTCCATAGGATTAAAAAAGAAAATCTACAGCTATCTTCTTTTTGCAACAAACGTCTCTGTTGCTTTGGATAATTCCTTGGGACATCTCTTTCACGTCTTCATGGTCAGAAACGACAGATAGGAAATCAATAAAGCATTTGATTTAGCTCTTATTTACCATTATCTCTATTAGAATATGAACAATTCGAATGAGAAAACATGAAAAGTAGCCTCAGCTGCCTGCTGTGCATCTTTCAGCACTATGGAGGCATGAATAGCGGCGAGGAGAGGAGACATGTTTATTTCAGTAATGACAGCAGTACACTTTATTGCTGCTCAGAGGACGTATTATAACCTCTTGTATTGTAAACATAATGACGGCTGAAGCTCTCGGCAAGACTAGTAAGTAAACAGCTGATAATTCTAACATCTATGTAACAATAGCAAAAACCTATAAATAGCTCCTTTGAAGTGAGTGAAGTTTGTTATATTGAGCCGCCACACTTAGGTGGTGATGGCGAGAGAAGCCCGCATGCCAGTATCTTTATTAAAATGAATTAGTGATGAATCACCCCCATGTGTGAATCATACATCAATAATAGCCTAATTTTCCGCACGATCCATGATGATGAAGGTACAGAAAAATAGAAATGCATGGTGAAAATAGCATATTGCTAAAAGTTCACAAATCGTGTTTTCAGTGGAACTCATGTCTTATTAAGAGGAGCCAAGCTCCCTCCAGCTCCCCTGTAGTTCGCACCCTGCTTCCCACCTCGCTGTGGTGATGTTATGACAGTCTGAGTTAATTTTTCAAAGTTACACGTGGTGTTACTGTTCCTCTACCCTGGCTCAGTGAGGTAAACACAGGAAACACAAGGAGGGAATTTTGATTTTTTGATTACAGCAAAGAAAAACTGTTTCCATGTTCATAGCAGCACGTGACTGTGTTTTTTAAGGTAGACTTGAAAGTCCTTTAAGTTAGTATTTAGGGCTTTTCATTTATCATATGCACACCTCAGTGTTTACAGAGATGTAAACAGACAGACTGCACAGGACTGGGAAACAAAAAACAAAAAAACAAAAAACAAAAACAATGTGCAATAAAGATAATTAAAATTATGTCTGCTAGGTAAAAAATAATAAAAACAAAATGTGTAACATAGACAACAAAAATATACATACCTTACCCCCCACAGTGGTCTTTGACAATGTGCAAGAGTTAAAAAAAAAAAAAAAAAAAAAAAGGACATGGATCAGAGCTGACAATCCTTATGTTATTTTCCAATGCTGTGAGCACCACATAGTAAAGTTAGTTGTGTGAGTCTTTAGTTTGCCAATGCAGTACATACTGATACATGCACGCAGGTACAAGGCGACAAGATATGAAGTTTGGTAATAAGGGCGCAGCCTAAAACTCAACTACTTAAAAAGGTATTTTTTCAAAAACCTTCTTCCCCAAACTTTATTGCTCATTAATGGTCATGCTGTACCTTGCAGTATTAGAATGTGTATCAGGTAGTTCAAAAATACTTACAGTATAAGTTCTTTTGAAATTACAACCTTGAAATAATAAATACTCGTTTTACAAAAAGTAAGGCAATTCTGTTCATTTTATTTATATAGCCCAAAATCTCAATCAACCTTTAAATCAACCTTTTAATTTGAATTAACCATGTACCCAACGCAGTGTGCGGGAGGAATCTAGAGCCATTACTCATAATATTTGTCTGTAGGTATCGTGGCTTATTTGTGGGATCGCATGTTCAATAATTATTTTTGAAAATGTTCTCTAACATGGACAACTGTCTCAACTCTCCATATTCAATGCAGAGAAATCATACCAGAGGAAATAGGCCTACAGTAGGCTGCGCTAGGACTAGATATGAGGAGAATGAAATTGTATGAGAAATAGAGGCAATACTCATCTGTCCGCAGATTGCAAGGCAGACTGACATTTTGATTTCGTTCCTGCAAGTTTGATGTTAATGATTTGGCTTTGGATGGGGGACCTTCATAGAGTCTGAGCTATATGAGTGCAATTTCCGTCCTGGGGATGAAAGCACATCGATTGCCCTCTGATGGTTTTTATGGGGGGCTGCTTTCATCCAGACTGAGACATTATTGAACTGCGTTCACCATTAATGCAGGACTGATTCTGTGTAACTATATCAACAGGAGTCCAGCAAACATTCAATATGCTATACTTCTATGATGTAGCTACTATACCTCTGCACAAGAACCTCATTGTCTTTGAGAGAATATGCAAATATCAAAGTGAATTGGGATAATTGTATTATCTTATAATGGAGCCCAAACCTTGTATGATCCAGTGAATAAAGGCTACAGGAAGTCAGCACGCCAGCCACCCATGGTAGGCATAAAAATGAGCTTTTTATTCTCTGTAATTGATTAATATTGCAATTAGACTTTGCAATCAGCAAACCCTTCTGCATTCACATTAGGGAATTTTATCCCTGCTGGTGTGCAGTAGGGAAGATGCTGCTGGAAGCCTTTCTGCCTTTATGAATCCCTCTCTCAGTGTCTGCCTGGATTAAGGAATCATCCACAGCTGCTTCTACTGCACTGATGGGGTTTATGCTCGGGTTAAATGCTGAAATGTGCTCAAGTGATTCCCTTATAGTCCAAACCTTACTGAATTGACCCACAAAGACACAGAGGAATGCAACTGTCTAAATGAATACGTCTAGACAAAAGCTACTAGTGAAGCCATCACATACATGCAGTGAAGCTGCCTGTATTTTTTTCTATTGTTAAAGCTTCCAAACAGCTTTAAGTGTGTTTTTCTTATATGTCTTTGATATTATGTTTGTTTAAATGTAAAGAAGCACGGCAACATATTGTGTTGTCTTTGAAAATGATACTTCACAATAAAAATATTTGAAACGAAATAAATGAATTACAATGAGACTCGCAAGGGAATTATGGGTTTTATAGTTGTTACTGAGCCACATGTGTTTGAGTGCTCGTACAGTCACGATGATAAAGAAAAGATGGTAAAATGTTTCCCATTATAACCCGTAGCTTTCTGCACGAGAGGAAGTCATTTGTAAAGCATGACTAAATGTGTGGCTCTGCTTCCGAAAGCACGGACAAACATACTGTCTATTTAATCAGTCTTGCTGCACGCATGGCTAAAGTGAATGGTTGAGTAATCACTTACAGTATGTCCTCAGTAACCCCCAGTTTGACTATAGTCTAAATCAGTGATAGGGACTCCTGGTGATATTTAGTACCCAATACAAGACTGCAGACTCTGCATATTTGTCGGGAGGAGAGGCATTGACCTCTGCTCTTTTTACTTAATTTACCGTCAAAACATAAATATGGAATATAGAGGACTCACCTTTGCACTCTAAATTAGCACAGCAGGAGGTGAGCTAAAGGGCAGGGGTGATTTTAGAAGTCATTTTGTGTTTGCATTACTGTAGTATAAACATAAACCCATATGCATGTCAAGAGGTCCCATTAAGTGCTTTATTACAATACATGGCTGAATGCAAAATGGGCACAGCTGATTCAGAAGGTGTGACTTTCTCCTTAAATAATGACCAGGAAGCAGAAGTCAACACTGTCCACAAACAATGCAGCACATTATCCCCAATGGTGTTTCCCCCCGTTGATCTGCTTATCCCTTCCCTCCTGCACCTAAGGGTCTGGAGTTAAGGAAGCACGTCTGATTGTTGGTCCAACCTTAACAACATGTTACACAAAAGCCAACACACCCACAGGACACTTGCATCTCATCCAATCCAATTTGCAGTTTTGTTCTTTAGCCTGCTCACGCCTCTCCTCTTGTTTCTCTTTTTCTCTCTCAACTAAGACCCACAATCCCTTCAGATCTCAAGAGGCTTAATCAGTGTCTGTGTCAGACTACTTCACGGCAGCCTTTGGCCACAGCGGATATTATCCATCTTTTCCTTCTAACAAATCTGTCAATCCACTCACGGGAAATGAAACTTTTCCTTTTTGCAGACAAGCAAACTGTTTGTCTGCAGCAACACACTGACAAAAAAAAAAAAATATGAGAAAGCAGAGCAACATGAATTCAACATTAAATACACAACGAGAAGAGCTCAGAGGTGATGTGAAAGTGGCACAGGCTTCACGAAAAAGGAATAAAATATTGGTCTCAAATTCACAGTGTATGCAAAGGGGTAACCAACCAAGGGAAAGCTTGCTTTGATTTGACTCAATTTGCATAAACCCTCCCAACTATGCTTTTAATAAGTGATCTTCACCCAGGGAGTTGCCGGTGCATAGCAGATTAGCATATTCCAAACAACATAACCACCGGTTGGTTTAGAAAAAAAAAGAAAGAGAGAGAAAGGAAAAAAAAGAGAGAAAAAAGTGGTACGAGGGCGAATTGGAGGAATAGGAATGAGGGGAAAATGTACCAAACAGACCTGTTTGTTTTGAATTTCATTTTCAGTAACATAGAAATAAACAGTGGCTGCTGGAGAAATAACCACCTCTTATGACTCCCCTGCTAATTTGCTAATGGCTGGGTTGTTTCATAGTGCCCCCTAGTGGTTTGAAAGAGTCCATTTCTGTGACGCTGGAGGAATCGGTTGATCAGAAAAGCAAATGCAAATGCAACAGCAGAGTAAGACCATCTGTTGAGGGCAGAAATTGACTGGGGAGGGGGATATGAGGAAAACATACTGCCAAGATGAAACCTGATATTAAAATGAGATTTTATTCCTGCTAAGAACGATTCCCCGTTGTCTTTAAAACATGTTACAAATGCTGCAATATTTGAATAATACACCGAAAATGTCTGCTGTATGTATGATGTATGAGGGCTGTGTCTTAAGAGGACGTTTGAGGCAGCAGTCTCTGTCTACGTGATCATTTTTTTACACACTAGAGGGGGCTAGATCACTTGGAGCAAGCTACATTAAATACAAGCTGATTATGATTACAGAAAGTGCACATTTTCACATCTCTCTCTCCCTCTCTCTAACCCGCAGAGAGACAATTTCGTAATTTTTCTTGGTCACACATAACAGATAAACAGCTACATCAGTGTCGGCTGAATCAGATATTATGAGTTGAGTCAGGTTAATCCCCTTCCCATCATATTACCCTTGAGAATGAACTGACTTTGACTGGAGGATGGAATAATGACAAAATAAAAGATATAGTGCAGTGGGTGCACACTTGAGTGCCTGGGATAAGCTGGAAAGTCAGTTAATTTGCAGCAACTTTAATTTGCATGTATTTGAAAAGACAGAAACTAATTGGTATTAGATAGTTGTGTGTTGATAGAGGAGAACTGTCAGGATATTGGCAGGGACGAGAATACAGGGTCCATTGTTTAATTGCCTTCCAGAGGGAGCAAAATCTCATTAATTGACAGAGCAAAATTTGAGTTCATAATAAAATCCACCTATATTCATATTTTGAGTATATATTTGGCAAAAAGATTCAAAGCAAAGATTCAATTCCATCATGAGAAACTGTAAGTATGTTTATTGTGATGTATTCAATCAGCTCACATCATTACGTGTTGCAGTTTCTTTCACAGATGTGAGTTCTCTGTGCCTGTGAACACACACTCACACACACTGACACACCAATCATGAATTATTCTATACTCACACTCTCGGCAATATCTTATCCCTGAAGTGACTGTTTAATGCGAGCAATATCACAGCCGTGACAATTTTTCAGTCGCTTAATGAATATTTCTCACACATTTTAAACACTATCCTTCCTAAATGTAAAAGATCATTTCATTGAGGTTTGTATTTTTTAATATGCATGTACAGGTGTCAAGTGATCATCCCACATGTCACACACCTCAGCTAAATGACAGTGGCTGCATCTGATTAAGGAAAAATTTTACATGCCTGCGACACGTACTGAAAGAGAAGCAGGATGGTAGCTGCATCTATACAATCAATATGTGTAGCTACTGAAATACAAGTATATTAATCTATGCTGCTCTTGCTGTAAAGCATGTTCAAGGGTTTTGTCCACTAGAAGCTGCACAGAAATTCTTTCAATGTTTTGACTGGTTTTGTGTTACTGTAATTCACGTTTCAAATACAATGACAAGAAGAAAATATTCAGTAAGATGTTAAGAAACCTGTAAAAATCTCTCATTAAGCTGAATCTTTACACATGTCAAAGCTACTTTAAATGCTCTCTATGTAGTGTTTCCATGAAATTTATCAATATTATCAGGCAAAAATAATAATGTTGTACCACTTTGTTTTATGTCTTCCTATTTAGCATTAAACATATATAAACATGTAATAAATTGTTTATAACCTACTATTAATGTAGGCTAGTTGTGAGTAGACATAAGTGTTTATTAATGTATTTGTTTACATGAACACCCATGATGAAATGCTAGTATAGTAAAAAACAAAAAAAAACTGTGATACATATGTATATGTAATATGTCTGTTGACAAATATTATACACTAATAAAAATGTGGGAATTTAAAGTGTCAATACCGTCATACCAGTAAAAAAAAAAAAGAAAAACACTAAATAAGGCAGAGGATGAAAATTGTGTCTCTCAAGGTCTCCATGTACTGTGTGTATCTGATGGTTTTGGTCAGCAGTTTGCTGTGAGCTTCTAAGGCCAAGACCAATCCCGACCAGTTTCCTTGACAACAGAGTGCAACATCTCAGCCATTTCTTATCTGTATCCTTGGTGATTAAGCCTAACTCTTATTAGTGTGATTTATGTGGAACAAGATTAAAAAAAACAACAAAATTCAGTTCCATTTGCTTGCAGCTCGAAAGACAGAGACAATATTGTGTTACTTTTTTTTTCCACTGACCTTCATTGTGCCTGTATTGGGGCTACATCCTGGATGTTGTCAGTTGTTTCAAACAGATGCCTGTTGTTGATTTTGATTTATTTACCCCTCCTCCATCCATGAGCTCTAGAAGAGTCTACAGGGCCTGTGCTGGGGGGAGGGTGGATAGAGGGTGTGTGAATGTGTGTGGGTTTGCATGTGTGGAGATGATGTCAGCTTTACAGTGTGAGTAAAGACAGATGTGCTGAAGCCAGACTGTGTCATGAGCACGGACGCAGTCGAGAGAAACACTGCACTGTGCTGCACAAAAGACAACTCAGTTTGCATTTACATACTCAATTCTCTTTGAAATATGACTTAGATTCTTAATTTAGAGGGTTTTGGTGTTTTAATGTGAAATCATGCACGCTGCCCTTGCTTTCTGAATTCACTTTAAAAAAGAGATGTGCTGCTTCGGTGAGCAGATTTGATTGACAGCAGTCAGGCAAAAGAAGCAAACCACCCCACAGCTGTCATATTTTAATTCAAATATCATCGCATTTTAAGTTTTCTTCAGTATCAGTGCAGGTTTTTCCAAATGATGAGAATAAAATAATAAAATGGAGGTCAGTCTGCCTCAGAGGTTTTCAAACTGTAAGGTGCCAGGTGAGACAAAGATACTCTGTGTGCTGAAACTGACAGGTGCATGCTGGTATTCTAAAAAACAATAGAAAGGGTCAATGCAGTTTGGCTTGTTGATTTGGCCTGCAGTTTGCATGAAAAATGGGCACTCTCCTCAAGAAGTCATAAATCAGTTAAGTCTGAACACATAGACATGATACACATATTTTCAGATTCAGTGTGACCTGCACTTTCTGACGACATCACACAACTCTGAGGTCAATGGCAAATAAATGTCCATAAATCCACTTAGAAATCATTGAAAAAGGATGCTGCAGAACTCAGCTGAGAATATTCTTCTTCATTGTCAAACTAACATACTAACTGTTGCCTGTACATCCATGGATACATTGTGAACAGGAACTGCAAGCAACTAATTCCTCATAAACTAAATAAATTTAATGGGCTTGAAGCTTTAGCCCACAGCAAACTGTCTCCCTATACAGGGAGGCTGGGGTGGGGCACAGTCTCGATGTTGTTGTTTTTTTTGTTTTGTTTTGTTTTTTTTTTTGGGGGGGGGGGGGGGGGGGGGTGTAACAGTGACTTGGGTTAATGTCGATCCCGGGGGTCGTGACCTTCCTCAGTAGAGCAGCTGATTGTTTTCATGTCAGTAGAATTCCTCTGAGTACAGATCATGTTATAATGAGTTACCAGATGACACTCGGATGCTCTGTAATATTGAAGAGCCTTATTAGTGAAAGGCAAACAACCCGCAGAGGCACTCATATTTCATCCAGTTTTTGGCCTGTCTTGTAAAGAGACAGGAATTGATCTGCAAAGCCCACCCTGATAGCAAAATCCTAATGACTGGCTGAAGTGCAGCAGTAGAAAGATAATTCGATAAGAGGAGGAAATTTTTGAGAATGTAACCGGGGTCACAGGAGACCTCATATGAGGCTAATTTTTTGCAGCGCTGTCATTTTTGGATAAAGATCAGATGTGAATCAACATACAAACATCTCCGGATTACTGGCAAGCTGAATTAACAACGACATGCAAAAAAAAAGAAAAAAAAAGTGCCCACTAGCATATGTTCGAGAGCAAGCAGGCACACACACTCATGAAAGCTATCACGGTGAATGACAGCTGATACATTGGGTGTCTTTGAAGGGGGGCCATGCAGTGACAGTGTGTAACTCCCATTGCTCAGCCAAGTATAAAGAGATTTGATGGAGCATCTGTTTGGAGAGCACAGAAACAACAGGCGGAACAAGAGTGGAAATCTGGACCAGACAGTCTGCACATTGTCATGCAGCTTCAAATTACAACCCATAATAGACACAACAATGGAAAATCAACGTTTACACAAACAGAAGACTTATAGAATCAAAATCAACACATCATGCAATATAAATATGCTTCCTTAATACATCTCATATTATTAACTAACACTAAAATGACACACGGCAGCTGTTAAGAATGTGTAGCTCTCAGTGGGGAGAGGAAGGTAAAGAAATGTGAACTAATTTGTATCCAGTGGAGCCAAGCTGTCATTCAGTTATAACATGGCCTTCACCTTGTTGTCAACTTAATATGATTGTGAGTCACAGCCAATGACAGAGCATCTGTTTGTGACAGGGAGGAATCAATACTCGGGAGTGAAGCGTCGTTTATCTTGTTACGCACCGACTTTGAAAATAAAAGCTCTGCTTCATCCTGAATGTGGGGAAAAGGGTAATGATACAAGGGAGTGCTCGTGGACATTAGCTCCATCTTCAGTTGTGCACTGATATTTTAGATGTGGGTTGGTGTTAACATCTTTTAAAACATGCTGTCTGGGAAAATGGGCATTCAAAATGTAATTTTTAATACATTGGTCTGAGCTGATACAGTGCATAATCACACATGATACTCCATTTCAAAAGCTCTAATCTATAATTCTGCAGCAACCAAGGAGAGGAAATGAAGGAAAAAATATGTGTGAAAACTATGTAACAAAGTTCAAAGTGTGTAAGTGGACCTTGAGTTACGGTTGAGGAATTGGCAGATCTTTAACCTGAACAATGTATAAATGCTCCATTAGCAGTATAAGTCCTGCATTCAAATCTCAGTAAAAGTAGAGAAGTATTCTCGGCAGTGTGCTGATAAATTCATACATGATATTATTATCATTAATGTGTAAGCAGCATTTTACTGTTGTAGCTGGTCAAGGTGGAGTTATCTTTAACTACATTATTTTAGGTATTTTAGTTTAGTCAAGCAGTTCCAAACCTTCAGTAGGGGTCGCACCATCTCCACAGGGTCACAAGATAAATCTGAGGAGCTGTAAGTTTATTAATGGAGCAGGAGAGACAGAAAAACAAAGTTCTGCTAACTAAATTATTTTCTTTTTTCTTTTTCTCTCTGCTTTTGTTATGAAATATTAGATAATTTTTCCTCTTTGGCCTTTGAGCATTTATTTAAATGAAACCATGTGGGAAAGGTGGAGGGAAATCCTTTTTTGTGGAACTATTAACAACTCATAGACATCTCAAATGTGCCAAGTAGACACTGTTTCTTTGTTGTTGATGCTGTTTTTGTGAGGGGTCACTGGTTCAGCCTTTAACAATGCCTAGTAATTCATGATAGATTATGAAATTATGAAGCTAATTGTATGTTTTTTATGCAAAATCTGAATCTAAAAAAGTAACTAGTACCTAACTATTAAATAAATGAAGTGGAGTAGACTTATAAAGAAACATAAAATGGAGATAAAGTAAAGTACAAGTACCTCAACAGAGTACTTCAGTACAGCACCTGACTAAATGTACGCCGCTCGAGTTGAGATTGCTTCATCAGCCTTTCTTTTTCAGGTCACAAAGCCACAGAGGAGCTCAGAGACATCTGACAACAACTACATCTACCGATGAAGACAGGGTGATACAGTCAAAAGCTCCAGGACTTAGGACAGCTCCAGAGAGCTCCAGGACAAGCAAGAACCATAAAGTGGTGTGTTTTTTCTTTTTTTCTTTTTGGCATCCTTTCAAAATTGATTTCAGACACTTCAGACTTCTCCTAGTAAACAAATGTGAAAGACCTCTTTGTCAGACGCGATAAAAAGCTTTTACAACATTCAAACCCATTATATCATCAAGGCTTCTGAGGGTAATGTGGGGATCCGTCATCCGCAGTGTTCAGGAGAATAATTTTGAGGACACAATGAGAGGACCAACTGTGACTTTCCAGGGATGTTGACAAATTTTCTGGATGGGAACTGCAGATACATGTCCATTTTAGTGTATATCCTCGATGACAACAATAAATGTTCTGAGCTCATAAAGTTAGTTTCCAGTCCGATGTCCAGGGGCCTTTGCCAGTAAGTTCCACAAAGTGTGTGGAAAGAAGTTTAAAGTTTGTATACTAGTTGCCTTGTAAACCTCTGTGAGAGATGACATGGTTGTGCTCCCTTGCTCCATTAGGCTCTCCATCATGGCTCTCCCTCCCCGCTCTGTCTTGCAGTGATTTATGTAGGAACGGAAAGATTGCAGTGTTGCAATTTGCGTCCTCTGCATATGTCACTCCAGTGGTCCAAGTATTTAAGCTGTTGGTAAAGTAAGACGCTAATGCTCGCTTTTTAAAAAAAGAGAGATCTGTGCAGCATATTTACAGGTTGTCAACCTGTGTAGTTCCCCATAAATACTTGCCCACACCCAGAAATACAAAGGACAATGATGTTAATCTTATTGTAAATGTTTGCAGATGTACAATGAAGTACTTTTCTGTACCATTGGTCAAAATTACGTCTACCTCATACCAGGCAATAGGCTAAAGTTTTGAGTCTTTAATTTCAGTTTATTTGCAATGATCAAATTGATGCTATAATTGAACGTGTCGGATGCCTGCAGTTTTGGACACTCAAGACAGCCAGTGGTTTCATAACAAAATGCTGAAAAACATCTATTTCTGTGACAAAAACCAAAACTTATGACAACAAATGGGCCACTGTTCTCAACACCATCACAAGTCATCACTCCGTAACTGGTACTAAGGATCTCTCTGGCAAATAACTGTTGAACTCTCTAAAAATAAAACTGTTTTTGTCATTTTTACAAGCCAATATATAAAGCTGAAAAGGGAAGGTCAATAATTCAAAAGGCTTTCCAGGTTACATCTTGTTGCCAAACCTCTATGATTCTCACCAGATGGAACTAAATCAGAGTATTACCTCAAGAGAAATTACTTAAGACATCCGTGAATTTCTCCACATTACTGTGCTGTATGGCAAACCTTCAAGCTCTGTTAGGTTTGTCTTGGAAATTTCAAAGAAATTAAGAAGTGTTCAGCACCATTTTTAGCTGACATATGTTATATTTCTCTACTGCTACCATATTTTTCTACTGCTACTCCTCAACTGGATATCACCTCTAAAGCCCAGTTTTGGAAGTGGATGCTTAAATCTTCTCTGAGGTTCTGTCTAAATGATCAAGCCAGGACAAGGGTCAGGATTTAGTTTTTATGAATACTTTATGACAAAAGTATGATACAAACATTTTTCTCTAGAATAAAGGGAAAAAAACATCTTATTCTCAGCTTCTTTCCTAGTCTCAGTGTCAGTTTTTCTTTCAGTTTTGGTGAAAATGCCTGTTCTGATGTACACAAGGGGCCTTCCTGCTCTCTGCATAAAATCAAATTTGTGGTGATTTGTGGTGTTACTGAGACTAAATACAGACACAACCATCACAGTATGCAGCTGATTTGTTTCTGTTCCACTACATGTGTGAATAATCATTTATGACGCATTTCACTATATGCAGATGATTTATTGATTTCTGTTCTAAACCAAATCACTTCTCTTTTTGCTATTTTAGAGATAGTACAAAGTTTAAGTAATTTTGATGTTAAGAATTCAATGATGCTATCATTGGTCTGTTTATTAGTAGTTATGGGTTTCATATTTCAACTATTAAAAGACAGTAAATGAAAGTGCAGTTGTCATGCAACACTATATCTTCCTCTTCGGCCTTTAGACCAGTTTTCATTCAGTTTTGCATTCCTCTTGGCTCAACTGTTCATGGGCTAATGTATTATCCTGATGTTCAGTTGTAAAATGTGCTGCTATAACAATGGCATGGTGCAGGTACACCACGCATCTGACGTGCTGCTCATTTGGTTCATGACTGCATTTGAACCTCAGTATTTTGTTCATGCTGGGATGAAAGAAAGGCTGTCAAAATCATATTCAAACCTTCCTCCCACAACAGATCTGCACTGAAACTTCTCTCTCCACAGCGGACACACTGAACACTCCAGGACATGATTAAATATAAGGGAAAAGCTGTGATAAAGGCCACATTTTTTAGTGCTGAGCTACAGTAATCAGCTACTAAATGTCAGGTATTGGCTTTGCCGCTCCCTCACTCCCTTGTGTTCCTGCTGTTTTCCCCTTTCTCATGATTCCTGTTTGTACCCATCCTGTCTCTCTCTGTGTTTGTGTGTGTATGCTGCTGGGTGTGACCTTCCAGACTCCTGCTCCCGCCAAACCACCTGCACACCTGTCTCCAGTCTGAGATCCAGCCAGCCCTGCTTTTCGCTCAGCTTCCCATCCCACTCTCCAACTATCCCAGCCTCAAGCCTCCATTCCTTAGTTAGTCAATAAACTGCATTTGTTTGACTGTGCATCTGCCTTTGTGTCCGAGTTCTACTGTTGGGTCCAGAAAAAGTTTAGCTGTAAACTTCACACTAAAAATATAATGTAAAAAGGACTGGATGCATGGACACATACTAGAGAATCTAGTTAAAATCTGTTTAAGCCAATCTGCTACTCCTTTTTTTAAAAACAGCATCTAGGTATTTGTCATTGAAACTGGTAAACACTGAACCCGATAAACCTTATACAAAGTTCGTCTCTTTTCTGATTAGATAAAAGACCATACAACCTTGTCATAACTTGCCTTTGCCTGTGGGCTACGTGCCATATAAAAAAATAAAAAACCTCAATCAACACATCAGATCCTGGGCCAGGGTAAACAGGCCTTTCAGGTCTCAGCTAGACACTCTTCTTGCACTTCCATCATCACCAACCCTGACTTCAAACCTGCAGGTCTGGAGGCTCGTTTTGCAAGCGTTAAGAAAATCAGATATTTTCAATCAGCGGTTTATTCATGTGCACTGCCCAGTTAAATAAACAAAAAAAAAATAATACAAATAGCTTGAAATGTCATGGCATACACAAAATACTGGCCAAACGTCACAAAGGTTCATTTTATAGTATGAAATTCTCACCAAGCATCATAAAACTATATTTTATCCAGAATAAATAAATATGGCTTCGAGGCAAAGAAATCTGCAGCGCAAAAAGAGTTGAGACATTAAATATTTGACTAAAAATCTGCATCATAGCCAGTGCAATAATAAATCTTTTTGCAGTACCCCTTTGAATATCATGGAGGACCAACAATGTGACACCACCTAAGCTCTAACACCACCCTTGGGTCAAATGTTTGTTTTGCACACAATAAAAGCAACACATAATGGCTAATTTATTGCAAGTATTCATGATCTCCAGGGGATTAATCCTATTATTATGATGACACTCTTCTACCACCACCAGTAGGGTACAGTGTCCACTTATACATCAATTCAATTGGATGATTTTCAGGAAATTTAATGAGCACAAATACGCTCCTAAGAGGATGAACTGTGTAGCGTTTGGTGACTACATGTCTTCCTCTGAAACACCATTATTTCATATTGGGTGTATTGAAAAAGGTCAAATTGAATCTCAGCTTTACTGTCATCGTTCAGCAGAGAATTCCACACTGAATTGCAGTTGTACACCGTCCAACAGTCCATATGCTTGTGTTTTAATAAAACACGCCCTGAGCAGTAGTATAAGATCAATATGTTAGGCAAATAGAGACAAACAGTGTTTGTGTTATGTCCTCTTTTGTCATTACATCATTATGAATTTATGTAAAGAGCTTTAATTATGCATTAGGCCAAAGCTGGAGGGACCACCTTAAATATTTATTGATTATAAATGTCATATTTCATTATAAACCTGTTTTATTCATGGTTGGTTTACTCTTTGTTTCAGTTAGCATTCCAACATGTTTGCAGTCACACTCTCCTCCTGCAATGCTTTACAGGCTCTATATTAGTGACAGTTTAAACAGTTTATAATACAGTGATAACAATGGTGGAAAGACTGTAAACAGCTGCACTGCACTACGGCATTTTTGTCATAGCACAGCAGGGCTTATACATTCTGGGAGTTCAACGGTAAGTAGAAAATATGCACCTTAAAAATTCAGTTTTTGTGTTTTTCTTTCTTACATTGGTCATATGCCACCTCACCATCATTGCATAACCAAACCACAAGATAAGGTAAATTAAATAATGGGCTGTGAGACTGTACCTGGCTATGATTTATTGGCACCTATTTAGTTCCTCCCCAGCTGAATAGATGCAGGTGCTGTTTGAAGAGAAAGAAAAAATGCTGCACTGAATTCATTTGATTTGTTGTGTTGCATCAAATAAACCACTAACTGGGCAAATGCGGGAACGTCTATGGAATGGATGGTGCTTGATTTCAACCACAGCTACTGGAGTGAGCCTTGGATTTCGACATACAATAGCTAACAAAAGACCTCCTTAGAA
This sequence comes from Seriola dumerili, assembly GCF_002260705.1. Taxonomy (NCBI): domain Eukaryota; kingdom Metazoa; phylum Chordata; class Actinopteri; order Carangiformes; family Carangidae; genus Seriola; species Seriola dumerili. The sequence goes on along the minus strand of NW_019174733.1, from coordinate 3,061,917 downwards.
AAATGTATGACTAATTAGTTATAGCCCTCTGTTCTTCTGCACTGTCTTCTGAGCCCTTACATTATCTGTTACTGCAGTATTAGTTTGCCAGTTTAATATGCACGGATTTCTAGGTCAGCATGCATTACATTCTACAAGAAAATGACACCATATTGTTCTTGAATTCTTTCAAATTTGTATGGGAAGCTGTACCGAATTGCACAATGGATATGTTATGAAAATCGCACTGGCATTTGAACCATCCTGGTTCTGTAATTATGAGGATTTTTTTCCTCTAGCTTGGATTTTATCCTCCCTGGAGCAAGATCAATTGTAATCATCTGAACTATCCATGGTAATGAAAGTGATGGAAGGCCTGCTTTCAGATACTGTTTTAACAAGCTCCAATAAAAGCACCATAACGATTATATCTGGTTATCGATAAGGGCATCACATGATGTCAAACATCCACAGTCCTAAAAAATGCACAATAATTCTGCAGACTTACTGTCTGCAACTATTAAAACCCTTATCAGTAACGAATGTGCCTCAAACGGTACGGACAGAATTATATGTAGGTGTTTCATACTAGTACATACAGTCTCTCATTAAATGGGGTGATTTTGACTGTGGAATAAGATATAAATCGAAAAAGAAAATTAGTTTTTAAAACATTTTAGTTACCCTGGAGAGAATTTGATATGCTATATTAAAATAATGCAGTGTTTTTGGATCCTGGAGACCCTGGGCCCATGTTAACAGCTCATGAAAACATACATAACATTGTTTTATCACCTTCATATGACTCACATGATTTGAAATATATGATACAGGATTTAAAACCGGAAACATTTTCTTATTTGATGTATCTACAAAGCTTTTTGTTCTAGACACTATCAGGGCACCTTCATAGAAAATAAAAGCCTTATTTTTTCATTATTTCCTAAAACACATTATGTTTTCCAGATAGAGCGATGAAGTCTGTGGGATTCCAAACAATTAAGTAAAGTCAATTTCAACAAAAGCTAAAGCTATTTTTTTCTGTTTCTTTTACTATAATTGCAAGTGCAAGAGTAATTAGCAAGTAGCTTAAAAGAAAACGTAATACCAAATAAAAAGTTCTGCTAAAAGCTAACTAGCGTAGCTTAGCAAAGTAGTAGTAACTGTTGTCTCTGGAGTTGCTGACCCCAGTGGGGTTCATGTGTCAGTTTTATGATATAGGGCTGTGGTTGATGTGGTGGTGTCAGTGCCATATGACCTCCTAAAAATGTGGACAAACTTTGAGAAATATATAGCAGGCTGTGTGAAACAATCAGGATCACAACATTTTCGCAACCAGAGAGACAAATGAAAAAAAGGGATGGGCTGCATAAGGTCCATGATGGAACCTCCCACTGAGCATAAACACAGCATTCACAACTAGGCACACAGGTCTACATTTGTTAACCCATGCACAGAGATTTAAGAACCGTAGGCTTCAACTATGGCTAATTATTCTCAGAATGAAATCTGTCATTTTCTCTCACCTGCAGTCAGAACTCCAGAGAAGTTTTGACTGATATGTGAGCCAGCCCCCATCATCTCCCATACTGCTCATGTTAATGGGACCATCTTTTTAGACAGAGAAAGAAAAGAGAAAAAAAAAGAACAAACAAAAAATGCCTATTGATTTTCCCTGAATACCTCATTATTTTCTTCACAAGCAGCACTCTGGTGATGTGGTCTGATGTGACTGTTGGTGCCTTATACAACAAAGCACATTCACTGAGGAAAATAGAGGGGATAATGACTAGACCCGGAGTGCAATTGTGTGGCTACAAACACCTGATTATGGTACATGAGCTAGTTTGAGAAATGTGATAGACATTTCGTGACTCCTCTAACTTCAGCAGTCTGGCAGGAGGCTGAGATGTAACTTTGGGGGCTAAATCAGTGTGTGTCTGTCACTGGAGTTTTTATTGACATGTGGGTGAGCAGATATTGGTGAATTTCTTTTACTACAGAGCAAACTACAATGCAAAATATGAATTTATTTCTTTTTTGGGGGGGAGGCATGTTAATTCAAGTCATACATACAATTCAAGTCTAAATAGTTTGACATTTTGGGAAATATGTTGGTTAATTGAGCACCGATTGTAAACTGGTGATTACTGAAATTAAAAGCAACATTTCGCCACATTTACTTCCAAATAATGTTAAAAAAAAAAGTTGTGCACATTTTTTAAAGTCACTTCTTACACATTGGCACCCCATGCTGGGTAGCTTAGATTAGCACAACAGCTAACCTGACTCTGTGCAATAGTAACAAAATCTGCCAATCAGAACACCTCAAGCTCACTAATTAACATGTTATATCTCATTTGTTTAATCCATACAGGCGGGTTATGTGCCAGACTATTTCTTGGCTGAATCTTGCAGTTCCTGCTGACCGCCAACCAACTGGTCCCATTGAAGAAAGTTCTGCACATAACCCCCTGTATAACACATTTCCGTTTGTGCTAATCAGCTGCTGTAGATTCATATTTAACGCAGAGACATGAGAGCAGTATCAATCTTCTCATCTCAAAAGAGAATATACAGATTTCCCAGAATTATTTTTTTAAATCCATGTCAAGTCTTAAATCATTTGAATCCATATGCCGATGTGTGGCTATAAGGACTATCTGTCAAAGTCTTTTTCATTGATTCAGAATTTATATCAAGTCAAGTCAATTTTATTTATATTGCCTAAAATCACAAAGTACAAATTTTCATCTACAGGCTTCAGAGTCTGTACTGCATAGAACATCTTTCATCCTTACACCCATTCAGATAAGGAAAAAACTACCCCAATAAAACCTTTTAACATGCAGGAGAAAAAAAACAGAAGAAACTTCAGGAAGAATAACAGAGGACAGAATGGAAAGACATGCAATAAATGTCATGTACAGAGGAGAGAGAAACAACTATAGCGACAATATTGGGTAAATAGAGGTGGACTGGGTTACATGATCTCATTTCTACAATCAACACCTGCTAAGAGGTCGCACAAATGGGTAAGGTAATTTTACCAGGCCATAATTTGAGATTCAAATGTTAAATGTTCTTTTTGGTGTCAAGTCTGAAGGGACTCAAGTTAGAGCTCTTAGCTGTCAAGTCCAAGTCACGTCTCTAGTCTTTTAAAGTAGATTTGACTCAAAGTACACCCGAGCATCAGTCTCTGAAATGTATTTCACATGTAAATGTACATACAGCATGTTAATCAGTTAAGAGACTTGTACAGAGACAATAAAACTTTGCCCATGTGGCACAAGTGTACACGAAAGTACAACAACTGACAAGTGGGACAAGTGTGCACAAGCAGAGCACCACAAATAGGAGCAGTTCTCTTATAAACAGTATAAATAATACATTCACAATTGTATTTATTACCAAAAGTGATATACCTAATAATTTCATCTTGCCAGTCATATAAAATGAAGAAGTGTTCTTATACAGACTCACCAACTAAACACTGAAAACAGTGTTAACAATCCAATATATTCACTCTAAATATTTTGACGCCAGCACCTACATCTACCCTGTGGTCCTGCCTCTCAGTTACCATACATGGAAAACATCTGTCCTGATCTAGGAGTCAGTGTCAAGTTGTGCTGTTGGGCACGTTTATCCATCTTGGTCACATGTCAACAGCAGTTACCCTTAGAGGAAGGCATGACAACAATACCATGAACCCCAGGATATATGGTAAAAGTGGAGGGTTTTACAATACTTAAAGCTGCTTGTAGTCTGTTGATTAGCGTGTGCGCGAGTTAAAAAAATGAATCAATGTTTCACTATTTTGAATTATAGGATACTGTGAGATGTGGTTTCTATGGCTTCTCAATGAGTCAATCCATAGTCCCCTCAGGTCTTCTAACACATCATCATCTCAGGGATGATCAGTTCCACAGTCTCTGGATCAGTGCACACCACCGAACGCCAGGCTAAATAAAATCTAAACCAAGCTCGTAATGCTGTTATGTTCATCTTGTTAGATCTACAACCCTTAGCACAAAAACAGCTGAAGCCTCTGGACAATAGTGTATCAGTAAGTGGGGAAAATAGAAGAGGATCAGTAAGATGAAATCTCTACTGAAACCCAGTTGTGGAATGCAGTAAAGTGAGATATTAAACTGTAGTGAACTAGGAACTTTTTTGTATACTTATTTGCTTTGCTACAGCTGAATGTCTATGGTTTGTTTATCAGCACATTTTGGCACTGCGTTTAGGTACACTGAGAGCCCCTAACAACTGTAGTCAAATTCTTTCTGCAAGCATACTTTGCCAATGAAGACTGGATTCTTGTAATTCTAGATGACTCTTGTGAGTCCCCTCTAGCTACAGTGTGTGCCTGACAACAATCTCATCAATAAACTTTTCCTCAGTATCTTTCTTAAAGTCCCTGTCACTTTCTAATGCTATGTGACAACTTCATTTCACCTCTGATATGTGCCTGCTGGGTGGGGTTCCTTTTCTGTTGACGCCCCCCTGTTGAGGATCATATGATGCTCTTGTGTTGCTTTGTAATGTTTTGCATATGGCTCCAGGGCGAGGGGCCAAACTCTGTGTTGAATGGTGTTTTTGTTCAACATGGATCATCCCCGAAGAGAGCAAGCGTGCACACGGCTGCCTCAAACAAGGCTGTCAAGATGTCTGCGGAGGCCCCACGCCAGCACACCCCACCAGGCAGCTGCTGCCTGCCAGGCGCCCATCTACAAATAATCTACTGTGGGAGGAGGTGTCAGTCTGTTCTGTCAGGGTATACAGTGTATATCCAGTCCCGAGTAAAGGTTCAAAGCTATTACATAAGGTAATAATCATTTGAAAAGTACTGAGAATATAGTAGTTTTTGAATAAAAAATAAATAAAACTTTGAAACTGAAGATCTATTCTGTGACTTCTGTCCATGGATGGTCTACTGAACAGGTCTGCCAGGCGCAGGCCCAGGGGGCCCTTGACCCCTTGGGCTGCTGGAGCCTGTGTGTGGAGCCTATGCTTGAAGTGATTGTTAGCATTTCTTGTTGGGAAGTCAATCAAAAATACTGCAAAGACATACAAAACAACCGCAAAAAGACACAAAACTGCCACAAAACAGGTGTAGAATTATTTCAAATGATGTGTGCTGTCGGTCTGGGTTTCTTGTCCCTATACGGTGTACAAGAAATGGCAGCAGAGATTTTGATCGCAGGTAGGAACACTGTAGAGAGAATGTGCTGGTAGCATCTACATACTAGAAATGTGCGTACTGCAGAGACTGTAGCCTATATGAAAATACAGTAATGATTTTTCCTCTGGTGTGCAGTGATGCCAGGAAGCATTTAGGGCAAATGTAGGCTAAAATATTTTACTTTTTGTGTTTTGTCATTGATATTTTGTAATAGTTATATATTTTACATGATTAGTAGCCTGCTGCTCTGACATTACTGCAGGACACAGGGCATCATGATTTATCATTTCACAGTGAACAATACTTCTCCTTGCATTACAGAAGAGCCAGTCAGATTTTGACAGCCCAGTGATCAGGTGGCACGTCAAACTACATTAAGTGTGACTGTCATAGCTACAGGGCCCATGCCATAAATTCGTAAGTGTTCTTCTTCACACTTTTTGCTTTGATATTTTTAGTTCATCTCAATTTCCGTGTGACAAATAAAATCTGTTTGACCACTTTTCACTGAAAATCGCTACGTAAAATGCTGCATGAAAAACCCTGAGTCATATGACTTTACCCTTGTTGCAAATTGCTTACAGACAGTCAAGCTGACCGCAATCAGTTTGTATAAACAACATGAGAATATAGCTCATGCTACCGAGCCAATACGGAGTCTCACAGGCCTGGCTGCCGACACAAGTTATGTAAACGCTAAGGCGACAAGGCAGATCCTGAGAGGTGCCCGCCAGGGACGAGGGCCATCATTGCCAACTCTGAACCTCTGAAGTAAGACACTTCAGAGACGCCCTGACAAGTTGTTCCTTTACTTTAAAGGGAAAAGCAAAGGACATAAAACTCTGTCTTTGAGAAAAAAGTTATTACTTTTGATGGTAGATTACGCCATCACGTCTGGCAGTGATCCAGGAATTTAAACTTTTGAAATGCTGCACTCAATGTTCTGTGCAGGTTTTGTCACATAAAAGAGAAAATGTGCTACTCGGCCCCACAGACCAAAAATCAACCTTTATGAAATGGAAACAGGAGTTAATTTATTACACAACCTTGCTGTTTGGGACAAATTTCTCAGCTTCACTGGCGTCTGTGCCTGATCATCGTGGCAACTCCACTGTCGTAATACATCAGCATTCATCTTCCCACAAGCTGCCAAGTAAATCTTGAAACACTGCAATGTTGACTAAACATAGCAGCTTCAGATGAACATAAACCAACAATCCCATAGATTTTCAATGGTTGGAAGAACCACCCTGCAGTGTAACATCTTTACATCATCTGTCAGTTTCATTCATTTCCTCTAGACAAGACTTTAAAGGGGGTTTCCATGGGTTTCTGCCAGTGGGTTATAAATTTTAGACCCTGCTGCCAGTAGATTTTTCTCTGTGCTTTTTTTAAATTTTTCCCCATGTGCTGATTCAAGTGATTCTGAGAATGCCTGAGTTTCTTCATATGAATCTACTTTATATTTTTTTTTAACTTTATCTAGACAACAGCAGTCTGCATTTGCAAAGTGAAAGAGAAAGAGGAGATTGAAAGGGAGTATAGGGGCAGCAAACAAGTTAGTCAACAGGTGGGGAGGATAAACCCAACAAAACCTGTTTTATGAGGGCTGTGCATCTTCAACAACTACAAAAAAAAGAAGAAGAAAGAAAACTACAGGCACTGAAGAAAGTGAGGAAAAATATGACTATTAAAAATGAGAAATAAAAAAACTCAGCAGCACAGACACTTCAGGTATTAAATGTATCTATTACAGGAAGATTGGTGTCCTCTACGTGTCCATAGGAATATAATTGTGATTTACAGCTCGTGGAGACTCCTTAAATCCTCTCTTTGGTAGCTACAGCGTTAATATTCCTGGCAAGCTCCACCTCCACTACCACCTTTTATGTTAATTTCAGCGTGATGTGTGCGCGGACTGGAGGGAGCCGCTGCGCGTTGTATCTGTTGGCTGCTGCTTCATGTCGATGAGGCGTGAGCTTGAATCACCGTCGGGACTTTTTGGTGAACGGCGTCGCCGACCTTATAACATAATGTCGCCGCTGAGGAGACGCAGCTGAATGTGAAATAATTGTGGATCCAGCCGGCAATTACAGAAGAGGTGAACGCACCTTGCATCCAGCCATGGGAGGTCAGATCACCAGAAATAGCATCTACGGTAAGAACAGCTGGCATCACAGCGTCCTGTATTGATTGTTAATATTAATGAATAATATAATACAAGCCGATATAACCGAGTGGTGCCCGTGCAGCCTCTAGCTTGTGTGCATGGAAAGTGTAGGCGTCCTGGCTGCCCTAAAATAAATGAGAAGTGAAAGTAGCTGCTTTAGCCAAGTTTCACCACCTTCTGTAAGTCACGACTGGCTCTGAATAAAAAGGATATGGACAGGATGTTGTGTTTTGCAAAAATTTCAGGAAATTATAGAAACTCCACACAGATGCAAGTTTCTCAGTCTTGTTCCACTTCACCCTGACGCCTGTTTCCAGTATAAAAGCAACCAAACGGGTCAAAGTGAATCAAGCTGGCAGCCAAGGCTCCACATAACTTTTCTGACCTGACTTGTTGTCTTTGTGGCCAACAGTTGAAAAGTGATCACACTCAGCATGCTGGCAAACTGTGCCACAACTTTATGTCCTTTGATGACTCCATCTTTCTACTCATGTGGCTATCAAGTGATCATATATGCGTGTCTGAAATGATGGCAGTTAACAGGTGCATTGGACGTTTCATATTATTATTTCTTGCAACTTTCTGGGCAACTGATAGGCCTACAGTTTAGTGTATTCATTGCAAACCCAATTATTGTTGTAGAGCGAGAAGCTAAGTCGTTTTCATTTGCTTTCTGACTGAAACAAAATCACAGCATGCACTGTGCAATTAAACTTATTCACAATATTTCAAATATAATGAGTTGAACACTAGATAACTGTAAAAATAAAAGTTGTATTAAGCATTAGTGTATTGACTGAAGAGCTGCAACAATTAGTTGAGTAATTGATTAGTTGATTGCCAGAAAATTTATCAGAAAATTTTTTGATAATCATTAATATATAAAGTCATTTTTCAAGGAAAAAAAAAGAAAGCCAAACAATCCAACTTGTCAATTATGAAAATTGTAATGGTTCATTTAACTGTAAATTGAATATATTGGGTTTTGGTTTGAACTAAACAAGCAATATTAAGAAGTCACTTTGGGCTTTAGATTGTATCGGCAGCTGCATGGAAATAATGATTAGTTGCAGCCTATTGACAAACATGTTCACTGATAACTAGATGTCTCAATATTACATGAGCTAATTTCATTTGGTTGTAAAGCAGACATATATAGTGTATAATGAAAGTTTGGTTTTGAGTTGTAATTGATATACAGTAAATGACCAGGACACAGTAAACATTTCTCATTTCCCAGATGGACACACGGACACGGGCCAATACACATAGTCCTTTTTCCAATTTCATTGTGAGGGGCCACTGGTGTGAAATAACAATACAGGTGCTCGGCAGGGGCGCTGCTAGAAATTCTTGGCCCTCTGACAAGAGCTCAGTCAGGGGCCCGAAAATGTAAATATCTATAATCCCTGTCATGTGTCAGGGCCCCTGTCCAGCTCAAGAGCTCATGAATCATTCAGCTCTCACCTCTCCACATTTGGCGAACATGCATAATTGTGTTACTGACGTTTAGGCGTCACAGTGTGGCCTTAGCAAAGAAGTTCAACTATTTTCAAAAAAGGTGAAAAGTGCTGTGTCGTTTATATATTATATTATCAACTAAATTGTGTTATCAACTAAATTTGCATTTTAGTTTTTTGCTTGTGTTATCTCCTCATTAAAAAAAAATCTCTAAAACATGCAGCACTGATTAAACTAAGCTACAATGATTAGTCAATTAATCAATTAGCAGATTGATATAAAATTAATCAGCAATTATTTTGAAAATTATTCTAGCTCCTCAGATTTAAAAGTTTTTGGGTTTCCTTTGTCCTCTCTGACATAAAATTGAATTTCTTTGGGTTTATGCTCTGTTAGTCAGACAAAATGGCACATTTGAAGACGTAACCTTGAGCTTTGGGAAATGTAGGGAAGGGTATTTTTTACTATTTTCTAGAGAAAAACTACGATCAATCAAATAAGAAAATAATCCGAGTTTAATGGATAGAAAATTATTGTTAGTTTGAACACTTAAATGAATATTGTCTCCTAAATCAATCAATTTTTTAAAAACTATTTTCAATTTTTTTCCAGAGACCCCAAACTTTGACCACCCTAATAATCCTGTTCTATCATTTACATAGTACTGTTCAGTCCTGACTGTGAAGTAACTGCTCCTTGGGGTGACTATCAAGCCTCCATAAGCTCGTATACAACATCTTCTCTATTCTAAGATACTCTCATAATTCATAGCATGTCACCATATTAATTATAAACTGTAGCAGGTCTGGTACATGATGACACTTAAAACCTTAGAAGTGTTTGAGAATAAATGTTTACTTCTTATTGAAACCACACAAAAGTATGACATATTTGCAAAACCTAAAAAGATACACATGCCCTCTGGCTCCTGATGCTGCTGCCTGTGAGTGCTCATCTCCTCGATACTAACGTCACACCACATTAGGGCGTCTGTTGAGGGGATACAACACAGAGGAGCGTAGGAGGCCAGGTGACACAGGCCAGGGCCACTCTTTGTCTCTGCACTGTTTGTCCTTTCCAATTAATGACAGCAGAGGCAGTCACATTGTGTGCGGTGGTGCATTAAGTAACATTATCCTTCCTTAAGTTGCTCATCTGACGTTTGTCATGGCACCTCTCTTTTATCATGGCAGGGCTCTGGTCACTGTTCACCCTGACATCTCCGTCAGGTTGCACGACTTTTTAAACACACTTCAACAGCCACTGTATCATCAGCACTTTTGGCTGTAACCGAACTGTCATTTACAGTAAATCAAATGTGGTATTTTTATTTATCCATTTATTTACTTACTTGACTTAATTCATGGTTTATACAGCCTTTGGTGTGCTCTGAAGGCTGTAAAAACCCATTCCAACTTGCCTGGGAGTGAAAATAAAGCTGCTCTTAAAAAAATACGGGAGAATTCAATTTCACAGCCGCAGAAATGGTATTAATGTTGCAAGAATGAAAGAAGATATTGGATTCTCTGGTTAGATGGTAAAGCAGGAGTGTTGCTACAGCTCCTGCAGAGGCCTGTGAGGTGTTGCTTCTGTTTTCAGACCTCTCAGGAAATACTCTATTCAGTCTCGGGCCTGGTTATTGATGGAGTACAATACAGTCTTGCTTTCTTTTCCTGAAGACATCACGTCTGACATGACATCATGGATGCAATGTGGTTGAAGGATTTGTTATGACTTCATTTAAGACCACTGTTGTGCACAGAGCACAATTCGGCATTGTTCTACAGTGACAAGAGCATGTGAAGATCTTAACAAATACACTGTACTGAGCCCAGAACACTTGGCAGAGCCTCCCTGATTGTGATTTAAGGGGTAAGATGCTGCAATAATATGTGACAATGCTGCCTAATGGAGACTATCTCTAGTTTAATGCAATTCTACAATTTTCATGTCTTCACCCACAGCTCACACCTCTGTCTTTCACACGTCTCTGCCCTGGACGGTGACCTTACAACAGACCCGGTGTCAGAAGTCATATGATCAGTCATTGCCAATCCTGACAGCCTTAATTGATTTGTCTCCAGGGTACTTTATAAACCTCTTGACCCTCCAAGGTCACTCATTGGACAGCCAGAATAGCTGTCTTTCAGCAAAGGCTCATACGGTCGACTCAAGCAAGAGTCAAACACACACAGCTTCCACACGGTCTTCCAAATTTAGGTGCGAAACTACAGGCAGTTCTCAAGGACAAACAAGTGTTAATTAGGCCTAAATTATTTGTTTGGCTTCCAGGCTTGGCAGATTGGTTAGATTTTATGGTGTTGAAATGTCACTGTAGTGAGGACAAAAGTATTGTAGGACAGAAAACTATAAAAAGAGATGATATTTGCTCAATTTGAAAACAGCCCTGCCTTACGTTTAATGAGAACGCAATGTCTGTGAGAAACTGCCTCCTCCACTAAACCACAGTGACCTTGGCGGTGAGCTTCAAAGAGAAATGTGGAAACAAAAATGGGGAGAGTTGCTCCCAATGAAGGGTAGTGAGTGTGAAATCAGGCTCATGATGACTTTGAGCAGATTCTTTATCAGTCTGAAACCCAGAGCGACAGATGTGATGTGAAAAAAAAAAGATGTTTGGCTCTATTAGTTATTATGGTAAGTGGGAGTAGTTATGATTCACAGGGCTGCATGGGAAAATGTAAAACCTCAGCTACATGTTGAGTCAGATGTTCTCCTGTGGGTCTGCTCTTATTTTGCCACTTCCTCTTACAAACAAAGCAACAATGAATACTGTGAAATCTCATTTAGTTGCAGTGATATTGTATATACGATGTATTTAATTTTTTTTTTTTTTCATTCTGATAAGGTATGTTGTGAGTGATATGTTCTCATTAAAACCACAACCGGACATAACATACAACAGCCACGCCTCACTATTATAAGAGCTTTGTTTGCACATTACATGTTAGCTGATCATTTTGTTTTCTTTATCCTCCTCCTGCTTTCTTTACCACTTTCTACTTACAATTGCCCAAATGTGTTCCGGCAGAGTCTGAAACAAACCACAAATGAAACACACAGCAGTTTAAAATTTGGCAAGATGTAGAATAACAAAAAGCCATGGGTGTTGCTGGAAATGACCATTTACTGAAATTAGAGTATTTTGTATGAACCTCTCATAGGTGTATTGTTCTCTGTAATTACATAACCATGGGAGCAATTGTGCCCTTGTGGGGTTTTTTTTTCCATCCAAGGACATTTTTGCATGTAATTTACCTTGCACATTGTACGTGTCTGCACAGTAGGTGTGTGGCTGTACTGTTCTACCTTGAGAAGCTGGAAAGAGAACACAAGTATTAAATTATTTTAATGCCTTTTTTTACTTAATTGGATGATCCAGGAGCAGGGAAGATACATGAGAGGAAATTACATGTGACATGATGTTAGTGTATTATATAAAACAAAGCTGGTGGTGGTACAGACTATCTAATCTAATGATGTAATATTTTTAATCTAAAATCTGGGGATTTTGTATAAATTGCGTCCCATTTTTCTGCTCCCCACCTGGAGACCAAACTAAGCAACCGCTTTCCCTTCTCTACACAGATTCTCTGAACGCGCCATTTCCTGCAACATCCCACCGATGCCACCACAAGCCCAAGCGCTGCCTGCCTATACAGCCATGTGCAGGCTTATCCTCCGTCCCTCTGCTCTTCCACCCCAGCACCAAGGGCTCGCAGATCGTCATGGACATGTCCCAGAGGACCGTCAAGAGACAGGCCAGCTTCTGTAACGCCATCACCTTCAGCAACAGACCTATCGCTGTTTATGAGCAAGTTCGACTGAAGGTAAACAAGACGCTACTGTAGGAAGTGGGCTGTTTTGAACCCAGAGTTTGTGTCATTTTTTATTTACCCAAACTACAGTGTGGTTATTTTCACCCAGTGAGACACAACAAGCTCAAGCATTGCTTTAAAACTGTCACAAATGTATTGTTAGTTGTACAAACAATGTGCATCTAACATTAAAAACTACAATGGTTCCCACATTATTATCAATCAGTGACAAATAGTGGCATTTAGTTTAAAAATAGCTAGCGTATATTATAATGGCTAGCAACCATACCTTATTCCAGTTTGGATGACTAATCAAAGTATAAAGGTAATATGAAAATAACACTAACACTGGATCAAACAGCCCTGTGTCTTGGTGGTTTTCTACCCATGAGTTCTGGGTAAAGTTAACCCAGTATTGCACCAAGTTGGGTCAGTTGTGATCCATTAATTTTTAATTTGTAATTAAAATCAAAAGATTTCTGAGGCATTAATGTAAAAACTATTGTGACATGATGCGATGTATAACAAGTATGTGAGAACTTCTCATAAAAGAAAACATGAAACCATTTCCTCTTTCTCATGCTGACACGTTTCACTATTTAAAACAAACATGAAACTTGATGCATGTGAGTTTTGTATCTGCAATACGCAATGATAATTCAAAAACATTATGCGGCCACCAGGGATGCACCGCGACCAGCATTAGTCATCTTATTGGCTTCCATCATTTCCTGTAAAAATCATTACTTCATTCAAAACAATGCTGTGCACCAATTTCTTGTAAACTAATTCCAAGATACTGCAGTATTCAAGACTAGTGCACACTGCACTTTGTAATATTAGTATGTACAGTAGAGTAGTGAGAAATGAACTCACTAATTGTGACTGTGATAAAAAGTAAAATCCCGACTCTCTCTCTTTCATTCTCTCTCAGTTGTGTTTTTGTTTTGCCCCCCCCCCCCCCCCCCCCCCCCCCCACCCCACCTTCATCCCCCTTCTTTGCTGCCCTGTTTTCATTTTCTCTCTTTTCTCTCTCTGCTCTTGTGTGGGCCAAAGCAGCAGCAGCTTAGAACAAGTTTCCACTTCACCTATCAGGCCATCTATGTCTCGAAAGTGAGAGAGCAGGGCAAGCATTGCCATGTGAGGAATACTGTTATCTTGCACGGTGAATGCAAAGTAAACAGAGGTTTGAAATAAGACAAAAATCGTTTGCAGGTGATAAACATACCAAAGTAGCTAGTTTTAGTTTGCTTAACAACAAATGTGTTGTTTTTAGCCACGCTAGCAGCTTGGCATTGAGAATGGTAATGTTGGTCCAGAATGAAATATCTCAGCAACTATTGGATTGCCCTGAAATTTGGCTCAGGTGTCATGTCCCCCTCGAGGTGAACTGTATGAATATGGTGAACCCGTAATGTGTCATCTAGTGCTGTCATCAGGTCAGAATTTTGATTAGTCAAATACTTTGGTATATTACCAAATACCCGCAAAATGAATTACATTTCCATCAGCCTTAGCTGTGCTTTATGTTCAGTGCTAATTAGCAAATGCTATCATGCCAACTCATTAAAATAGAGAGACCCAAAGCACCTCTTTGTACAGCCTCACAGAGCTGCTAGCATGATCTTGTTCTTCAACTTATAGTTCACACAACAATGAGAAAACCAAACTTAAAAGATTCATTTTCAGCTGATTATCTCCACTGATTAAAAATATGTGCTCCCCAGATTACTAAAAAGCAGTGCTGCTGGAGCGGTGCCCTGCGTCTTGGTTTTACATGTAAAGACCCATCGAGGATCAACCCTGACACCTTGCCCAAGTACGCCTGCCCTGACCTGGTCTCCCAGAGCGGCTTCTGGGCAAAGGCTCTGCCCGAAGAGCTCTCCAACGAGGGAAACGTCATTTCCTTCTGGGTAGACAAGAAGGGCCGGGTGTTTTACCGAATCAACGACTCCAGCTCCATGCTGTTCTTCAGCGGGGTCCACGTCTCTGAACCTCTGTGGGCTCTTATAGACGTCTACGGCCTCACCAGGGGGGTTCAGCTGCTAGGTGAGTAACGTGTTCAGAACCAGGTCCTTTTCTGAGAAACTGTGGCTGTATTGAATTGCAAATTTAGCACTAGTATTTAGCTTTCTTTGTTTTGTTTTTTTTTGTTCGCACGGGGTGATTTTTACTATCATACTTTCCCACTGGAAATTGTCTGCATCTGATGTTCTTTTTCACTGCGATTGGTGTGAGGTGATGTTACATACAGCGGCCCTACTTTTCCCACACCCACCAAATAGCTCAATGGAAAAAGATGGTGGGAGATTAGATAGATTGTACAGTTACCACGGTTGTTAGTATCAAAGAAATTTCCCTTATAGGGGAATTTCAAAATGTCTGAGATCCTTTTAACAAGTTCTCCGTGCTGTTTAAAGGGTCATTACATCAAAGAAATTAGGAACAAACAGGTCCTTCCCAATCATTAAGAGAAGTCTTTCAGCACACTGAATAATCTGAAGAATGATTGGATTGTAGATTGAGATGCATTTATGAAACACATCATACGATGAAAACAGCTGTCTCCAATTTTTGAAAACAATGTAAAACTATGCTAAATAGATAAATAGGAATCCTTGTGGACGCCTCAATACTTATTTATAACCATTTCCAAGAATTATGCCGCCTCTCTCCAAAAGAATAGAGGCTGTCAGCACCGTTAATAAAAATAGAAGAGGCTCCCATATTGTGTAGATAGTGCCATTTAACCTCATTTCTTGCGGCGTGTTTGACAACGAGAAGCGTGCTATCTCATGATGGGCTGTTTGGTATCCAGCGCCAGAGTGCGACTATCTGGGGTTCACTGGCCTGGTGGTGCTGAGCAGCACACAGCTCTTGTCGAAGAACAAGAGGAGTGTGTTGGCCATCCCAAGAGGACAGACAAGAGGAGGGATGATGTCAGGTAATGACATGTCTGGGGTGCTTTTTTCCAAGACAATCAAACCAGTGGAATGTCTCACTCTTTAGATCCAAGTCTGAATTTGACATCATGTGACATGTGATCACCCTGCAGTCACCCCTGAGACAGATTCATATGTTTAAATGAGAGTAACGTTACTCTCATGAATCTTTCCATTTTACAATTAAAAACAAGATTCTCTGCCGTTTTTAGTTGTACTTTATGCCTGTGAATGAGGCCAACAGCCCTAAATCCCACTGTTTCTACTCTGGTTTTCCCACATTGATCACCTTCATCCCCACATTGATGGCTTAAACCGAAAAGCCTCAGCCCTCAGTCAGCTGAAGGATCACTTCAATATCAGCTTTCCTCTATAGTCTGAGAACGTCACTACTCGAGAGCATGGTATATCTCAAAGGCCCTGTATTGTCTCAGCAGTTGGCTGCAGTTCAGCAGACACTTAGTCTCTGAAATATGGGCGGACACATCAAAGTCTGGTGTTGCAAACTGGCACATGTGCGTATTTTCCTTTAACAGAAGGGTGCGTTTTGATTCTTAATGATGCTTACACAATGGTCTGAAATTTATGCTACACCAGCTGATAAATTGAGCCAAATTTCACCTGTTGTGGGCTTGTTATCACACAATCTGTCCAGGTGGGAATTACAGATCTGCTGCAGTTGTTTTTTTACAGGAGACAAATGGAGCGTGTAGCTGTGAATAAGCGCTATAGAGCGTAGAGAATGGCTTGGTTAGGTGACCTTGATTTGGCTTTTGTGATAAATGTGCAAGACAGTAAAAATATAACAGAAAAGGAGTCGTGATAAACCTGTTGACATAAGTAATATGAATTGCTGAGTCAGTGAGATAATGTGTTTTGCTTTGTTAGGCTTTATGTTTATTAAAGGACCTCTCCACCAATTTTACGGAGGGAGATCAGTTTACTTGTCACCAAGAGTATAATTCAGCCTGTGAAACAGTTGTATAACGTCTTCTATGGCTCTGAAGGGAGCTTTAAAAGTGTACTCCTAATAGGAGTCCAAAATTGATTTAGCATTGGCCTCGTATAACACTGTCAGTCTCATGATGGACAGTTTCTTAAAAAAAAAAAGCAAAACCATAGATATTGTCTCTTTTTGTTCAACACATTCGTCTTCCTTGTCAAAACCCATTGACTACATTGCCCACAATGCAGCTCGACCACCAACAATTTGGATGGATATTTGGATGAGTTAATGCTAGTTGTAGCTAGTGTTTGATGTGTAAAATTGGTGGAGGTCCACTTTAAAGTCTGAGAAAATATGAGGATAACCACGGTGTCATGAGGGTTATATCGACTTGGGATTGAGACTGCATTGAACTAATTACAAATTACTAATTACAAACTGGAGATGCTGAGTGCAAAAGATTTAATTGCAATACAGGAAGTGTATAATCCAGCATTTCTGGAGTTTGACCCATACTAGGGACTAAAAGTCAGGATATCATAAACTCTGCCTCTTGTGACTCCCCCAGCTTCATTAAAGTAATCGCTAGTTCCCCTTTGAGTTTTTGTTGAGAAAATAAATAGTGACGGCAGATTTCCACTTCCCCAGAACATTATAACCATTTTATGTGTCAGATGAACCATGCCTGTGTTGTGTGACATCACTCCCCAGCCTACAGCTCAGCCCAACCAGCCGTCGCTCTCTTATTTTAAGAGCCGAGTAGTGAGCATAACTGTATCTGATCACATCCTTTCTGTGAATAGCTTCCTCGCCTTTAATATTTCATTGATTAATTATAAAAGTGTCCCTGCTCACATGTCAGCGCACATCAGCGTAACTGTCACAATGTTTGTGCGAAACGCCACCTGAGTATAAACGTCTACTGAACTGACAGCCAAAATGGATCATCGCTATTCTGACAAAATGTTTTTTGATTGTCTTGCTTGAACTAATAGTTTCTGTGATCCTTTCTAGGGTGAACATTTCTTTAAAAGCGGAGCCTCTTAAATTCATTCTGAACACATTGTAATGTTGCATCATTGTCTAAGGCATTTTTTTTTGTCCGTTTTTGAAGTTGTTTCTTTTTATTCAGTAGCAATGACCTACTATGAAACCAATGCAGTTTAGCATTGCTACAGTCAAAGGTTTGTTGTTTTATTTAGCCTGTGGTTAATCTGCATCATACACATGCACCACAGGATTCCTTTGTGTCTGTTTGATCTTTTACAACCTTACATGCTATATTAAGGAATTCATCAAAGCTGCTATTGTTTCACTTGCGCTGTCTCTCGATGCAGCCTGCTGCCAAACAGTTTTTCTGCTATCAGGTCTTGTTCTGATGTTTAAGGATCTTTTCAAGAGCGGTGTTGTTTCCTCTCTAAGCTATTATCAAGGGAGTGCAGTTCAGGAGCTAGCCACCCATGCAAGGAGTCAAAGGTGAGCCTGAGATCAGTGAGACAGCTTGAAAGCTGAGATGGTGTTGCGTAAGAGAGGAAGCTAAATTAATCTGCTGAAATCAAACTGAGCCTCGGGGGTTGTCCAGACCAACAATGCTGCCTATGCAATTTAAGAAAGATCTGTTACATCACCACACTTGTCCTACTCATGCAGCTATCAATAAAGACTAAAGTGCCTTGCTTGGGTTTTGTACAGAACGGCCTGTGCTGTTGAGCGTCTGCAGCTGAGACACATTAGCCCTTCGAGGGACTGACAAAAGGTTTCCTCAAGTGTATAATATGTCTCAAGCAGCATAACTGTTTTCAAAGCTAAATTGTCAGCTGTATTTTCACAAATGTTTCTGTTTACTTACTTCATTATATTTCTCTGAGCAGTATTATAAGAAACCTGGCTTTAGAAATCACAAAAAAACACCATTTCCCAACAGCTATATTTTAAAAATATCAAGTTTGAAAGGTAAGTTTTCATTTTTTGGTTACTAGTAACTGTTAAGAGTTATATCAAGTTGTAGAAGATTCAGAAATCAGGTCACAAATAACTTGCAAGTGTTTCCAGTTGTACTGTATTTCCCAGAAGTGAAACACATATGGGAATGGTACACCTCTCTGCAGTCAGAAAAGTAATGCTGCTCCCTTAACACATGTATGGCTGCAGTCTTACCAGAATGTGTTTGTTTATGGGACAAATCCCCAGAGACCACACAGCATCCACCGTTTTGTACAGGTATGATGGATTCCTTCCAAGTTAGATAAGCAGAGCGAGTCAAAGGCATCTTTTGATGGATGCAAGATGCTCTACTGGGGGTTTGTTTACTAGGGGTAGATGAGTCACTTAATCACTGACAGAATGGTAGTGATCCGTGAAACCGGAATCAGCTAACATCATCTGCAACCTGTCTCTCCAGTCATTAGAGAAGAATCCAAAATGGCTGCCAGACTGTCAAGAGGCTGCGTACCTCTCAGGTGATTAAGGGGATGGTGTTGACATTAATCATCTCTGCACACGGCAATGCAATGCATTCGGCCTGTAAAGCATCATGGTGGGGGGAACCTCTGGCTGTATGCTTTCTATGTTTACGAACATTCTGAGAGACATCACGAACATTTCCAGCTCTGGGGACCAAGGGGACAGTTTTAAAAGAAGTATGAGGGACACGATGGTTTTGAAAACAGTTTGCATAGATGTAGATTTTAGTTATTTTTTGGCATGGCTCTATGGATTACAATGTCACTCCTGACGGTCTACCTCAACAAATGTGGGATGGCTGTCAGTGAAACTTTATACAGACACTCACGGTCTGACTTAACTGATCCCATGACTTTGACTGTAGCGCCATCATGAGGTGGAAATTTTTCTGTTTTACAGAAATGTCTCGAGAACTATTATATGGATTTCCGTGACTTACAAACATTGACATTTCATCGAGCGCCACCAACAAGTCAAAGTTCTCACTTACCCCTGTGCTAGATACTATAAAGGTGTTGGCACCAAATTTTATAGAGGCATTCATGGTTTGCAGATTATGACTTTGTGATCTACTGACTTTTTATATAGCGCCACCAGGAGGTTATGTGTAAAATGTCTCGTCAGCTATTTCCATGAAATAAGGTGTAAACATGGTCCCCCTTCATCCATCACCATCAAGTCAAAATGTAAATTTAATTTATTAATTAATTTGCTAATTAGCAAACCTTAGCATGCCAACATTTTAAATTGAGGTGGTGAACATGGTAACCTGCCTAACATCAGCATTAGGGCTGTAACTAATAATTATTTTCATTGCTGGTTATTTTGTTGATAATTTTCCCAATTCATTGATTCATTTTTTAGTCTATGTAATGTCAAAACATTGAAACATGAAAAAATGTGTGTAACTATTTCCTTAAGCCTAAGGTGATGTCATCAAATAGCTTCTTTTCCCTGAGCAGCTCTCCAAACACCCAAATTTTCTGGATCTGATGAATATTTGGCATTAATACTTGAAAGTTAATCAAACATCAGAATAGTTTTATTACTTTTATTATTTTAATTAATATACTGACATTAGCATTTAGCTCTAAGCACTGCTGTCTCTCAGGACAGCTTCACAGAGAATGGCTGTAGACTGTTAGTCTTCTTTTAAATTCACTGATGAACATTTGCAATATTTCCTTGTACTGTATTACATAATCTGACGCCATTATACGTTATTATTATCATGTGAACTGAAACTGTTAGCTGTTAAAGATCACTGTACCTTTGACTCATACCGGTTTTGTTAACAGATAAAGAGTTAATGTTGAAATGCTGAAAGGCTTTGTACTGCACAAACATGCTGGGTTGTCTGAAGCTGACTGTGCTGTACTTTCCTTTCTTTGTGTCTATTTTTGTCCGTGTTCACTCAGTGCACCTAACGCTCACGCTCAACCCGCTACAGATCTCACTTATTGTTTCACTTGTCAACATAGATTATGTGGAGTTTCACAGCGTTTTGATTTGTGGATGAAATGGTTTTAAATATAGAGAGGGCAGAGAGGTGCAGTCTGACACAAGTGGCCAGATATACAGCGTAGGGTCAGCCTGGTAACAATGCAGGTAAAAATGGCTCAGTACAACACAGTGAAGGACAGAATGTACACTTCAAAGTAAAACTTCAGTTTTGTACTGTATCTTTATGTGTATCTTTATGTGTATGTGTAGTCCTTCCCTGTTTCTACGGTGCTGCTGAAGGGACCAGAACTAAACTCTTTTGTTAATTTTGACTGATGAAGACACATGATAAGCCTGAAGGGTCTGATTACACCAAAGTACTGCAAATGGATGTTGTACCATTATGTGAATTTCTGGTCTGCTGCTTACAGCCAAATCCTCCAAAAACAATAAACTTGAAATTCAGCATGGTAACAACAATATGCAAAGTCATCTGTCATAAGTCCATTTCCAGCCAAAGGCAAACAGCAGACAGTGAGGAAGAAAGGCAAAGAGAGATGCTAAATGTCTCCATATTATAAACATTTAGTAATTTCCTTGAGCAGAATTCTTTTGGCAGAGTTAGACTGAAATCATGAATCATACTATAGCCTCGCTCTCTTTTTTCTCCCTTTCTTTCAACATTCCCACTCTGTTTTCTGATCACACTAATAAATCATATGAAAAGTGGTACTTTTTCAAGGGACTGGACATTTAAACCTGATTATAGTTGCATTAAGATTTTTGACTATGGACCCTGTCCTGGGCTCTCCTCTTTTGGAAATTACTGAAGCCTGCAGCTCATGTTCAGGTCAAGAGGACCAGTCAGGCCCATGTTGATACCTTTTTTGGGTAAAAATCGTACAGCGAGAAATGATTGTTGCCCATGGCTGTGGTAACCTTGTCCATTTTAAGTAGGTACATTGTCCCTCGTAGCTTCACGCTTGTGAAGCTTGTGATGCTTGAGTCTTTGCACCGCCATGTTCGCTGCCGAAGCTGTAACTATGCGCTTCAGTATTCAGCTAGTCACAGCTTTATGTGCTAAATCTAACCATTTTTGTGTCTGTGTAGTACAGTCACATTGATTCCGAAAAAATTACCAAATTAAGGATTCCACCATGCATGCTACAGTCTTCATGAGTAATGTTTTTAAGCTTGGCATTAGTGGAATCTCATCTTCCACAATGCATTATTTAACAGGAATAGAAGATTTTGTTTTTCATCTTGCTAAATGTGATGTATTCAAATCCGGAATATCTTGTAGTAGTTTCATCTTGTTTGACGTCTGCAGCTTCACACCTGGATTTACTTCCTTTCAATACAGATGCTTAGTACTGCACATAAATCATTAGACTAGAGGATATAGTGTGGAAATGAGATGCATATTTAACTTAGATTACCTAAATTCCAGTGCAAAGGCTGTTAATCTTTAACATACAAAAGCTGATGTGTGAATGTCCTTGATGTGTTAACATGAACACATATTTATTTTAAAGATATAATTATAAACACATGGTCGAGGCAAATTTCAGGTGGGAGCAGTTACATATTATGGATATGTGGTGTGTCCAATAAAAATGAAAGAGAAGAGGAAGAAGAAAATGAATGGTGATAGTGGTTCACATTTATCAAGATAATAAGCCTTCTTTATCTGCAGTACATTGGCTGTAATCAACAGGAGAAAAAGGTTAGATGAAGGCAACCATGGTAACAGTGCCTCAGAGGCTGGTGTGAGTCAAGGGCAGAGCCAGACACCAAGAAATGGCTTGAAAAAAATAAATTAAGAGATTCACAAACTCAATGAAATATTGTCAGAAATATTGTCTTTACTATGGTATTTTTTTTTAGTATGGTGGCTAAAGGGCTAGACGAGCTTGATTCCCAGTCTTCAAGACACACACTGAACCATAACTGTATGTCGGGGTATTACACAACATTATGGCCACTTTCCACTCACCATTTCTTTCTTAAAGACACAGTGAAATGAAAAAAAACATGTTTTTCAAGTTGTAACTCCATGTTTTTGTGTTAATCCTTCATTTATCTCTTGTTGAAATAATCTTTGAGTATTTTAGTATCAAAATACATCTTTTTTTCTCTTCCTATTAAATTTAAACATATATTTGATGAATCACCTTGAACTTATGGGCAGTTACCTAAAAATATCCAATCAAATGTGATTTGGGGCGACTACTTAATGCTGCCTATTATGAAAAATCGCACTTGAGCAATATCTTAGTAGGAGGAGTGTGTTCATTTCACCCTTTTCCTCCTCCTCCTGATCTAAGGCCAGGGAGGTGAATATGTGGAGGCCAACAGTTTTCCACAGATCCGTGTCTCTCTGCGGCTCTGTATCTCACCTTATTCGCCAAGCTCACGTCTCAAAACCCCAGCTATCCCTTTAACTGTTAAACGCTCTATTATGCTCTGATAGTAGCTAGTTACATCTTTCTGCAGTTTGGTGCTGAGCAGGTAGGATACAGTGGGTTGTTAGAGCTTTTTCACTGAAAACAGCTACCTGCTGTGGCCAAAAATGATGCTGACGAGCGTGGTAAGAATGAACCAAAACAGTGAGTTTAAAGACAGTATAAAGCCCTGTGGAGCTGCAGATAATTCTCTGTGGGTTTCACACAGCTCCTTACACATTACACACAATTATTTGATCCATTGCTGATATTTAAAAAAAAAATGATTGCACTCGTTTTATGTGTAACTCCGTTTGCTCAGTCCTCTTGGTTTTAATGCTATAACTAGAACAAAAACTAACCAGGATCCTCATCCCCATTGCAGATGTTATAGTTGATATGTCATGCACAAATCTGGCTGAGTATCTTGATTTTCCTTTTATTTCTCCTTTGGACCCTTATTATAACTGAAGTTAAGTCATTCTGTCAGACAGTTGGTTACAATGAAATGAGAGGCCTGGTATAAACTAAAATGTTGGAGGACTGTCCTTTGACCTAACATCTGCCAGCATGTACACATCGGGATTAGGGTCTATGTATTTATGAGAGCTCTGTTTCAAGTGATCTCACTGCTTGGAATTTATTTGATTTGTTGAACCAAAATAAATGCCGCTGGACAGACTATTGTGCCTCAGCTGGGATTTAATCGGCCCAGATGGAATCGAACAGATTTGCAGAGAAATCAAAATAGAAATCATAATGGAGCCTGTCAGGTCTGGATCCTGGGAGCTGGGCTGTACAGGGGGAAGCCTTCAGAGAGGCTAATCACTTTCAGATGAGTACAGTCTAGTCCCAGTGAAGATGTGACTGTGTGCTCTGGGTATTGAATGTGTGTTCTGTGTGTGTTAGTGTGCAAATCTCTGTAGTTTTCACAGAGGTTCTCTTCATATTGCTTTGACCAAAACAATGAGATGAATCTATAATTGGTGAAATGTGTTTGAGATCAGTATTATCAGCAAAATGGAGTTAAAGTATCAAAAGTGAAAGTACTTGTTTAATAGTAAAATGTCCCCTACGTGACTGATAATAATTATATATGACATTATTAGATTGTTACTGATATGTTAATGTGTATGTAGTGTTTTACTATTGTATAAAGTTACACAGTGTAGTCCAGTGGTTCCTGACCTAGGGGGTTGGCCACCATCCGGAGGGTCACAAGATAAATCTGAGGGGTCATGAGATGATTAATGGTAGAAGGAAGAAGAAACAAACAAAGGTCTGATAAGTCTGTTTTCAGTTTGCAGACTTTGCTCAAGTCTTTGCTGTTATTTGTGAAATTTTCCTCGTACAGTTAATTAAATTAAACCAACTAACCAAGTTTAGATGTGAACTTGACAACGAGCCACAACTACAGTGTTTTTTTCTTTTTTCCATGTTTTTTTAAATTTCCACCAGTAACTCTGGGTTTCATAAATATAGTGAAGTAGAAGTATAAAGTCACAGAAAATAGATATACTGAAGTAAAAAGTAAAATAAAACATACGTGATCACTGCCTGGATACATTTATTAATAGCAGCAGAGTCACCAGGAGGTGGTTGAGATGGGTGGCGGGTATACAAAGAGCTCAACTGTTACACCAGACGTTTAGGCAGCAAAAGCACTTTGCTTAAGATTAGGGAAACATGGGGGTTTTGGTTAAATTTAATAACACTGTATCTGAAGTCACTGCGAACTCCTTCTGTGTAAAACCAGATCACAATCTTTCTATGACCTTAACTAAGTGCTCCCAACATAACCATAAAAAAAAGCTTGATAATGCTGTAGTCACTACTAATAGATATTCTGCTACAAGACTGTGGTCAAAAGAATATGTTGTCAGTTTCTGACACTTTCAGTATTAGCATATTTGCAACTTGCCAAATAAGCAAATTAACATTTTCTCATTATATTAATAGAATACATGATCTTGTCACAGTTGTGTTTCTTAAAACATACTGGCAGTTTCAAATGAGTTGTATATAAATGTAATTCCTCAGAGGCAGGTTTACACAAGTGCACTTTGAAAATACTCGAGACATGTATTTGTTTAAAAAAGGGCGTTAGCTTCAAAGCAGTGCTGTGTTACAGTTAGTGGTGTTTAATGCATGTAGAGACACTTTAGTAAAGTCAAGTTCAGAAGTGGCTTTTGACTGGCCTTGGAAACACAGCTCTTGTGAAATCCCTGAGGTGCTATAGGCGTCATTTTCACTACTGCCATTTGTCACCTCAGCATTTCCCATTTTCTTTCCATGATCATGGTCCAGAAACTAAGAAACATCTGGCACCAAACCAGAGACTCAACTTGATCTTTCAAATACTCCACATATGTGGCTCCTATTGCACATGGCATCTCAGATACTCAAACTGTTGGGCTTCTCCTGTGTATCGATATCATAGCACCCCTCTAGCCTTTTAGCTCCTGTTGCTTCACACTCATATTCCTGTGCCATTATCTTGACCGGGATACCACTCCTTAAAAGCTCATCAATGCAAATTTCCCCCTGGAGCTCATCCTCTGTTTTGTTTTTTTTCCGTTGATAAGCGAAGGCTCATCCCTCTCCTTTTTGGGACACACACACAACCCCCCCCCCCAACCTACTTTCTCCTGACAGATGACTTCACTCACTCATTCTAGACGGACCCCAGGATAGGCCCCTTAGGCATGCATAGTTAGGGCAAATCCCCAAACACACACATATACACACGCACACACACTATTGGTGCAGCTAACCTTGTATAGAGGTTGTAGCCTTAGTAAAACCCCCAAAAGCCTCCTAATCCTGTTCCACCAGGCCAAGGAATAAAGTGAACCCTTCTTTGTCTATTCCGTACCATGCCATTGTCTGACTGAGAGTTTTACAAGACTAAAAAAGGCATAAGATACATAAAAATCCTGAGTTGAATTGAATGATTTAGATCAAAAACTTTGTACTGTAATACTCTCAGGCCTCTCTGAAATGTAGTTCAAGACGAGGTGGAGCCAGGCTGTTTCTTTCGGCAGCGCATTTTTATTAACGGCTTTTTAACCGCAATAGATTAGTTGTCATTGTGGCTTGTGTTCACAGTGACATCCTTGACATCCTCCTTTGCCAATATGATGTTTACTTTCCAGAACTGGTTTTTCCAGATTGTGTGAAGTGTTTCTGAACATTGCAACTTGTTTGAATAGGTAAACCTGAAGCTGTACTTGAAGTACAGTACTTTTTTTTCTGCAGGTGTATGTTTTGGCATGGGTGTGTTCTTCCCCTAAGCCAAGAAATTCCTCCCTAATGTTCAGCAACAGTTGAGCGAGTCTGATTTCTGATTTCTTTTTTTCTCACAGCTGTAATGTTTACTAAAAAGCCAAAGTAAAGCCAAGAGGCCATCCATTGACCCTGCTGAACAGTGTCAGTCTGGTATGTGTTCCTCTATTTAAATAGAGCTTTTCTCTTGAGATTGAGTCTCTGGAGCTGTTCAAAGACCACTTAATTTTACTAGGGGAGTTTCAGCCATGCAGTTAATCACGTCTGTATTGTTTACGCGCCTGAAAAAAAGTTATTCAGACTTTGCCTTGTTATTCAAAAGCCTCAAGGACTTGGAAGTTTAAGATTTTAAAGGAGAATATAATCACTGCTATTTTCAGTGCATGCGTTTGTAAAACAGCTGGAGCGTCACCAAATGTTCAGACTCAAAAAAGAATGTTCAATGGGCATTACACTTAATTTTCCAACATAATTCAGAACAAAAGGCGAAACTGCACCTGTCTGTGTGTGAGTGACATTTTAATGAGTGAGGAGTTTGGAAGATTTCTGCAAAAAGATAAGAAGATTATTTGCTGTCAAGTTTGTGGTTCCAAACCCCCCACAGCCCAGTCAATCAGTAGAGTTAATTATTTATAATACTGAAGTGGATGTAATTGCAATATTTTTTCATACAATTGAATTGTCAGTGTTTGTGTTGGTTTTATTATGTTTTCATTTGCGCAACTTGGAGTCACAGATTTCCACCATTTCTCCATTACTTTTAGCTCCTTCAACTACACCCTTCATGTTTAGATAACTGTTTCAACTTCTGTGCTCACTTGCTAACACAGTTTTAATCACAACCTGTGGTGTTGTGTTATAGCTGAATCTGCACCTGGATGTTTTATAATCAAACTGTAATTTTCTTTTTCTTTTTTGCGCAACTT
Organism: Seriola dumerili; assembly: GCF_002260705.1. NCBI lineage: Eukaryota > Metazoa > Chordata > Actinopteri > Carangiformes > Carangidae > Seriola > Seriola dumerili. Next base: position 3,034,834 of record NW_019174733.1, on the reverse strand, counting down.
GGAGTCACAGATTTCCACCATTTCTCCATTACTTTTAGCTCCTTCAACTACACCCTTCATGTTTAGATAACTGTTTCAACTTCTGTGCTCACTTGCTAACACAGTTTTAATCACAACCTGTGGTGTTGTGTTATAGCTGAATCTGCACCTGGATGTTTTATAATCAAACTGTAATTTTCTTTTTCTTTTTCTTTTTTTTTTAAATTAGTCACAATCTTCTCACATAACCCCCAACTCCCCACCCAGCAGCCCCCGGGGGCACTGGCACCCTGTTTGGGAATCCCTGTTTTGAATGATACAGAAAGTGTGAACAGGTTGAACAGGACTGTTGGAGTCATGTCCCTGCTGTGTGTTTGTTGTGAGAACAGTTCTTTACCTCTGTGCATGCACGCACAGGGGTAATTTCAAGCTGTGTAATCTCAGTGACTCAATGCTTTTTTTCATATTTGGTAGATGTTTTATGTGTGAAATTCTATCCCAGAATCCTTTGAGACCAAACTCAGGAAGAGGTCATACATATTTATTTGGCTCACGTCTTTAACTTTCATGGTTTTGTCTTCTTTTATCTCTTGTATGCCTTTTTTTCCCCCCACAAAAGATAGGAACTTCCTTGTAATGTTACTATTCTCTTCACAGCTTGTTTTGACTGCTGCGCCACTCTCAAAAACAGAAACTGTGAACGGCAGGAAGCCATAATAGCAGGAATAGAAATTATCTCTCGTGTCCCAAAGTCGGCTAACTTTGCCTTCAAGATGATAAGGCTGCTAATAATAAGAGTCTCATACTTGGTTGTGGACACTCTTGACTGAGGAAGTAATTAAGTTCAAGCAGTTTATCAGTGACTGGCCGGAGATGTGCTGTCTTTGTGTGATAAAGAGGAGCTGGTGAGGTATGCCCTTTCTCTCAAGTGTCCACCCCACCCTATTTTACATCCTCTCCTCCTCCTCCATCCACTTCCCTTAGGGGAAGCCCAAAGCGGATAGAGGCTAAGAGCCACAAAACTCAGCCATCATGTCACTCATCCTTCGGCCTGTCCCTCCCCGCTCTCCTCAAATGTCCAATCAGGCTAATTTTAGCCCGTGTTAGAGGGCTGTGTTAAATTTGGCAGTGTGTCCCCTAAGCGTGCCACGATGCAGATCCATTTGTACCGACTGTGTGCATGGAAAGGCACGCTCTCTTTCTTGTTTTCATTTTTGAAATGGTTTTCCCATGTGCCTTCTATTTTACAGTGAGCAGAATTAGCATAGGAAGAGCTATTTGTAAGGGGGGAAGGGGGCTACACAGCATTAGCAGACATGTGATACAGTTTTTAGAATGCCTTTCCCGTTCAATGATCAGAAAAAAAAGCTGCTTTTAGCATCCAAACACATAATTGAACATGTTAACAGTGGACAGAGGTAGAATACAGTACATTAAGTCACTGCTGCTGAGACACTGTGTTATGTAAACACCTATGACTCGTGGCGGCTCATTACAGCTATTTGAAACCCACTGTGTGCTGTCGTTAAAGAGTAGCCTTTTGGAAAATCCAATCTTTGAATATAATAGCCAAGGAAAATGTCTGCATTTTCACACCATAGGCTCTCACTTTTCGTAACTGTCCATGAAAGTGAAGATAAGAGTAGTGCGATAAGTAAGAAAATGTGGCTTATTATGACAGGACTCTGAGCTAAAGACAGAGAGAGGCTCAAACACAGCTGAGTTTTACTGGCTTCCAGTGGCTTCATATGCATCTCTTATCTCTTCAGTGTTACATAAAGCTGTAATGTCACCACTGGCCTGCAGCTACGGTATGCCCCCCACTTAAAGTCCTGATGTGTTTTCTAAACATACACACACAACACTGACATATTTGTCCATAATGCTGAACTACAAGCCTTAGTGCAGAGAGTGTATTAGAATGAATATGTTATAAAGCGGAGAAGCCAGAAGCCACCATTTGTTTACAGTGGCAGGTATGATGAATGAACACCTTGCAGACAGTGAATATAAAACAAACCAGTGTTGTACATGGGAATACGCAGGATACTAAGTGGGTGTATGAATTAATTTTGGTTCTCCGGACACTTCCTCCCCACTTTCAAGTACTTTAAATGTAACCGCATTATTCACCGTCCAAACAAAGTTATGATGTTATCCAAAGAAAAGAGGAAAAAAGGCATTGTGTGTTAGTTCAGATTGAATTCTCTATTTCAAAACACCACAAACAAGTGATTACGTAACATTCCTGTGTTGTTTTTTTTGTTTTTTTCCACAGACAGTGAGATGGTCCCACTGGACTGCCTGCGTCCTCGTTCTTTTGCAGCCGCCCACCAGGCCTCTATTCAGCGAAATGGCGATGACCCTCGCCTTTCCATCAGCCTGTGTGACCTAAGCCTGCAGCAGCAGGAGATGCATCTGGAGGAAGATGATGAGGAAGAGGAACGGCTACAACCCTTGAGCTCCAACTCCTGCCATGTGCCCCAAAACTCTCAAAACTCACAGCAGTGTTCGCTGCTGCCCAGCCATTTGGACACTGATCTACACTTCCACTCGATGCACGGCATCCATGTAACTGTGCTGGATAAGCACACGGTTGCACGGCTGGATCACCGTGGTGACGAGAGGACCCTGGTGTTCACCAGCCGGCCGATGCGCTGCTCAGAGACTGTGTTTGTCAAGGTGAAGGCAGGTGTCACGCGGCCTGGTTCTCTTTCTTATGGTGTGACATCATGTGACCCCACCACCCTGAGGCCCAGTGACCTCCCATCCAACCCAGAGTCCCTGGTTGACCGCAAGGAATTCTGGGCCATGTGTCGGCTGGCGGTGCCACTCCACAGTGGGGATATCTTGGGCTTTGTGGTGAACTCAGATGGGGAGGTCATGATGAGCCATAATGGCATCAGTGCAGGGATGCAGCTGTGTGTCGATAACTCCAGGCCACTCTGGATGTTCTACGGTCTGCACGGCACCATCACACAACTCAGGATTTTAGGTATGTTCACGTGATCTTTGCTACATACAGTATCTTACAAATGTCTGTCAGCTGCCTAAAAACAGCTATATAATCTTAAATATGTTTGGGAATATAAAACAAAATCTTTTTAAATTTGACAGTTCAAGAAAAAAGGAGACTTTCACAATAAGGGACTGTTATTATTCCCTCAGAAAACAACTTGTCCTCAAACATAATTGCTGAGTTTCATTCATTTCCAGTGCCTTCATATTCCTATTCAGATCATTGCTTGCAGTAAGGCGACTGGGACATCTAACCTCTAACTCTATACTGTTACATTATACTTTCATCTATTTAAGGTAAAGAAATCCCATATTTCATCTAAGCAAAAATAAAATGTACCTTCACAGACCAACAGTTTCTTATTAGCGTTAGTTTTAGCATTAGTTCAAATATTTAATTAAACCATGGTTCCAGGAATTGAACATGTTTCACAGATCTTCACAGGACGTCATTAGTAATTTTCCATTCAGAATGTAATCCAGTCTCTGATCCTTCAGTGACCTATGGAGGATGACTTCCCACTCAGCCGAGTCATGAAATAGTTTCCCCCTCCTTTGCTGTCTGGGCTGCTCTCTTGACTTTTTATCAACTCATATATCTCTTAGGAATTTACATTCTACTCCCACAGTTTGCACATGAATGTTAACTTTGTACCTTCAGTTGAACAGGATTTCTGTCAGCTCGGGTAGATACCAGCAGGTTTTCACACAATGATACATTAACTGAAAGTACCCTGACGTTAATCATGTGCAGTGTTGAGACTGATGTGGGACCAGATGCGCATTTTAGTTTGAAAAACATAAACATGCTGAAAATATGTTGACAATGTGTGGAGAAACAGTTTTCTGGTTTGTCCTGCAGTGAAGATCTTCAGGACATGTTCTTTGTGGCTGCAGTATTTACAGTATGTTGTGGCAATTTTCACTTAAATTTGGAGAATTTCAAAAGACAGTTTAGGAGAGAAAATGAAGTCCCTGATATCACGAGTCAAGAACATTTGACATCCTGCACACATATTCAGCGAAGAGGTAAATGAGCTTCACTAAAATTTGCTCAAATCCAATTTATGTTTCAAATATTTAGTATGACTTGTTGAGGTTTAAGAGTCCTGCACTTAAAGGATTTTAAATTCTCAATTTTTCATAAGAAATAGCTGAAGTGTTGCTTGGACATTGCATATTATGATGTGACTGAAATATACAGTGCAGCAAGCACAAGTGTGAGTGCTTTTGATTTGTTTACAGTCGCTGCAGCTAAAGACGCTCTTCTTAATTCTCTGAAAAACATCCTCATCCAGCAGTGTTGCATTCTGGTTAAGTTGATAATGATTCTGTCAAAGCAGGTTATAGTTCTTTTCACTGGAAATTCATAATTAGAGGTAGAGTTTTCTGAGAAACTTCACAGATGGTTAGAATTCACTGGTTTTCTTAGAATTTGTTGATTCCCCTAATTCTTTCTCATGATTCATTTCTGGATTACAGTTCCTCCTCTCCTCTCTTTCATGTAGTCAGTCAGACCAGGGCTGAGGAGGTTATTTCTGTCCTGCGTGGGCTCCCAGCAGCCAGCATTATGTATCAGGAGGGGGGCCCATGATAGCTCCTCATGATGCCCTCCATATGCATTATTAAAATGTAATTGCACGGAGGTTTGAGATGCTGGGTTTTCCACCCACAGCACATTCCCATAACAGTGGTCCTCCAATCGTCTCTGTATGTCCTCTTTTCCTCGTGCACCTCACACCACCCCCCACCCCCCACCCCCCGATTCTTTGGGGTTTGAGCGTTCTTCGACTCATTACCCACTCCAGCTGTGGGGAGTGCATTTGTGACGTCTCTGCTCACCCACTCGCTGCAGCCGCACGCCATGAGTTGCCATGGAAACATCTAGCCACTGAGGCAAGTGACAGTTTGTCATGGCGGGGTGTTGTCGAGCCTGTGAAGTGGAACAGATGGAAGTCTGCTACTCTCACGTGTTCATTTTATCCGTGTTATATTAGAAATGAAGATTTTATCATTTCATCTACGATACTCAGAATCAATAACGGCTCACATTATGTCCTCATTACAGGTGTCCTGCTCTGGGTTTACATATGTTTCTGCATGTGCTCAGCTGTAAACTTAAAGCTGCTATAATCAATGTTTTCATATTAACAATCGATCAAATGATTAAGAGTATGGGAAAGGGGTCACTCTTATTGACAACCCACAGCTCTACGACGCATTCTAGCATCATTTGGCTCATTGTTTTGAATTTATGGTCTACAGTTTAATGTTTTGGTTCAGGGTCATCGTTTTCAGTGTCATTTTCAGCCGCATCAGGAAGCTGTTTTCTGTGAAAAAGCTCAAAACAAACAATCAAGCAAATAACAAATTATAATAAAACTGGTTATCACACTGTCCCTAATCATGGTAGTATAATAAAAAATAGAAACTTCTGTATTGTAACCCTACTTAAATCTTTCCTTGTACTTTCTGATAAGTTATTGTTGTATGTGCATCTTTGCTACAAAGAGCACTGTGCTGTATTTTTGACTGATATCTATTTATAGTGGGTTTTTAGGACAATGTTGTTTTTTTCGGCCCTAAGTAATGCCAGCAGTCTGAGAGGCAAGACCAGTGGCATCACTGCACCACATGCTGCTGCAACTTGAGCTCATTGCTTTGACCACATGATAATCACTGAAGACCACAGATGATTATATCAACATTTTTATTAACTCAGATGTTCTCTCATCTGGATTCTGGTAGCAGGTCAGTAAAAGAGACTTCAGTAAGAAAATCAACCTGAACCAACAAAAGGGTTCCCCGCCCCCTTCTCTCTCTCTCCATCCCAGTGGAAATTACACTTACCACGCACCAATAGGCAGACAAAGTTAGGAACTAGCTGGTTGCTAAAGAGCCAGGAGCTAAAAACAGAGCTAAAAGGAGAGCGAATATCAAACTTAGATTTACCAGGTGGATGTGCTGGATGTGTAAATAAATAGTTGTTTGCTTGCAAGTTCACCATATCAACTTAGAAGGTGATATTATTTCCGTGTTGTGTTTACAGCTTGTTTCCATTACCCACAAGTGGCCAAAAGAGAAAAAATAAATAAATCAGCTGATGCAGGTTTAAAAACCTGATTCAGACACCAACAGAAAATGAAATAGCCTGATGGGCCGCGACAGAATTCTCTAGGTTTGATAAGCAAGTGTTGAAAGCCACCATACACATTCTCCACCACAAATAAGTCCCCTGTGCTGCCTGCATAGCAAAAGACATTCACATACTCATTCCTGGTGGCACAGGCAGCAGTAAATTCATAATACATGGGAAGATGAAAGGTACCCTTGATGATAGGGTACATGAATAGACATGAAGGTTATCCATTCTGCCTTATTAGAGTTGACCGAGACATTTGCTAACAGCCGGGCTGCCACATAGGTCGTGTTAAGTGGGTAACGGAAGGGTGTATAAATGCTACTGTATGCATACTGTAGGATGTATACAGAATCAACAAATAGATGACTCTCACTAAATCTGGAGATGTTTATTCAGAAGTCCTGTGCTCATGCAGACTTTGCTACAACTGTTGATTTTTTTTTAGCAGGAAACTGGCTGTTGCATGACTAAAAAGCTACTATGGTTTGTTTATGTAGGCTGAAACTGAGACTGCAGTGGTTGAAGTGGACCAGGGAGAAGGCATCAGTACGGAGCGATGGATCAGAGCACGTAGCTAGAGTTATGCAACTAAACTGTATACATTTTTGTGTTAACAACAGACCACATAAATGTGTGTTTTTGTTTTTTACGCTTCAATTTAAATTTTTTTCTCTGTAATTTCTCACCATTTTTGGTTCTTTTTTTTTGCCGTTTCTCCACTTCACATTCATTTTAGGAAAATTTGGATAAGACAATTCTGGGATAGGATGTGACCTACCAATATTAGATAATTTGACACACAGAAGGATGTCAGTGCTAAGCAAATGGCCAGCCTGACAGTGTTGAAATATTTCTGCCATGGTCAGTTGAAGGACAATGTTTAAACAACAATGCAGTGTGCCTGCCAGGCAAACTAGATCAGAATTTGTCCATGGAATCAGGGTCAGTATTCTCATCTGTTAGGAGACATGAGATACCAATATGTGAACTGATGCCAAAGCCGGTGGTGCAGCTCGGGACAGATCATACGGGACAGACAACAGATAGTCTGTGGAAGCGTTTTGTACCCTACCCAGAGGGATCATGGGCTCATGAAGGAGGAGGGAGGAGAGGGTGGGGGTGCCTGGTGTCTCTGACGAGACTACACCAACTCATAGGCTCTTGACTCACTCACACCCACCCACATGCAGACACTGTGGACTCACAAGTCATCTGCTTGGTGATAGAACAGATTTAATGTGTGTGTGTGTGTGTGTGTGTGTGTGTGTGTGTGTGTGTGTGTGTGTGTGTGTGTGTGTGTGTGTGTGTGTGTGAGTGTGAGTGTGTGTGAGTGACAGAGACAGTGAGAGAGATGCAACAAGACATCCACTCTCCTCCATTTACTAATTACCAGCTCTGACTACTAACATCTCAGAGATGCACAGTGTGAATGATGGAAATATTTGACTCCTTTTACTTTCATTGATTATCTGTATGCCTTGAATCTTTGGTGTGACCCAGATGTCTCTTCTGTACCGTCAGGTTCATCTCTTCACCCAGACCTCCGAGGCCCGTCGGTTCCCGGCTCCCCATCCTGTACACCCAACACCCCCACAATGCTTTGCAGCGGCAACTCAGAGCCCAACCTCAGCACGCCCTTGAACATCAACCTCAATTCAAGCCTCAACTCCAACTACCACACGGTCTTTTCTTCCTCCACAGGTTTGTACATATGGTCCAATTTATCCCTTTCTCTTTTCTTTCTTCATTCTCCATCTTTCCTCACTTGAAGTGGAAGATTTGCCAAATTTTAATTTTGAGAAAAACCAGATCATCCTCACAAATGAAGTATTTACATATGCATGTATGTGCATGTATTCCGTGTCCAGATTGTTGTGATTTTTTTCTTTTGTGTTTATCGTTTTTTTTTGTTTATGAAACTGATTAAGACGTAGACATGCAGGAGAGCAATAAAACAGCCAGCAGCATACAAACACTGGCTAAACAGCACCAAGACATCGACTCACGATATGCATGTTCGAAGCAAACATGAAGCAAATATTTACCTCAGTGATGTGAAGCAGTTATACCCAACATCACTGCAGTCCCAAGCTGCAGACAGCATGACAGGACAACTCCTGGCAGATAATGGCGGCAGAAGGAGCAAGAATTGCAACACAGACACAATTATTCCTCCATAAAGTTGTCCTGACGCTTCATGAGTAGAGAAAAACAGTGGGCAGGGTATTGAGAGCTTAAATAAAAAGGTGCGTTGGACATATGCTGCAGCGAACAGAGCCTGTCAGAGTGTGTTGTCTGCCTGAACTACCCTGAGGGTTCCCTCCATCTTTTGGCAATGTTTCTTTTTGTTTTCTCTCTCACACTCAGTCACACATCCCTTAAGTCTTTTCTCTCATCACCTCAGGTACAACCCCGAGCTCTCCATTCTCCAGCCATCCAGAGTCCCCTACCTTCCCATCCTGCTCGTGGAGTGACGAATGCACCATTTGCTACGAGAACGTGGTGGACACGGTCCTCTACGCCTGTGGACACATGTGTCTCTGCTACGCCTGCGGCCTCAAACTCAAGAAGATGGCCAATGCTTGCTGCCCCATCTGTAGGAGGACAATCAAAGATATCATCAAGACGTACAGGAGCACGTAGGCTCGTGTTAAACACCGTGTCGCATCATCAGGCTCAGCTCAAGGTTGTCGAAGCCATGTAAAGACTTTGTTAAGATGGACACAGCACAAGTGAAAGCCCCACTTGTTTGTGTGTGCAATCTGGCTCAGGTACTCTACAGCAGGACTTTAAACTCCATCATTATAACATTTTATCCATGTTGTGTCTAATGCTCATCATTGGAAGGCTCACAGTGGTCCTTTCCTGTGAAGACCCAGCAATGAGATTCATCAGAAACCATCAAAAAATACAGTGTTGATCAACAGGAACAGCAGATTGGACCTTGACCTACTATTGTCCAGTGATTTGTGCATCTGTTGAGGAGAAAGAGTAATCTGAAGAGGCATCTGTCAGACTTCATGCAGAGTAACCCTTCATTCTGCGGGCTATACGGTAGATACCAGTAAGAAATGAGTAGAAAGACAGAGAGAGAAAATGTTGCAGCATTTCTAAAATAAGCCATTTTTGAATGAGTAGAAAATGCTCCTCATGCAATAAAACACAATGAAATGCCTAAACCTAAAGGGTAAAGTAATCCTTATCTCAGTTGTATAATAAATGAAGTGTTTTGTTGGATATTTCACGACCTGCTGTGCTTCTGTGAACTTCAGGCAAGGCGAGATTGTGCGAAGGGTAAAAAAGTGTGAACGTTGTCACCATAGAAGGTCACGCTTGCGGTGAAATGAGGATGTAAATCAGTGAGGAGGGAAGCGAGGGAGGAGAGAGAGAATGTTGTAAGTGTGGGATGTAGACAGGGGCACATGCGCTGTGTGTCTGCACATCGTTTCAATGCCACGAAGAGGGTTTGCTCACTCAGGCAAACCACATACATAAGAAGTTTGTATAAAAGCCTGTAAAATGCGGGACTTGCATGGATTACATGTCCTGCTTCTTGGCAGCCGTCCCCCGCCACCTAGTGCTGCTCAGTAAGCCTGCCGGATGCTGCAATTGGACAAGTCATCTAAATAAACATTGGTGGGCAGTGAAGTATTTTTAAAATGTTGAAAGAGCACATAAGGATGCAAGAAACCCATGAAACACTAAGTTACAGATGGCTTTGCTTACTTCAGGTTACGCACTCCTCTTTCATTATGTACATTAAAGTAAAACATGAATACTCGCTTTCACTGATGATGTATTTCAGTGCACTGTGTCTTCAAGTGGAAAGAAATTCACACGTGTGCAGTTAGTGACAAGGATGTAGCTTGTTATTGTGGGACATTGTGAGAATTACATTTGCATATCAGTTTCTGAGTGCTGCTCTCCGTCTGTAAAAGCAAACTCCAAGGACATTTTCACTTGACTAATCTCATGCATTATGTACTGCTTTGAATTGTTAAGAAATACAAGCTATTTTCAGGTGTTATTTTGGCCTTGCTGAAACATCACTCAGTAATCTGTAAAGTGGTAAGTGCTGATTTTTTTTTTTTTTTCAAAGTTTTGAAGCTTGTCATCTCGCAGCTGTGGAGGGAAAACTAGCAGTTATGTTGTAAAAGGTTTGCGTCACAGTTAAGTTTTTCTTGTGTGCCTTTAAAAACAGAAGTCTGGACACACTCTGGTATGTTAGGCTCCTCTCTCTAAAAAAAAAACCAAAAAAAAACCAAGAGGAATACTGAGGTTCATATTCATCTTAAAGTCACTCTTACACGAGTGTGATGTCTCTGATGTGAGCAGGTGTAACCACACAACCTACCAATACAAAGCTGTTGTGTTTGACTTTGAAGCAAACATTTCAGTGCGTTTAACATCAGTGTGCGAATTTATTCACTGCCTAAGATGAAATGTTTAAATATCGCCTTGTCCCCTCTGTCACTGCATTGCATAATACTGGAATTTTGTTGTGCTTTAGAGACGCCCAGCCTTTACATTTCTACCTGTTTTCTTCCTGACCAAATATGACCCAGAGGAAATGAAATATTGTGAAACATTTTTGATAGAAAAATGGTATTGATGAGTGTAATATTAACTGTACATTAGGAGGATTATTTATTTTGTCAGTGCTACTATAAAAAAATATCACTGTTTATTTTATATGTATGGCTATAGTGTCCAAAATGTAAGAGTATTTCATCGTTACATAGTCAAAGATTATAGAAAACTTTATTCTCATGAAAGACTCAGTGGTTGTGACAGCTGATTTTCACTTGAAGGAGTAGTGTGGATGATGTTTTGGGAAATACGCTCATTCACTTTGCGGCAAAGAATTAGACAAGAAGATCAATACCACTCTCCAGTGGTGGAATGTAACAAAGTACATTTACTCAAATTATAGAGCCTGATGTTATACTAATACTCATCTATATTTCAGAGGGAAACATTCTTTTTACTGCACTAAAGGTTATCTGAAAGCTGTAGTTATTAGTTACTTTGCAAAGTAAGATTTTACACACAAAACATAATTGGCTTATAAAATGTGATGTATTGTTATAGAATAAAGCAGCTAACAGAATAAACTGATTGAAATGAGGTCATCTGTGACCGTGCTACAGCTTTGAAATGCTACTGACACACCAATACATCAGGAATAGTTAACATTATAATAACGTGTATGGGACATTTTTCCGAGCGAGCCGTTTTTACTTATTATACTTAAAGTGCATTAGATTTAACATTGCATACTAGCTTACTTTTACAGTAATATAATTATAGTTTTATAATCACAGTATATCCAATGACAATGTGACAATGCGAAAGGTGTTGCTTGTATATATGAACCCACAGAGTTCTCACCTGAAACTGCAGCTCCCTTCAGCTTCACAGAGTTATATTGTGAGTTTTAGCTGATTGTTTAGCCGTCCAGACTTCAACTTTACTGTTTCGGTTCACTCTCACTGCTCTCATCATGTCGTCACAGCAGGCAGCCGCTTTCAGCGAAAATGCTCTGAAAACCCATTGTACACTACCGGCTAAGCACCAAACAGCAGACACACACAGTTACCGAACAGCTGAACCAGACCAAACACAGAGCTTATAGAAACACAACTCCAAATGAATGATTATGTTGCTACATAACTCTTTGTCCCTGGTGAATTTTGTTAACTCTGAACAGAGTATAGTTGTATCCCCTGTTTCCAGTCTTTATGCTAAGCTAACCACCTGCTAGCTAAAGTCACTCACAAAGGTGAGAGTGGTATCAGTCTATTCATCTAACTCTTAAATAAGCATATTTCCCAAAATGTCAAACATCTACTTTAATGTCATATACTGAAATATGGTATTAGAAGGGAATGAAATGTGTAAAATTGCCGTTGGTTACTTATTAGTTGGTAAAATTATGTTGTGCATATTTAAATTCTATCTTGACTTTGTGTTGTAGTGAAGCAGGCGTGCGTAGTTCCCCATATGGTCATAATTCTGACAGCCTGTTTTTCAAATGTGACCAAATATTTGCAGTCCAAACAAAACAAAACCAGCAAGTAAGTGAAGGTGGGCATTGTGCACTTTGGACAAGAAAATCAGCTCATAACTTTGGTTTCCTGGACTTGGGATTTCTATTTGACGTTAAAAAAAAATAAAATAAAATAAAAAAATGGTTTCTGAATTTGCTAATTATGTTCAGTTTGTTAAATAAAGTTTAAGTCTGAATCACTGGCTTTGTACCTGCTTTTATTTCTTATTAATTACATGGAAAAAAAAATTGAGCCCATCCAGCTCTTCTTCGTGTCTACAGGAGAGCCTGTCTACTTAGGTTCAGGCATTCAACTCAGATTGCAACAAACTTAGAACTGGCCATTTCCATTTCTTATTATGTTTTATGCACAGCAGGAAACTGAAGTCAATCTGGCACAGAAGATGCCATACGAGAGAGCATTAGTGCCATTACCTTTTCCCAAAACGTACATTATTTGATGATGGATTAACCTCTTAACGCAAGAAAATTCAAATTGAACAACAGTTAGAGAACAAAAAGGCAGCCATCTCTCAGATGCCTAACACCCAACACAATCACTCTCCACAGTAGTATACTTGACTAACATCCTGCCATATACTATATGAATAACAAAGGCAAGGGCTTTTAGTAAACAGCTATAACTCAGAGAGAAACTGTTTAGAGTTGTGGTATGTAGACCTGGCCAGAGTGAACATCATCTGTTATTTACTACCCCGCGGGCCTGGCTCTAATGCAGCACTGTTTTATGCTGCACTCCAATAGGCACCAATACAACCCATGACGTCCGGACATGAAACAGGCAGCGGTGGCTGCCATTCATGGCCAAGTGTTCTCAGAGGTGAGAGGGAAATACACAGGCAGTGTCTGTGAAAGTGACATGAATACAGTATATCTCACTGGTGTCTGTGTACACACAGACTTTCCACTCAGACCTCTCAGTGAACCTCGCTGCTGGCCTCCTGAAGGCTTAAGGGCTTGGTAGACTTGTTTGAGCTGTGTTGCGGTATCGCCTCTAGACAGCTGTTTGGTCAAACACGCACATCATCTATTAAGTATCAAATTTGTATTCCAAAAAAGCTTTACACTATTGATTCTGAATTTTAACGGGACATCAGACAGTCTGAGTTTGTGTTTCTTCCTCTCTTGTAGTTAAGGCTTTAAGCTTTTGGTGTTCAGAGTGATGTAAAATCTTTTCCTCAGTCAGATTTGCAGTGTCGAGGGACAGACTGTGAGGAGACGTGCAGTTATATCAAAAAGAGCAACTTTGTTGATAGTCTAAAGTATCAATTGAGTAATTCACCCCTACACTATCTAATTACAGTATTGATGAAGACAGAGGTGAAGGTGACTGTGATGCTGTGTCCGATCTGCACCTAGATGCTGAGTGCTGCTGCCCTCCAGTGGCCAGAAACCGCAACAACACCTTGTGCACAGCACAGAAAACCCCTCAGCAACAACACCATCAGCAATGTGAAGATTTAGACATTACAAAATGTTGAAATGTTTAAAAAATATATTGAAAGAAAATGCACAGAAACGTTCAGACTTTTTTTTCTCACAATAACATAAATCATTTTGGCAAAATATGCAAAATCTACTTCCTACTGTAGTTTTTTTCAGAGCTTTAAATCACATCTTACAGTCTTCATCAGTTTGCACAGCTTTAAAACTACTATTTCTAAAGTCAAGAATGAACCTCCACACTAAATGTTTACATTTTGAGTTTTGATTTACACAATACAATACAATACAACAACTTTTGACTGATGTACACAACTTCCATATTTGAGCATATTTGAGCTGGGGTGTCTTTACCTCACCTGCACATCTTGCATTTCTTTTTTCCTATTTCTTACATCAATAATGTACTATTTGCAAGCATAAATAAACTCATAGCCTCCTCTCCACATGAGTACAACAATCAAGGAAATGCAGACACAATGACACACACTCAGTAGCCAAACATGTTACAGTATAAAGATGACCAACAAACACTCATAACTTAGTTTCAAGCCAGTGAGTGGAGTATGAGTGTAGAGATCCCAATAGAGGAAACTGACAGTGGGATGGACATATTTCAGATTCAATTCCTGTGGGCTGTAGATCTTATTATATTTCAGGCACCAAATCCAATATATCAGCAATATGCAGTGTCTGACACTGGAAAACTGCATCAGTGTTTTGATTTGGTGTTTCTCTGATTATAGCTGATGGCGACACTATTACAAGACAACTCCACACTGGTAAGTTAAACTTTTGCTTTGTCAGTTGATGCTAAATTAAGCAGCCCAGTAACCACAGAATGAAAGCCATCTAAACCAAAGTCAAATGTGCAAGTTCTCCCAAAGCAGAAACTCTCGGAGTTGAATTGCACCACGACCTGGCTCAAAGCTATGGTTAAGAAATGAAAGGGATGTCAGGCAACCAAGTGTGATCTAATTTATTTGAATAACAGCATCAAGCTGGTCAAACACTTCAATTGTATTGTATATACACAGATAGGGTTTATACTAAACATAAACACATTCAATATTGAGATGTTTTACTTTTTCCAAAGCAGAAAGCTTTTAATGCAAGACAACAGAGATGTGAGAAAGTCTGAAGACTTGAAGGTTCTGTAAACTATCGTCAGTGAAACTAGATGTCGCACTACACCACCAGTATCTCAGACCAACACAAATACTTTGACGGCCGCAACCCCCGTCCCCCTCCCTTCACGTTTTCAGTCAGCAAGGTGTTACGAAGCCCAATGAACGCGGACAGTGAACATAACAAGAAGCACAACTGAACAAAGTTAGCGCGTGTACACCAGAGCCAACACAAACACAATCGTCCACAACCATTAGAGCATGCTAGCATTGCCGCGACTGCAGTAAGCCAGCTAGCCACAAAAAAACATTTGCCAAACAAATTCAAATAAGGATAACAGCAAGTTAGCTAGCAGGTCATCGTGCATTCTGCAGACGGTCACTAATGAAAACAGACATAACATTATGTTGTAATGTGTACTTACACATTGAGGAGAAGAAAAGGTAGTTCCGAGTTAAGCTGGAGCCCTTTAGCAGCTTATGGGACTCTCCATCTTGGAGAACCCAGACTTGGCTCCACGGATGGAATGGGAAAAAATTTAGCCTGAGACTTATCCGCTGGGTCCGGACAGGAAAGACACTAGCTAAGCCGGTAAAAAGTTTACCTGAACTTTATGGATGTTTTGACCGGGATTTAAGTGAATAGTCTTCATGGCCAGTCCGCCATTGCTCTGGTCTTATCTCTTTATTTGTGATGGGCTTTTTCAGCCAAAAAACGCACTTTCCTTAATGTGTTTGGCCTTGGAGGTATGTACTCTACTGAGTGCCATTCTAGTTATTACAATACTTAGAACTTACATTGTGCTATGTTCTCTTTCCACTTGCAATCCAAATGTTAGTATTTTTTTTTTAAATTAACATTTACATCTCAAGTCTCAAATCCTCAAATTTGTGGGTAATTCTGATTTGATCTAAGTATGTCATTCTAGTCCCCCACGTCTGCAATACAATTAAGAGGCATAACATTAGCAGTGGTTATGGCCTTTGATACATTACATTATAATTATATTGTTTATTATACACCACATTAATTTGCAAGTAATTCAGGAGATACTTACCCCCTTCTCACATAACTTTCATTAACAGTATGGTGACTGCCAAACAATATACCACGTGTAGCATTAAAAATACTCTTACAACAATGATGAAATTAGGCTGATTTTGGTTTAGTGTTGTTGAAATAATCATTTCTACAAGTGTGCCAATATAAAAATACAATCCATTATTTCATCTTTAGTTTTCATCTTTGTGTTATATTTTGGATCTAGGGTTACATGATATGCAATAACTATTGGTTTTATCAAATAGGCTAGTAAAAAACACTGAGGCAATTATGTGACTTCCTCCCTACTAACAGAACAAGAAAATGTCAAAAGAAAAAATGTTCTTTTTCTATTTCAAATGTTAAAGTTTTTTAGTGGCCCCTTTGCCTTTTGTTATGTTGGCAGACAGTAGAGGTGACAGAAAATGAGAAGGGCAACAACTGGGGCCATTGCAATTACAGAGTCAGCATCTTTAACTCATAATCAACCGGGAAAATTTTGTTAACTGCAGATTTATTTAATGTGCATGGACATGTGTATGCTTTTAAGGTGATGTGTGCTGAATTTGATATGTGATGTGTATCATTGTGTGTACAATGATCACTATATCACAGAAATTGTAGAAAAATGTATGTAAGCAGATTTACAAAAGCTCAAGTGAATGTTTTTGTCACGCAGACTCACAAATTGGGTTGAATAAAAGCCAAGACTGTATCCTCTAAAATGATACCAAACATAAAATATTAATTGAATTGTATTTATAGTGAACCTAGATGAGATTTATATCATGATGATAGATGTGCAGAGTTGTGGGGGTACATTAGACAAGGTTGGGAACCATTGTACCAGAGGAGCAAACCTGATATGTGGGCAAACACTAACTATGACTATGTAAAATTTAAATAAGAAAGTACCAATAATTGTTCAAAAGTGCATTTATTTAATTCATTCTTTTGGCACTTCAGTTATCATCACTGGTCACACAGTTAACGTAAAACAAAAGTGAGCACCCCAGTACTACTGTAGCTTAAGAGTTATGTCAAATTTACTGCCCAGCAGAAATTCAAAATGTTATAATTAATGGAGCAGTTCTTAGAAATGTTTAAGGCAGTGTGATCAGTAAAAACAACAAAAAAGTAATAATATGATATTTAAGTAATGAATAAATATAATTTTCAGATGTGAGGGAAGGTTAATTTTGGATAATTAGCCTCTGAAATTAATACAAAAAACATTTTAAGGCTATAAGTTTCAGGGGAGATCATCAGGGATGGTTTTCTGGTTTAAGGGCAGAAATACTGTTATTATCAGAGATGCTCACAAATTGTTTCATTAGGACAATATTACACAATTAGATGGATAAAATATTTCACATAAAGGTGACATACAGTATAAAGAGATATTACAAAAAACATGCAAACAGACAGCACCAAATTGAGACTAACACAAAGCAGCTTTGGCAACAACTGAGATTTTCTGTAAAGAAAGGAGGAGAGAAAGGTTTAATTAACAGCTCAAGGCATCGTCAGTATAATGAATCATTTCAAACATGCAGTAAGCTTTAAATGCTTAAAAAGGTTTTAAAAAATACATTATAAACTTAGAAAAAGGTTCAAGGAGTGGACACAAAATGACATCTTATTTCAAGTTAAAGGTAACCACTGAAGAATGGCACTAAATCATTCTTCTTCTTTCTGGTGTTCTCTTTGTCTGTGTCTCTAAGTCCCAATATATTGCCTCTGATGCAACTTCTCAGGCACTGTATCATGTAGACTCATTTTACCAGATGTCTCATTTCATTTCAAAGTCACAATTTGATCTGGCCGCTCATTTTGGCAAAGGTACCGGGTAAGATTTCAATCTTTACTTAATGTCTTAGGGTTAGCCTTTTTCACAAAATAAATGCATCTGTTTGAGTAGTCTTTACACGCATGTTCAGAGTTCTGCCAGCTCCACACATGAGTGCTAGTGCTTTTTCTCGAGGTAATTTGAGGGAACCCATCCTTTCCTTGGTCTGCCATTGTCCAGAACCTTGCAGTACCACCATCCATTTGGGTTTCTTTCCAGGACCTCCAGACTAGTCCCCTCAGGAAATCCCATGGTCTCCTCATCACCATGATAATCTGCTATGGAGACATACACCTCTCTGAGGTTGTTATGGATGATATGGGGCTTGGGCCTCACTGTGGATACAGGGAGGGCATTCTTCTGAGAGCTGAGGCCGAGGGATTCAGAGCTACCGGTGCCGGATATGTCCCTGTTGGGTAGTGCTATGTTGTTTGATACCAGACTGCGTGGCACCGTGCCGAAGGAGGCATTGCGTCGCACTGTTGGGCTGGCACGAGGGTGATCTGTGGAGTTGAGGGACTCATTTCTCCTGAGAGAGCCGGCAGGACTGGGACCATCCCTGATTGGGGCTGATATGAAGACAGATTGAGGTCTGACAACCTGCTGCTGTTTGGTGTTATTCAGTTTCCGTGAACCGAACAAGCCGGTAGGTTTGGAGAGACCACCTGGAGGCTTGGAGGGAATGGGTGGGGTGACCTTCCTTAGGTTTTGGTTGATATTGTTCAATGCTTGCACCCTTTGTTCATTCTTCTCCAGGCTGTTGGACTTGCTGAGGCTTCCAGGTTTTGTCGGGGTGCCATCAGATTCTGACCCTGCCATGTCATCTTGTTGCCTGATGGGCTCCAGGTAGTAAGTTGGAGCCCAACCCTCTGAATCTCCCCAGCGGACATACCACCAGCCACTCTCCTGTTTCTCCAGCACTTCTACCTCCACTCCAGCGGGGAAACTGAGCTCAGACTCTTGGACTTTCTCATAGGGATCTGTGGTGCGATATAGGCTGCAGCCTTCCAGGTCAGAGTCTCCTCTGCTGCCTTTAGAATAGATGGAGGAGAGATCGGATGTGCTCTGAGATGAGAAGGAGTCCTCAGAGGAGATGACTGAAGCTGTCTCAGAGTCCTCACCTTTAGTTTTGGTGCCATTCTTCAACTGCCCTGTTGGCCGCAGCTGTCTTCTCAAGGTGCTGATGTCCATCTTTTCAGCACTGGAGGCTTTGGCGAGGTGTGGTTTAGGCCTCACTACTGGCTTTAGTTTAGAGGAAGACTTGGTTGGAGAGGATACCTTGCTTTCCTCTCTGTCTTTCTTAGGTCTGGACAGATCTGGGGTGGACTCAGTGGAGGCAGATTTAGGACTGGATGCTTCCTCAGCTTTGGTTGAAAATGGGCTCCCATTCAAGTCGATCTTGAGTTTGTTCCCTGCAGATCTCCAGCCACCTGAAGTTGGGTTTGCAGTCTTGCCAGTTTCTGACAAGACACTTGTCTTGGAGGAATTTGAGTCCCTGCTGCACTGCCTCTCTGGGGTCTCTCTGAAGGGCCGGAAGCCGTCATTCTCATAGATACACTCTTCCTCTCCCTCCGCCTCCCCCTCTGCCTCGTGGCCATCTTCAAATGACTCACCCATTTTGAAGGAGGCACTGTGGAGTGATGAAGCAGGTGAGGGCTTGGAGGACAGATGGGATCCCTTCTCGGAGGAAGTGTCCTCATTCTTTGTGTCCACCAAGGAACCTTCTCCTCGCAGAAACTCAAACTCAGACTCCATGTCCAGATCACCAATGGCAGGAACATCATATTCTGGCTCTTCATACACTGGTCTCCCAGGAGACACAGGAGACTCTGGAGCTTCAGACCCAGGGCTGCTGGGAGGTGCAGTCTCCACTGAGTCTTGTTTTTTGACAGGCGGAGCTGGGGGTGGAACTTTAGGGCGACACAGAGTGCTTGTTCTGCGATTCAGATTGGGCTTTTTACGTTTATCAATGTAGGAGCAGGGTGCCCAGCCCTCCTTCTCTCCTATCTGGACATACCACCAACCACCTGAGTTCTTCTCAATGACCTAAAATACAAGTGCAAGAAAGGGTTCAGACTTTATATGAAGACATTTTGAACATGTTTATGATTCATTTCTCTTGTCAAAGGCAAAGTTATTACTGAGCTATGATGACTAAATTGATACATCAAGCGATAGATGGTTGGTACCCAAGTTTAAGATGGTGTTGTCACTGAGGTTTACTTTAAAAAAGAACTCTTACCTCTGCTTTCTGTCCTCCATTGAAACTGATACCATCAGATATACAGGACTGGAAATCTGCAATGGTGTAATACTCTGCTTCAACTGTAGGGGGCTCTGGTGGGGAGGGCAACTGAAATCCCTGGGAAGAAAGGAAATTGACAATGTTAGACTTCTTGTTTGTGCCAGAAAGCAAATAAGTACAATTGCTCAAGTAATGTACTTAAGACCGGTTTTCAGGTTAAAAGAAACATATGATAATCCTATAAAATACAGTTCAGTGGAAACCTTTTCGACAAAAAAGCAGCATATGATTGGGGCCTCTTGTCACGTTTCAGACGACTAGGAGTTGTTAGCAGTTCTACCAAAGAGAAATTTCCTCTCTAAACTCCTCAGATGGTTTCATTTAAATAATTGTTCAAGGCTCTGTGAGGTAAAGTTATTTATTATTTCACATAAAAGCTAAGATTAGAGAAGAGTCCAAAAAAAAAAACGAATATAACATTTTATAGCAGAACTTTGTTTTTCCTTCTTTTCTACCCCAGTAATCATGTCAAAGCCCCTGACATTTATCTTGTTAGTCTTTTACAACAGTAAAATTATGCTCAGATATTGATGGATCTTTAATCACAATCTATTAATATCATGTATAAATCAGTTGCAAAATGAGTACTTCTACTTTTGATACTTTATTAGAAGTACATAATGTAGTTCTAATAAAATATAGGACTTTTTACATATAATATGGGAATATGGGAATTTTACAGTTTTGTATTGGTACTTTTACTCTTACTTGCTGCTATTTGTTTATATGAAGGAAAATCCACAGATTTCAAAGCCCTGTGCATGTCCATTAATCAGAGATAAGTTCAATACAAACATTATGCTTTTGATTTATCTTTTCCTCATACATTTGTCAGTTTGTTCTTCCAGAACAAAAATTAAGATCTGAACAATGCCATTTAAAATTGCTCACAAGTGGTATACATTTATTAGTAACCATATGTGGAAGCTTTAAAAAATAAATAAATGACTGGTTGACAAAAAGGATGCATGGCGGAAATATCAAACACTGTTACCAGGGTTGCATCTCTTCGAGGAGGAGGTTTTTGCCTGAGAACTGGGGAACCTGCAAAACAATCACAAAGAGGAAAAGACATACATGAAACCAAACACGGTCGGTTTCATTTAAGAATAGATATTTATGAGCCTCAAGACATTTAGGAAAGAGATTTAAAAACAGTTTGACTAGTGGTCTACAGATCGACAGAAATTCAAGTTATGACAGAAACTGAATCTTTCACAGTGACACGACTAACCAATTTCCACTCGATGAGGGGCGATGCGGGCTATCGCTGGTGAAGCAGGCTCTGCTTTGCTTCCATCCTGTGGGGAATTAACGGGGCTGGAGTCAGCACAGGGGATTGGCAAGCTGATCTCCTTCCTGGCCACCTGGGGGCTCTCTGGGACACCTTCAGTCTGCATGTCCTTCTCACTCAAGGCTTTCTTGTTAAGCAGGTTACTGATCTCCATGATGTTTCCAATTATCTCCACTGGGCCTGTAACGGTCTTCTTGCGGGGAGAGAAGTCATCCTTCGCCTTCTTTAGGTAAGAGGCTGGAGCCCAACCCTCTTTATCCTGGTACCTGGGGAAGTAAGTGAGATGTAAAAGAAAACTGTTCAAAAATTCCATCATTTTGTAATGAAAGAAATAAACGTCTGAAGCAAGCGAGCAGAGACTTACCTGATAAACCACCATCCTTCCAGGTTCTTCTGAATCACCTCCACAATAACACCTTTCTCGAAAGCAATTTCATCCTTGCCTTGACTGGAATAGGGCTGCACTGTTACGTACTTCTCTTCTGCCAAAGCCAGAGCAGAGAATGACAACAAAGCTAAGAATTTGAGGGCTGTAAAATCTCTGAAAAGCAGATCATCGTTGGAAAGAAAAGAAAAAGAGACATAGGTGCATTTTCTATTAATCTTTTCTACAGACTTATATGACTTAGGACTTATATTTATATGATCATACTGCAGTAGTAAGAGATAGAAGGTTAACAGAGCAGAGGTGTATCTTTTCTTTAACACAGACTGGAACTGTTCTGCTTTCTGGCCATTCGCTCAGCTGCCAGATGTGCATGTGGATGTGTTCTGTGGGTGCGTGTGTTAAAATGTTCTTTGGCACATGAGATTTCTCTCTAATGTTTTTATGAAAGAGAGAGAACTTTATGATGCAGTGAATAACAACAGGAAATAATCAGTTCCTGTATTTAGGCAAAGATAACTTGCCATCAGTATGTATTTCTCTGAAGTTACATAGATTGATATTAGGTACTTTTTAGCACTATAAGGTGATGAGAAATCACTTGTAGTGTTAACACCATTATCATGGACAATGCAATGTGACAGTATTGTATTATGAGTTACAGTATGATACCCATAACAAATGAGAAGTACTGAGGCACCCTGGTGGCCTAGGATATGTTCACATTTTTTCAAGTCTATCTTAAAAATAATATTCACATGCCCATTTGTACATTGAATTGAAAGCACTGTTGGTCATTAATTGTACCTCCTGTCCATACTGGCCACAATAATATCCCCTCTTAAAGCAATAGCATTGTAAGTGATGGAAGTCAGAACTAATTTCCCATGTCTCATTTCTGTGCACACATTGATTTCAAATGTTAGCCAAAGCTTCTGCAACGTTCCAGCAGTCTGAGTTAGACAAATCAAACAAACATCTTACATTACATTGTTTTTATTACAGAATTCTCTCTTCTTTTTTTTTTTACTGTCCCTCCATCACAATTTAACACAAAGAGGAAATTTGGAACAAGAGGGACTGTAACTTTGGAAGACACCCACTTGATATGACTGCCTCAGACTGCTTTAACCTCGGTCCATAAGACTGTGGATTTTGTCGCCCAGCGCTTAGACTGCAGACACTTTAAGAAGGGATTTGTTTGCAGCCAGTACGTACAGGACAGTTACTACAACCAATAATGATTTCAATGTGCATATCAGCATGGGGGTGTTGTTTTGACAGATATGAAAATATATAACGCTTGGCACAAACCTGAGGACAAGCTGAAGGACCTGCACATAAAGCTGTTTCCATCATCTCGCACGGATGTTTTAGTCTTTGCCACTCAGGAAGGAGCATAAACCTTATGACTGAGTAAATACACTAGACTACACACTAAACGAGTCAAGTGGTCAGTAACAAGTAGAGTTCTGGAGGTAGACGATTCTGCGAGGGCGCCAATTGTTGCATGTTCTTTTACCAAAACAAACATGGATTGCAACCAGCAGCCCGCAATATTTATATGCAGTGCAGTTTGTACTTCAAAGGCCAAAAAAAGGAGGAAAAAAAGCTCCGCGTTTAGGTGAGATCCTAGATGGAGATGCGTGGGCAACATGGACCATACAGCCCAGAGAGGGAACATGAGGGGAGTGAAAACAAACTAAATATCAGATGAAGCTGTTTATTTACAGGCATGTCTCCCTCAGGCAACACACATGACGTCTGTGGTTGCATATGTCAGTCGTAAATGTCAAACATGTTTAATCTTCATGAGAACAACTGAAGATTAAAATCGTTGCATATCACACATTGAATGATTTTATCTGCCAGCTGTCAACACCAACTGACCCACACCACAAATCCGGTGCACCACAATTGGATCCATCGTATTCATAATTGGTTCAACAATCTTAACATGTGTCCCTGCCTTAAGGCACCGACCATGAACTGCAACATTCCCTGTTTTTGATGTTCGCCATCTCTCTCTCCCTTCATTTCCTGTCATCCCTGATCAACTGTCCAATAAAGGTGTAAAATGCCCATAAAAAACTAAGGAGAACCAGGAGTACGCCATAATATCAAGCACTTTAACATCAATTAATTGCTTGTGTTTACAAAGGGTATTGACCAAGGCCAACTACAGCACATGGGTCCTAACAGTGTCCTTGGCTTTGTGACAGCAAGCATCTCCTAACTCAGCACATAATAGAGAGCAGAGGCTCCATGCTGATTTATGCATTCCCATGAGGCCAAGGGCCAGAGCAAAGACCTCATTTCCTGTCATTACGGCAATTCCTGTCTAAACACACACGGCGCAAGTAGAAGAGGTGTGTTGAAAAAGGAGAGGAACACATAAAGAAGCGCTGTCCTCCAAGCTGGTACACAGGAATCAACATTCTGGTGACACATTATTCCATTTTCCTTTTCTCCACCCATTTCCAGGGTTGTGTAGGAGCTGAACGGGTGTGGGAATAATTCCCTTTATTTGCAAAAACTAAAGTAGGCTCCATGGGTAAAGGATATTCCTGTACGCTTTATTTTCCTTATGCCTGGTTCTTCCGGCCTCTTTGTGTTGGGGCTGGTAGAACGTTTTCCTCTCACCAACCTCTTTCAAACAATATCCAACAGTGCAATGAAGGGAAACTCTGAATCAGATGTTATGTTAACCACAACATGCATCGCCTGCATCAGTGTTATAAATTATTCTTGTGGAGTCAGCAAAATATCTGTCTTTTTTTTTTTGGGGGCGAAAAAAATTTTTTTTTTTTTTTTTTTTTTTTTTTTTAACACAAAGCAGGATTTCAGTCCTTGGGTGGAAACAACTCTCTCTCTCCACTCCAGAGAGCAGCATCCACTGCCAAGTGCAAAGTTTGGGCTGAACTCAATAGCCTATCCTCACTCCTCTGTCAGTAATCCAAATGCATCTCCTGTGAAAAAAAAAAAACCCTTTGGCCTTGGTCAGGAGAACATGTGTAAGTGTGTGAGAGAGAATGTGATTTTCTTGCTAACCAAGTGAGAGATTAATAAGGCTCTTTGTTTATCTGTCAATATTGGTTGCTATCTCCACCACAGCAGGATAAATGTCTGTTTCTTCCACACTTGGTGGAACACACACTCATTAGAAAACTACATACACGCTTCATTTGCTCATAAAAAAGCAAAATATGGCTCTAAAATGCAGCATAAGGCATTCCAGAGCCTATTATGCAACTACTTTCAGATGAGTGGGTAGTGTGATTCTGAGAAGATTGCTTTTGGCACGTGGTGTTTAATTATAATGAAAATGCTTACATGGAGCAATTTTGTAACATAATTTGAGCTTAGCATCAATAATTGGTGTATATAAAGTCGCTGATTTCACCTTTGCTTTCCAAGCTCATTTCATATTAACGTCAGTTAGTGGTTAGTTGTGGTGGATTGTGGCTCGTGATGAATGCATTTGCTGGAAGACAACACTGGATGCAAGACTGAGCAAATATGTGCATGTGGAGAGGGACAAGTTCAGCCGCGTGACCATGTGATAAGAGGCAATAAATAAGACGGGGTGAGGAGAACAATAACAAAGGGAGGGTGGGAAGGGGGGAGGGAGGGAAGGGGAGGTGATGCAGCATCTGTCTCAGTTCACCTCGGCTCTGCTGCCTGCTGATGACACCCCCCAACGTCCATCTCCGGTCCAGCCTCTTCAGATGAGCCTTATGTCGCTTAGTAACTGACAGACACACATGGTGACCAGACAAGGACAAACAAACAAACATTTGAGACATGAAGAGCAAGCACAAATGTTACACAAACACACGGCACATGTGACAAATGACATGGGTCCAAACCAAAAAGAGCCCCATTATTAGCTACATGGAGGACATGAAAACAAGACCACAAAGCAAAACACGGTGGACGGTTAGAGTGGATGGATGGAGGTTACAGAGGAAGTGTTAAACCAAGACATCTTCTCTGTGGCTTGTAATTAGGATGTTGTTAGCATGGTTTTCCCATCCTGTCGTGTTAGAGCATCTGGGACACACATTGCTGCTGCAGGAATGCCATCCAATTAATAGAGCAGCTGAGGGTGCCGCTGGTGGGAGTTGTGCATGTCAGAGGGTCTGTAACTGGCAGCTCGCATCAGCTGTAACGTTGACAGATACTGCGAGAGTGTGGTATTAATATTCTCATTTCAAAAATCCTGGAAGTAATATGTTTATTTTTGTATAAAATATGACCAAAAGAAGGAAGAGGAGGATCTGTGTACACTCCCATCAGACATCTGAAGCTGTCTGAGCCTTCAACATGTCTCTCTTTTTTTTTTCTTTTTTTTTTTTTTGGCTTTTTGAAAGAAAACTATCATGAATTCCATATCCAGTTTTTCAGAAATATGTGCTTCAGTGTGGCGGCACAGACTGCTGGACTGACAAAGAGATGCTTAATGAGTTTCATGCCATTCCCATAACTGACTAGTCACATAAACACTAATTACACTGACAGATTGTCCTCCCGAAACCCCCTGGCAGGAAACTCCAGCTATCTTTGACTGGGTAGATAGGAGAGTTGGGTGTGGACGCTTACATTCAGGTATGTGTGTGTGTATTTGTGCCTGTGTGTGCATATACAGTGTGTTGAAATCTTCTGTTAAATATATATTCTGTAAGTAAATCAAACTGGGAGAAAAGGGCATTTTAACATATCACACATATTGCGAAAACACCCTGTAGCCTCTCTCGCTCTCGCTCTCTCTCCCCCTCCATCTTTGAGTCATAAGATATACAACACCAAGGGGATCCTGCGCTCCATTGTTATAAAGTACACCAATTGTACAGCAAAAGACGTGTTGGCCAGGGTGCTGGAAAATCTTGATGTTTGTTTGGAAGTGTAATACGCATCTTAATTATTTCCGTGCCTCCAGTTTGTTGGGTTTTCTCTTCACACAGTGCTGCATGAATCTTAACGAATAAGCTGCAGTGGCTGCACTACCTGTCAGAGCTATCAAACTCTAAGTATGTGACACTAATTGAGCTCTAGTGCCCTGAGATTAAAATGTTTTCTCCACTAATACTGAAGAATGAGACAGTTTGATCTGCTGGCTCTAGATGGCTCGATAACCGCATCTGACGGGGCTATTAAGATGATTGCATGATTGGACGCAGTCTTCAGCTGCACACGTCGGTATTATAACCTGGCGGAGCAAACTCTACATAGGTGTGTTTCCTATCAGGATTTTGGATCTCTCTCTGACTCGTGTAAGTGCATGAAACTTAACGTCTACACTCGTCTACTGTGCTGTAACTTTTCAGCGTTTCACAATGGTAAGCAGACATTGCATGAAATAGCATAATTCATATCAGAGCTTGCTTTAATTAAAGATAACCATGATATAAAGAGCACAACTCATGAAATGTTCTCATGTTTTATTCCTTTCTGCTGATGGAAACACATGCCTCTTTCATGAGCTCACTCCACGGAGGTCATATCACCTAATATTGCTCTGGATCTTTACTGTACAGTGCATTACTGTGCAGCACATCAATTCGGTGGTTGCGGTCTGGTCCCTCCTGGAACTCCTCCTTGCTGTTTAGCCAGTGCTGAATCTCCACTCTGTTCAAGCATGCTTATGATGGCAGGCAGACAGAGAGAGGTGTTCACACCAGACTGGCGTCAGACGTTAGCGTAGGCCGGCAGCGGTGAAGTAGTACGGAGCGAGTTTGCTCCATTTTGTCACAGATCAAAGGCTGATGATTGAGGGCAGAGGTGGTGTCTGTGTGTGGGTATTTAACAGAGTGTGTGTGGTTGTATTTGTGTGTGTGTGTGTGGTATTATTTGTGTGTGTTTGTGTGTGTGTCAGAGGCAGGAGGGTTAGCAGTGACTTACCTTCCCCAGCTTTAGAGGCGCCCACCTCCAAGTCATCCCGTGTGCCACTGTGGGAGTTGAGATAGGTGGCAGGGACCCAACCCTGCTCCTCTGCCGTGCTGACAAACCACCAACCTGTGGAAACATACAGAGGCTGAAAGTCGACAGGACTATGTAGGTAGACCAAAGTAATCAGGTGCATAGTGCGCAGGATGTTTAACAAACACAGCATGCATTACAAAGCAGGGTACAGTGAGTACAGCTTAAACTTTCAGTGTCAGTATTAAAAAGTCATCTGAAGCCTAGAGAATTTGTTGACATTTTTCTTATGAATTTGGATCTGCCTCTCTGCTTCAGTACAGAGTACACATAATAAACCTCTACAAAACTGATGAAAACGATCACAGATGACATCCTCTAATCTGACCATAGATCTTCTAGTCTGGCTTAAATTCCCTGTTAAATACTCATATCTTTGTTTTAGTCACTGAGCCCTGATTTGATAAAACATATCAAATCACAGGGATGAGCTACAAATGAACATGAACACGAGGAACTTGATTGTGTTGCCAACAGAATCTATAACCACGGTCAGGGCCAAGAACATCAGAGGGAGCACCGCCTGGCTGAGGCTCGATTCATGACACAATCTTGTTCAACCTGCGTTTCATCAGGTTCCTTCATGATTTCAGTGGGCAGGACTTTACTGAGGTATTGTTACAAGCCAGCCTGGGTTGCAGCTGATTTGATTGGGTACCTCTGGGTATGACAACATTTCTTTGACAACTGCTTTATGACAAACGCCTCAACTGGAGAGGAGCACATAGAAATTGATGTTTCACTTTAAAATCTGATCTTAATAAAATGAGTGGAATACAGGGACCCCTTGTGCCAGATAAGGTGTGCTGTGTAAGGCCACGTGGCAAATGCAAAGAACATATGTGCATTAATCATAACGTTTTAAAGTTACACAAAAGCGTCACCCTGCATGTGTGAGATGGTGTCAGCTCCCTGCAGGAGACCTAAGTGACAAAGCTGGCACAGAAACCTGTCCTATATGTGGTATGCCACATGTACGCTATTTGTTGTGGTAACAGGGATACAATATGGCTGACAGCTGTCTGAATAGCCCGTAAAGAGGAAAGGAGTGTTCCATCACTCTTTCACAGCTGGTCCAAACCTCCAGTGTACATTTTCCTACAGAAATGGTGTGTTATGAGGTAGTTTATTTGCACACTATTAATAAAAAGAAGCAGAATATAAAACGATAGACAGGAACAGAAAGAACTTAATGAATGATATGAGGAAGGATGAGGCAAAAATGTGGGATGCTAATATTGAAATGGCAGCAAAAAAGATTGCAGATGCCTATATTTGGCAGTTGTGATTCATCTGTATTAAGTGAAATATCTTGTAATTATGTTCTTAATTTTCAATTAGACAGGTAGCAATTCAATTAGATTAAATGGGGCGTTGGAATTGGACAAGGAGGCCCTTTTCATCAGTGATAAAGACCTTTTTCATTCTGTTCTGTTGGATCTGCTTCATGCGGAAAGATTTTTTTGTAAAGTCAGTGAGAATTTGAAAAAAGACAATAAACAAAGTTTCATCCCTGCTGGATAATGGCATCTCATCTCTCAGCAAAACAAACCGGAGTGGAGATCCAAACCTCTGCCAACACTGAACAATGCCTCAACGTGCTGTTGTATTCACAGACATCATGATTTCTCTACAATTTATTGATAGCTGCAAGGACGCCCTTTAGATTTGGTATCAGAACCCTTCCTCAAGGATCATGCAGTGATTATGGTTGTAAAACCTTTTGTAATTTTTGCAATCCCAAACTGTGATGACTAACATAACTGAATCAAATTGTTCCCTGGTCGTATCTATCGATAAATCTATCTGGGATCTAGAGGAACTATCCTGCTGACAGACTAAATGGATGACTGTCTCAGTGAAGGCAATAACTGAGAAAACATTTCCAGGCCTTTTTTCTCACTTCAAAGTGCAATCTCTGTGATTCATGCGAAGGATGATTTATTTAATTGATGAATTTGCTAAGCCACACGACATAAAATAATCATCAGTTGTGCAGTGGGGCTATTTTGCATAGAGTTTAGGGTGGGTCCAGATACGAGGATGCTGTTAGTATCTGGCTCTGAGCACCATGCTGGCTCGGCATCAGGGATGAAACAAGCCATGTAATGTGCTCAGTCTTTGCACCAAAGCTGTGGCTTGAACAAAAGCCCATGTTGGTAAATGAGACACCAAGCAACAAGCTACAAAACTAACATTCAGAACCAGTGGATTCAAAACAAAGACTTTCGCCTTTGTATTAATTTGACATTAATTTGACATTATTTTGCAACACTTCATTATGTCACTGAAAACATTTAAATCTGATGTGTCGTGTTTAATGACCATCAAAGAGCAACATCAACTACATTACTGCTACGTGAAATCAAATTGACCATTATAGAGAGATCGGCTTGGCACGAGTAGAAAGACCTGCATCAAAAAAATCCTTGCATTGGAAATTCCCATTTTCACACATGTCAGCTGGAGGGAGGAGGGGGTGGGTAACATCATTTTCACCTCAGCAAAGTGACACTCAAAGAAATGTAAGCAAATACAAGAATAAGGTGTAGGAATGTAATTTAGCCCAGAGCATTTGGCTGTAAGTCTAAATATACATACGCAGCAAAGACGCACTGTCACTTGCAAAGGCCTGAGTAAATATATGCTGTTATTGATGGCTTGGGCCGCCTTGCCTGTATTTTTCAACCATCCTCCCATATGGCAGGTGCTTAGGCTGAATTCGCTGAACCTCAGAAGAAGCAATAAAAGTACTTATAAAAACCCACACACATTACACAAGTGCTGATTTCCTGGTCATGGGCAGGTTTCTATCAGAAAGGTTGCAATTATGTGAATTGTAGAAAAAGAAAAACACTTCTAAATGTGAAACCTGCCTCATGCCTTTCATCGCAGGCAGTCATTCGCAGAGTGTTTCAATTTTGCACAAAAAGCAGCTCCATATCCATGAATATGGGCAACACAGAACGACAAAAAAATCCAAATTTCAGAAACTATGTTGTAGGCATAAACTAATACATCAACATGTTATGTTTAGGGATTCAGATTTCAAATGAAACCCACCTATTCATTTCACATATCTCACTTTATGTTGTGGAATATTTCTCCATGAGGGCTGAGAGAGGAATGTGATTCTTAAGTTTTGGATAATTTCAGCTTCATATTTGACAGCGTTATCATTTGTACATTCGTCATGATGATACAGACCTTCAACTGAGGTCATTACAAAAGAAACAGCTGTTTTGTGGCTCTCCTGCTGCCAAGGCAGCAAGTCTGCAGAATTGCATAATGCCTAACATTTAGATGAATCATACTGTTAAGGCTGCATGGGTTTTTCTGTAATTAGTTAATCTTCATTTTACCACTGTATGACCTAGAGGGCTTCACCCTTGTACTGTTGCGTATTAAGATCTCTGTAGTCAGACATGAGGGTTTGAATGTAACATCACAAACAAAGAAATCCAATGATGGAAATGTGTCAGTAAAGCTCCTGCAAGGTGAGAGAATGAAGTTGTGGATTCAGCTGCTGAAAGGCAAAATGGCAGATAATGGAAATAAGATTAGGGGAGGAACGTGTTCTCTCCTTCTTGTTTCCGGATGGCAGGGATTAGCTGTACAGATGTGGGAGGAACGAAGGTGAAGGAAGCATACCTTGTGTCTGGAAATATGTGTGTGTGGGAGCACTATGTGTATCCGTGCATTTGTTTTCCCACAGCAGACAGAGCGTAGACATACAATACGACGCCACACCTGTATCTTTACTCTGTGTCAACATGTTTCCCTCCCTCGTTATCCACCTAAGGAAAAGTTAAAAATCTTGGAAAGTTGCTGCTGAGTTTGAACCACAGAGGAAAAGAAGAGCACCGCCAAATGCTGACTGGCAATACACTTTGCTACACATTATTCAATATTACGATTACAGCTACTTAGTCAACATCCTGAGTAAATCTAAAAAGCTTTTAAAAGTTTAGTTTTGTAACCCCAACAGTTTTGGGGTCAGTGGTTGCATAAGACAATAGCTAAACCCACAAGCCTCTGAAGGAGATGTCATATAACACCATCACACCGTAGGATTACAACCACAGACATCAACCTCAAATGTCACAGCCTTGAAAAGGAAGAAGCCAAAAGGTTTGTCTTGACAACACCGTTGCATTGCGCTACAAGGGCACCATGAAAAACTGGATGTTTTAAGCAGCAGCAAGTTGTAACTGAGTTTATGCCTCAGTGGCCTGATGTGAGACACACAAATCAAATCGAGTCAAATGTCTGAAAATGATGATGGCAGCCTAATTTAGACAGCATGAAATATATGGAACCAGATTTAAAGCAAATGTTTGACATCTTGGGAAATACACTTATTTGCTTTCTGCCGGAAAGCTAGATGTGAAGACGATAACCAACTTTCATATCTGTCCATTACATATAGGGCTACAGCACAGCAGTCAGTTAACTTAGCCTAGAGCAAAGACTGGAAACAGGATGAAAACAGCTAGCCTGTTCTGTCAAACGGTAATAAAATCTGCCAGAAAATGTCATACTATTCTTTTAACTAAATATGAGCAATGCCTTTCAAAAACCAATTGCTTGTATGATGAAGAAAAATCAATGTTGGTTATGTAAGCTGAAAGTTTTGCATATGTGGAAAAAAAGGATGAGATAAACATTTCTGCAGAGGGAGCATAAGACATGTAAACAGATGCTCGGTCCAGACTTTTATGGAGCTGTCCTCATAGGCTCACTTAACCTACAACTGCAGATACAGTGAACAGACATATAATGAGAGCTAGCAGCATTTCTAGGCTCTATTTGTCTCTCATACGGTATCTGCCATCTGGAAACTCTATCAGCTTTAAGACCCGTGCTTCATTTTTACTGTAATCAACAACAGATTCTCAGCTGCAACAAGAGACTAGATTTATGCCATTCTGGGTTTCTCCTAAGGTGTCTGTATAACCTATAAAACAAAATTGCGATCTGTGTATGTAATCAATCAAGTCTGATACCTACGTAATGGTATACATATCACAGTGATTGCAATGCTCCTTAATGTCCTACTCATCCCTATAAATTTATCATTGAGACATTAACCAGAAACGGTACTGCAATTCTAAATCAACATGGTTTTGTGCTTTGGAGTAACTCTGTAATACTCACAAAAGATTTCTACATACAGTATCTAGCATAAATATGAGAAGCACAGATCCAGCAGCACAAGGAGGCTTCTTTTTTTTCACAACCTGAAATGAAGAGGAATGCAGTGGCTCAGCAGTCCTGCAGATATCTGACACCACTGTTGAGTACAGCAGGAGAAAACCCCATTCATTTCCAGCTTCTGTATTTATTAACAGTAGATCCAGAATCAAAGCACAAGGGGGGGAAGGTATCCAGCCCAATGCACACACTTCCAGTTTTCATAAAACACTGGGTTTCAATTACCTGGGAGGCGCTGGTACGAGCGGGAGGAGGCGAAAACGGCACAAAACGACTTTCAAGAGCTAATGTTGACCTAAGAAACGACCTTCACCCCCCAACCCCCCCCCCAATCCCACCCCCACCCACCCACCCACAGCCTCTGAAAGGATCCCCTCATGGCCTGAACGAAGCTATAGCCCACAGCTTGTGTGCTCTCTAGGCTCCACTGATTTGGAGACACAGCAGTCCTTGAGTGTCTGAAAGCCCCCCACCCACCCCCCCCCAAAAAGCTGGTTTAACTCAATGGTCAATTCTTGAGTGAGAGAGAGAGGCACCTTTTTGGCTCCACAGACTGATTTCTGTACACTATTATTACCACTATTTGTGCTTTTTTAAATACTGTTATTGCTCCTGTTCCTCATCTGCTTTGCCTGATCAGTCTGTGTCAAGATGAAAGAAAATAAAGCAAAAGCCAGCAGTATGTTGAAATGCCAGTGACACAGCTCCCATCTGATCTTTCCACATCTAAAAATACAGGATAAGGTTAATTTCTTGAGATGGTCATTAGGACTTCCTATGGTGAGCTGAAAGAATGTGGAGGATGGGGGATTACTGTGAGTGGATAATGTGTCTTCCATCTGCTCTGAGACATTTAACACTTGGCAATTTTTCTGTAACATGTCTTTGGTGGTTCATTGACAAGAATTATAGGGTTTTTCCTCTTTTACACAAGGAAACATGTTCTTGCTGAAACTGCACATACCAAATCGAGGAACTGAAACTTTGAGCACCAGCAGCACCAGAAGCTCAACACAAACATTTGCCTTTAATCCTCCTGAGTATAAGAGACAGAAAAAACGGAAGAGCCAGTAAACATGATGCTGTCCCATCTGAAGGAACTGCAGCTTTCTCATTAACTACATAGTACTATGGCAACACTCCTATAGGTGCTATTATTTAAGTACAGAAAAAAGTAAGCTGTCATTGTAACACATTTATGCAGAATGTTTTTACATCTCTGCATATTAGCTCACACAAGACCTAAAAGTCTATAGCCATGCAAGCAGCTCTGCAATGCTACATCCAGGCACAGTGGTGCTTTGAGCTGAGGGATCTCCAAATTCCATGGCAGTCCATCAAATATTTGATGAGAAATTTCTGTCTGGACCAAAGTGGCTTGACCAGCCAACAGACCAATATTCTTATCCCTAGGGCCATGCTGCTAGCATGGGTAAAAACAATTGAATTAGTAGAAACAATCTGATTGTCCAAAAAATAAGAATGACTAAACTCTAGTAGTTATTTGGTCTGGGTTTCTTTCCATTACAATCACTGCCTTCTATATATTTCTGCTCTTGGGCTAAACTCCTGGATGATCCAAAGACTCTGAACACTGAGCTCCTGCTGAGCCCTGAGATCATCTTGCCTCCAGCCTGAAGATGTAGAGCAGAGACATTATTGTATTGGTACATATTTTCCATGTGAAGCATGGCATGGTGTGCATCCATCATGCCATGCTGTGGGCCAGACCTGCTTGATCTGCCAGGATTTAACTCAGGCAGTATGTTTGGGCTTTCAGCCAGCCAGTCGAACATCACCTGCAGGATACCCCTGTTACCTTCCAGCTTCTCTGTGGCTCAGATTTGTCAGACTTAAAATCATCAGTGTTCACGAGGACAAAAAGGACAGATAAGATTACTGTCTTGATAAGGCTCTTCCCTGCTTTAGTATGCTGGGTGGAGCAGTAGAGATGCAATACATACTACTACTACATACATGGGTGGTACCAGGGGGTCTTGGGGTGAGGTGAAGGGCCTGTCGATGTGAGCTAGCCTCTCCAAAACAGACAGGCATTCCCAGTGTTCATTTGGCAAACTGTAATGAAGCTGATCTAGACTTGGAGATGAGTTAAACCCTGACTGGTCCACAGAGACAGATTTTCTACACAGGACTGGGCACAACATGCATAACGCTGCCCTTGAGGTGTAGGCAAACTGGCTACAGTAAACACAACATTTCCAGAAGTGACTGCAAATTATTTTTTCCTTTCCTATATACTACTCTATTAAAAGACAATGTTTAAACCACTGAATACAGAGCATTTGAACTGACCAACAATGTTACTAGCTTAGCTTTGGCTAACATCTCTCCAATATAGTGTAAACTGAGGAGGCATCCTGGAGGATCCATTAAGCCATTATAATGAACCAACCTCTCTGAACCACTAACTTTGGCAGGAAATGTCTTTTTCCATTTTCTCCCCGAGTTTCTCCCTGCACTACTCTCTCCTCCTGAGCCAGCACCCCCCCCCCCCCCCTGGCAAACTCTCATAAAACAGACAAATAAAATAGCTGTAGAGGGGGTGAGGACAGAATTAATCATTAGAAAACGTTTAATTACCAGCACAGTTTGGGACAATTACTGCTTTAAATTAAACATTTACTTTCATGTAACTTTTCATTATAACTTTTAAGAATTATTATTCCAGGGAAACTGAATGCTTCAGCAGGACATCAAGCTGTCAGTGATCTGCACTGTTGATTTCCCAAATACTACACCCACTTTAAACCCAACAAACCAGCAATCAATATAAACTATTGTACCAACTGAAACAAAGGCCACAACACAAACTGTATCGTCAGCCAGTGCAACGGAAAATACTGCCTTGGCTCAGGACAGCAAGCTGGAAAAGTGGAGAAAGCTGAGCTCACTTATAGGTCTGACCTAGATTCACTGCCCTGTCAAAGGCATATATTATCTAATCCAAGGTAAGGGAGAGTCGATAACTGCACTGGGCAGCAGTCACAGACACAGTCTATGGGTACAGTAGCTTTAACAGCGGGACTTCTGTTGAAGGACTAGGGTGACTAGCAAAAATAATACAGAGCTGCAGTTTTCCATTTCTAGAACTGTCACCGTTTCAGTCGCATACTCTCACACCTTGTGCAAAAAATAAATAAATCTCACAAAACCAGTCAGATACACAATGCTGATACAAAATAAGATTGTAATATAATATATATATTCCACTCAGTGCATCCAAAGACCCATGCTGGTTTAAATAAGATTGGCTTTAAAGGAAAATATGGAACAAAATCCATACAACCCTTTTATCATAACAGAAGTAACAGACACATTTTAGTACCTGTAACTATTCACCACTTAGCTCTGTAATATACAGATCAATCTGTCAGAAACCATTAAAGGGTTTGTACTTATCCTGCAAGGGAATGGATGCTAAGTCAAATGAGCTCTGAAATCTTCTTAGCACACACCTGGTCTTGTTAGTATTGGCAAAGGGTTATGGAGTGATGTCAACGGGCCAAAATGGAGCAGCTTTAGCCGACTTCCATTGCAGGAGGTGTTGAGATTTCAGTTAAATGCTAGCTGTGCTGCTGGAAACAGTCTCCATAGCAAGACATAGGGGCGGTTGTATTTACCTCAGATCTCTGTGAAAGTGTCCGTCAGTGTATAATAAAACTGTCAAATAGCTTTAGGATGTGTTTTAAAAAGACCTGGAGTCTACCGTTTTGCTTTCTAGAAACTCATGAGAAATCCTACCAAACCAGAAATGAATGAATGAGTTAAACAGAGGGCAACAACACATCAGCCTGCATTAGAGAAAAGGCTCAAACAAAACAATAATAACATGGAAACTAAGCTGCAGTAATAAAACGGAAGCCTGGAAATCATAAATCACATTCTGCAGGGATCATCAGCATGCGGACCGACCACTATAACTTTGCACCATGGTCAGCTGAAATACAAAGGTTGAAGGGGCCTCTACTTAAAAGCACAGGACCATGGAGTTCAAGTTAATGGAGGAAAGCTCTCATATAAGGCCCCCGGTAAAAAGGACTTCAAGGTGTTGGAATATCCGCCTCACTGTGGCTCCCCATTGGGTTGAAATCCTACTGGAGCAGGGAGTGAAAACAAATACATGAACCCAAAGGCAGGACACGAGACACTTCAAAGCGATCCAATCTACAGACCCTCTTCCTTAAGGCCAGGGTGGC
The DNA here is from genome assembly GCF_002260705.1 of Seriola dumerili. Classification (NCBI taxonomy): domain Eukaryota; kingdom Metazoa; phylum Chordata; class Actinopteri; order Carangiformes; family Carangidae; genus Seriola; species Seriola dumerili. The sequence goes on along the minus strand of NW_019174733.1, from coordinate 2,997,770 downwards.
ATGGCGTTTCACTCACACCCATCATGAAACCCAAGTCCAATTGCCTTCCTGGTCACGGTTTCCTCCTCCATCCCTCTTTCCCCCGTCCTCCCTCTGAAGAACACATGAGTCCCATTACTGTTTTACTGTCTCGGCACACCATTAAAGCGGAACGTCAGACTCTGTTACCAGGCCTATACCTCTCCACTCACTCTTGTGCTTCAGATGAGAAATTCCCTTTAAAATAAAAGTGATTCAGGCAGGTGCTTGGACCTTGGTGTCACTGATAGTTGACAGTTTTTGCATGTTTACCCAAGACACATGGTTTGGTACTCATGATATTAATGACAAATAAAATGCAACTACAGTAGTTTTCCTTGTACAGTCCTCGTGTCATAAAATCTAAAAATCTATCTAACCAGTTTTCATTTTACTGCATTTAAAACATAGGTATTATATTCTTTTCAGTTAATTCATATACATTTACTAGAAAGATAATTAAAGCCTTTTGTATCTTCTTCCACCCACAATAGATTCAAAAAGTGTCACAGCATACCAGGATATCATGAAGTTATGCTTAACACCAGCATGAAACTGACTCATTAAACATTCATTATTGTCAAGCTGAATCACATATACCTTAAAACACGATCTTGGCCCTGTCTGCTAGGTCTTTCCAGAGGTTAAACAGCTGACTAAGGACTCTGCAGCTGCTATTTGTAAATCCGGCATGTCTTGCCGGCTTTCCATTAAAATGAGGTGGAATAATTAATACGAGTCTGGAAGACATTCCTCTTGCTAGAGGCAACATTCTGGCCTCCAGCCTAAACCAACAGTGGGAAAAAACAGGGCTGACGGCAGGCCAAAGCGAGCCTCCAGATGGGGATAAGTATCAGCTAGCAAGCTGTGGACAAAGGAGGTGAGAGGGTTGAGATAGGGAAAATGTTTGAGGAGCTATGGAGTGAATCATGAAAGTGTCTGCTTGTGTCTGACATACACACAGCATGCACGCTGCCTATATCCGCTCAACATGTTTTTGTTGTGCATTTGTTTTGATTACTCACCACTCTCGCTCTTTTCAATGACGTCGACCACCTCGCCCGCTTGAAGGCTGATTTCTGCAGGCTCTTGTTTCTCGTAATTGGCCACCACCACATACTGTTCCAGGAGCATGGGGTCCGAGGCATCCAGACCTGGGGTTGATGGGAAAAAACATGCTGTCAGCCAGCTGCCAGCCATAGGTCCACGAGAACGACTGGTGGGCACTCGTTGTGCCATAGGCCACTTTGTCTGTAGAGCTCAGCCAATCACAATATTCACAGGGTTCAGTGCATCTTCCTGAGAGTCTAGCCATAGAGCTGCATCCCCCTCCAGCCCAACATCCAGGGCAATGGAGATGCTGAAAGTCTAGGAAAAGAATCCCCCTCCAAAAGGTGAAGAATTAAGCAGTCAACTGCAGAAAATCCATTCTGTGTTACAGAAGGGGCCTCATCCTTAATGTCCACCAAAGCTGAGACCGGGTCAGTAGATGCAAGTAGACACATTAACACAGTGGAAAGAGGAGCAGCAAAGAGAAAGCAGAAAGAGCTGTAGTAGTGATAGAAAAGTGAGCTAAAGCCAGCTGAGGACAGGACACTAGAGTGGGAGAAAGAAATGGTTTCCCTTGGAAAATAAACCATCTGCTAAAAAGCCTCCTTCTCCTCAGTTAGGGCTGGAGCTGGAGGAAGAGTAGGGGGTTGTGTACGCCAATCATAAGAGTCGGCACTAGAGGCCTTAAATAGAACCAGATGAAGGGGCTGGAGCTGCGCTCAGAGGGATGGCCCTGTGTCTCCATGAAACACTAGAGCTCTGACTACAGCGTGTGGCCCAGCCAATGGAAATCTTCCTTTCTCTACTTCGCTTAGTTAACCATATAAGCACCAGCAGTGACTTAGTTTTTTTCACAGCTTGTGCCTGTATCATAACTCGATCACATCCAGTACTTGACCAGAGTTTAGATCACTCCAACTAACTCCAAGAATGACTTCTTAAGACAGAAATATATGTTTTCCTTTATAAAGACGTGCAGAGAACATATACTGGCCAATACTTTTCAAACATCCACAACATTTTTTTCCCTCCACATGAGTAAAGCAACATTAACTTAGCCCGGCTGCAGCCTTAGTCTTGACAAATCCTTACAACAAGCATAGCTGAATCAACTAAAGCAGATCTAACAAGCGTCAGCTGGAATCCAGACACCACTCCAGCTTACATTCAGTTCACACATTAACAAGAACTTCTGCTGACCATTGAGTTCAAAGCTCCTACCAGAAGGAAGCTGCTGTCTGCAAACACTTAAGATTATATCTGTTTATCCTCATTATGTTGCTACAACAGATACACAATGTACTTTTATGGTGCGTTTGAATAACAGACAGACATCTACAAACACAGTAAGAATCACAATGTCTGTTTATGGTCACATTGCTCCCACACTGGGTTTACTAACGGCCCTCCGTTACTGCGGAAGAAAAATTAAATATGTGAGTGTGACTCACATAATCAACAAATATTTATAACATGTGGTAAAATCTGCTTCTGGAAAGAGGAAGTCAGCTTTCTCCTGAGGATGGAAAATAAGGACAAGTCAGTCCAAGAGATGGAAGGTCTGAGGCTTAGATAAAGAATGATTAAGACAACTTGGATTAATCTGCCATTTCTCCAAAGAGCAGACCTGGCGACAGTCCTCCAGACTAGAGATTAACATTTCTCTAAATCAGGATAATATTTTGAATTCGATTCTGGAAGTAAATTTGAAATGTCAAGGAGATAATAAGTTATGAAGATGAACTCAGCACCATTAGCATCTCAAATGCTAAGACTGCCAAAGAGCCTGACACTGGATTACTGTGGTTGGGCCATGGTTTATGAAGCTTCACGTTATTTCTGCAAGATGTTTTGTCAAACCACAAAGTTGGGTGCAGAAACACTGGAAAGAGCATATTAAAATTCTGGGTATTGCCTTCTTGTTCTTCAAAGTATAATATGACAGCAATTACTTCAGTTACAGCAAACAGTGATATTTCTTTTGACATTATGATTTGAAATGTGTGGTTGAGTGGTTTGTTTTAACTTGCAGATCAATTAACTTTGATTACTAATAATGTGGGATCCACAACGACATGAAATGACTGACTCAAACATTGTTTAGCTGTTACTGTCACAGAATGTTTCCCAATCTAAAATACATAAAAATCATATCTGCAATTAATTATTTGAGTCAGTAATTTCACTTTTATTTACAGTATGACTGCTTTTATGCAAGTTTTACGCCGCGGTATGTTTTTAAAGCCATCAGATATCACAAATTTTACAGGCTGCAGAGATTAAAGTATGGGACAAAGTGCGTAAATGAGTGCGTGTAAATCAACTTCCCAGCCATCACCTACGGTCTTAGCTTATCTAGATTTACAGATTATCAGTATGCAGTACATGTCCTATGTGCATTTTAAATTAGTTTTACTTTTTCATGATCAGTACATTTCCCTCTATTCAACTAACTGTCTGTATAATAACCACAACAAACAGAAACCCTGCGGATTTGTTCTGTGCCTTTTCTTAATGCTGAATTTGAACTTGCAATAAAATAATGAGCTGCCAGGAACCGAATTTAAAATAAGTACCATATCTAGGAACCACACACTTGCCAACAATATAATTTCAACACAGATGGACATAAAACTCAACAGATCATGATCTCATAAAATCATAATCTATGTTAAATTATGTTTCTAAAACACACAATTAACTACTGCCGTGAGTGAACAGTAAATCTGAGACCTGAGGTGAGTGAGTAAAGACTCTGTCAGCAAAGTCAATAGGCCTGAAAAACAAAAGCTAATATTTCAGCCTCATTCAGGAAATGAAATGTTTTGCAACAGCAGGAAAACAGAGCCAGAACAAGAACATGTGTGAGAAAAAATGAGGTGAAACAGTCTTGGCTGGGATAGGTCTAATTTCAAATGGGATATGTGTAAAGAGAGCTGAAATGAGATATATAAATTATTGTGTGCAAACAAAGGTTTCAATGAAATAAATCAGCCCAAAAAAAGTTACAGTGCTTCAATCAGTCATTCCCTGAAAAAGATGATTTCACATGGTATGGACTAGTTATAGACCAGTGATTTCCAACCAGCGATACTTCTCCAAGAGGTATGTGGAAAGACTGTGAGCTCAACTAATTTGGAGACATAGAAATTACGATTTCATTAAAAACAAATACAGTAAATATCCACACACAGGGTCAGCTAAAACAAGAAGCGCATGACAACTGTTAGAAAGCGAGCAGAGAAGTTGAAACAGTTAGCTAAACATAATGGCTAAATGGCTGAAATATGTTGCTAAAAGTTATGGCTAAATGGTTGTAATAGTTATTTAAAGCTGGTGGATAAATGGTTGAAATAGCTAGAAGAAAAAGAAACGGATGAATTGTTTAAATAGTGAGGTAATGGTATGGTTCAAATAGCTAAAAGCAATTGCTAAGGCTGAAATGGCTAATGGCTAGATAGGCTAGTTAAAATTGTTAGTATGTAATGGCTAAATGTGTTGAAATCATTAGCTAAAAGTCATAGCTAAATGTTTGAAATAGCTTAAAGTAACAGACATGGTGCAGAGATAGAGACAGTGTATGCATGAGCTAACATCTGTGTTTATATGTGCATGATATTATGTGTATGCACAATCTAGATCTAAAGTATTTATGAGATTTAAAAGGGAAAGTATTTTTTTCTATCCTGCCATCAGATAGCCCTATTAGCAACTCTCTGTGTTTATATCTCTCCTCACTCTGATTTATACATGTGCTTCCTGCTCCCACCCTTGCACTCCCAGGCGTCCTAACTCCATCCAACCCCCAACCCCACCCCCACTCACCCATCATCGGCTCCATCCAAAGATGATGACAGTTGGGAACTTTGCAATAATTCATCACCAAGAGGAGGAAACCAGGGAGTGTAGTCTACCCATTTATACCAAGGGATGGGAATTTTTCTTCGTGAGAGACTTTTCAGGATCAAGCTTCTTTGGTTGATAGCATAGTTGGCACTGGCCTCTGTGTCTTAGTGCCATATTTTGAACCCTGGGGTGACTTTATGAGAGCAGAACTGGGTTGAGAGGAGTAAAATTTGGCAATGTGCAATGCCTTTGTTTGGCTCATCAGCAGCAGATGTGCAGTTGGATTAGAAAGGGACACAGGACTGCTGTTCAATGTAGTACAGATGTACTCATGTCATTGAATCAGTATGTGGCCCTGAGGGAGAAGGGGCAGACCACAAACAAATAGTGCAAAAACCTTCCCCAAAATCATCTTACAGTAACACAGCCTTCAAAAAGCTGTTAAAAACTGTTCCATTATCTTCACTTGATCTGCTGATCGTTTCAGCATTTTAGGTCCATTTTTTTTCAAGTATGTTAAGGTACTCTGTGGAGTTTCTTTGTAAACAAGTGACTCTCACTGTTTCTCACTAAAGTGCATTGTGTGCCTCCTCGTTGTAAAACAAGAGCATCACCAATGTTTGGAAGAATAGGCAATCTACATTGTTTACATCCATGTTTGCTGCAGTCTCCCTTCTTGTCTTTGCTGGTGCATTGCTACATTTGTTGGAACATTATCATCACCAACAACAGTGGAATACATTAAACCACTGCAGGACTGTGCATCATGTAACCTGCGTGTAAGAAGGTAAGAAACTCCACAGGGTACCTTTGGCTTCAGTAGTTAGCATTGCACTGGATGTTGATGACGCAGGGGCTTTCCAAAAAAGTGTGGGATCAGATGCAAACTGCTAACTTATTGAGGGAAATCAAACCAACCCATCTTTTCATCACCCTCTCCAGTACAAACCCTGACATCTCCAACACTTGACAACTAGCATGTGAAGGAAAAGTGCATCAAAGAACATGACTTTACTGACACCCTATGCAAAATTACAAAACACTAAATTGAAAAAAATATATATTCGTGACCTCATTCATTAGAGAACATTTTCTGGCTTGAACGTGGAGTTGTGAGCATGAAGCTTAAGTGCTGCCTCTAGGGTGTGAGTCCACTTTGAAAAATGGCCACTTATCAGAAACAGAGCAGCCTGTATTAGATCTGCTCTAATGCAGCAGAGGGGGTGGGGGGGGATTCAACCCTGCCAAAGTTAAGTGGTAATTTTAAAAAGAAATACAAACTCTACACTGTTATATTGTATTATGTCAAAGCTGCATCCATGAAATGAACAGCAATATTTATCACTTTTAATGTGTAAATGTCAGCAAAAAAAATGCAACATGTGATTTAAACCTGGTTTTAACCCACATAATTGATCTTTCAGGTACTGTGAGGCTCATTGTGCATGAGTCTAGAAAGGGGTGAATCTGCTGAAGCCCAGTATTCAATAGCTGTTCATTGAGAAATACGCTGCTGAAACAGTGTGCGGTTGTTAAAGTGATTTGGACAGGCTCATTTGCCTTAATGATTTCCTATGCCAGTTTAAAATCTTATCCATCTGCAAATACAAACAAACACACAAACCTCCGGACCCGCCCACCATCTAACTCATGAACAGATTAACTCTTCTCCTCCCAACAAGCATGCACACACACACACACACACACACACACACACACACACACACACACACACACACACACACACACACACGTGCATACCCACATACAGTATGGTAAACACCCACATAGACACAACCTCATGCACACTTGCACACCCTACAGGCCCCCAGAGACCTGCAGCTCAAATAAAGACAGCAGGTCTGCACATATAAACACACTCCCTCAGTCCGTGTGCAACACTGAAATGGTTTCCACTTGCCACGTAAACCTCCTCTCCTCTCCAGCTGCTTTTCACATGCACTACACCCCCGAGCGCTCCGTTTCTTTTACTCTCCTACTCACTTTCTAACTGTCTTCTGCTCATCTCACTTTTCTTTTTGAATACAGATTATCACTAATGCTTTGAGGCTGATATGAAGTCCCTGAATCTCAACATCCTGAAATGCAGCTCATCCTAAAATCAGAGCTAATTTAAATACTCAGATTGTTTCCCTTTACCGATGAGACAGTTCCCTTTGTCTTTCTCTCCCGCGTATAGATAAAGTATTAAAATAATTATGAAGTATTTCATCACCATAGTATCTTGTCAAAACATGAGTCCTTCAGGGTTTGGCTGATGAAAGCATCAGTCAGTTATCTGACAGTGATTTATGCTGACAAGCAGCACTCCTGACAACTCCATTATGTTAGACTGAAGATAATGTGTCTTTCCTTGAACCTTACGTAGATAGTAGCCTGGCTATGATGCTATGTCAATAATGTAGACTGATTCAATCTCATACTGAGGAGCTCTTGAAGCGGGAGTCATAGAAAATAAATGGGCCAGAATCTCACTGAATACACTTGAGAGATGAAATCCCCTAGTATATAATACTGCTCCCTTTTAAGAAACTTCTTTTCACTTGTCTCCATCATCTAATATCAGTACAAACAAAGACAAATCACCAATGAAGTGCATTAAGGACACTGAAGAGTCATAATGAGAGTAAGAAGCAAAAACAATCATGATGCAAATGAAAACAATGATGAAATCATCATGAAGACAAAGATGATAATGAAACCAACTGTGAGCGATCATCTGCGAGTGTGTAAACCTAAGATGTTCCTCTGATTTCTTCTGCTTGCCAGGTAAACCGAGTTCCTACTCCAACCGCTAACTGCATGCAGTTTTGCGGTGAAAGGCAACATTCTCCTGTTTAGGGCAGGGGCTCAGTAAACTCTTATGGGAGACCTGCACCATGTAATTATGGAAACCATAAGCTGCAGCTACAGCACAAATTCACCACAGACTCACTGCACTTTATCTGCTGTCCTGCTTTAAAAGAGAAAGATCAATCTTTCAGCTGCGTTAACCGCTAATGTCCAGCATGGGGACTATGGTGAAGGTTTAGAGATCAAGTATGGAGGGCCTGTTCAGTATGTGCCCCGCGTTGACTCTGAATAGTTAATTATCATGAGCACCAGCTATAAAGTGTGTTATGATTGCTTTCACTGGTAGACTTGATCCCATCCAATTATTTGTTGAAAGCATATATACATGTACATCTTAACAGCTTCAGAGCCGATAACATATTTAATATCAAACCAAACCCTTCAGAATAAAACAGCTGAAACTGTGCATGCAAACAACAGCCACTATATGACGAACTTTCCAGGCAGCCGATATGAATATAACTGGAAACCAATCTAATATCTTGCACAGACTGAATGTAGGCTACTCCACATGCACACACACAAACACACACACACACACACACACACACACACACACACACACACACACACACAGCTGAAATAAGACAATTTTTCCATTTCACAATCTAGCTGGAATTCCCTGTTACGTAAAGCCTCAATACCATGGAACACATAACGAAATTAGGTTGGGGTCTTATTTCGTTTGGTGGCAACTCTGGCACAGCTTTTCCTCAGAGTGGATAGCCCGCAGAAAATTAACTTATTAACTTACAGCTCATTTACTAAGACGTTCATTGCCCAGCTATGTCATACGTAACTGTGGCAGATTGCAGGACGGATGGTCACAGCAACTTTGCATCTGATTGCAGGACTAACATGTAATTTAGTAATGCACGTGGGTATTCTGAGACTGCATGCATGCAAGTGTGTGCACACACACACACACACACACACACACATACACACACAACACTTGCACAGCTGTTCACTAAACTCCTCTCATACTTTTCCTGCTGCCTCCTACGCCTGTATCCCCATGCTCAGCTGAGTCACTCAGGCTTTCTGTCTTCCTTGCACTCACTTACACACATACACACACACAAAACATAAATCCGTCAGCCAACCCTGGCAGTGTAAATACGGAGCACAGAGACACAAACAGGTGGTCTCTCTCACCTAACACCATGTTTCTTAACCATTTCATCATTATAGAAAAGTGTTACGTTGCCAAGGGCAAGTACTCCACCGATTCAGCGTCACACTCCTTTAACATTGCTGGGGGTCAGGATGGACAGTTTAAAAAAAAAAAAGATCAAAATCAGTGCAGCAGAACCAGAGGTGTCTTTTTTATTTATTTTCATCATTGATAATTCTGAAAATTCTGTTCTCATTTAATCGACTAACTGTTAAGTGCTGTTGGAGCCCGTGGTGACATCTTCAAATTGCTTGTGTTGTCTGAACAATATTCCAAAAGATATTCAATTTACAGTCACATGTGACAAAGAAAAGCAGCAAATCTTCGTGAAGGTGGAGTCGGAGAATATTTGGCACCTTTGCTTAAAAAAAAAAACTGAAATTATTAACTGATTATCAAAATAGTTGCCAACTGTCAAAGAGTTGTTCGACTAATCCTTGCAAATGTACTCCAAACACTCTTCTTCAAAACCTGGTGCCTACATTACCCACAATGCAACGTGATCACCAACAGTTCTGTTATACATTGGGGTGTGTTATGCAAGTACAGGCTGTAGCCCCGAGCTGCTAGCCTCAAGAAAAGGTGGTGAGCAGGCTACAGAAGTGAGGTCAACTCCACACCGCAAGATTTTTTTAATTTTCAAACTTGTAGTCTTCAGAGAGAGAGACCTCAAAGTCACAATGTAAATGCAATAAAGCAACAATACACATGGATGGTGCATAGAGTGACTGTCACAGACTCTACTGGCCAAGGTAAAAAGATTTCAGATCCTTACCTGATTTACGTTTGCCAGAGCCTCCACAGTCTCTGGAAAGGAAGCAACACCAGAGAAGCATGGTCAGTATGAGTGTGACAGTAAGAGAGGTCAGAGCATTAATACAATTTGATCAATCCAGTAACCAGTTAAAGCTGAAGCTCTGCCTGGGACTATCCAAATGCAGTTGGCACACAAGTACCAGCCAAACCCTTGCTGAGAATGCATGCAGAACTTGACCCACTACCAGAGGGAGGGAGACAGGGTGGGACACATACTGTACGGGTGTGTGGAGGACCACAGTAAGTGTGTCAAGGACAGTAACAAAGCAAATCATCAGATCTTTTTAGAAAATATACTGCAGTGGTAGACATGGTGTATATACGGGCGTTGCAGCTGCCTCTGTTTAACAGAACAGCATTTATTTACTTGACAACAGTATCATATCCCCTTGATAAGTCCCATTCATGTTTAGATGTGAAAGCGTCTTTCAGTTCCAAAGCCTAGACTGCAACAAAACACTGAATGGATGGGCGCTCGTGTCAATGAACCCGCTCTGTGTTCTGACGCTCATCACTATGTGCACATTTACTGTACATGTCTGTGTGCTTACACTGCTGCTAAAAAAAAAACACTGACCTTAATATGAAATAAGAGGAAATATATACAGTATATTCCTTATATATACAACTAAAATAAAGTTTGTTTGTTTTAAATGGAGCAGACTTGCACTGCTGCTCAGCCACAGCAATAATATTTCAGTTTGACAGAAATTTGTCATTTAGAAACAAACAAAACAAACAATGAACACAGCACGAATACATTTAAATTCATAAAACATTCATCCAAGTGCTGTCAGGTCAATTTGAGTTCGCATGCTTCATGTAGTGTAATGCACGTACATAAACGATGATACTTCACATAATTACTTAATCCAGTTGAAAATAAGTTGTGATGTAAAGGGAAATGCATAAACATTTCAAACAGACCAGTATGTCTAAGTCTCTGTCTGTGTATATGTAATTTGTCGCTTGGTGCACATTTTAGGAAGCGCTGGGTGACCGCTTGTGGTCGTTTAGTTAACTGAGCTGCAGAAAGCGCACACTGAGGAGAAGCTAAGGTTTGATGCAGATGGGAACAGACACCTGGCTCTCCGGAGGGGCCAGCAGCAGGACTGGAGCCATGGCCAGTTATGGATATGAGTACATGTTTGGATAAACCTTGTCCAACATTTGCCAGGCTACAGCCTGTTCATCAACTCTTGTGTTTTATTGATTCCAGTTAACAAAAAAAAAGAAAAAAAAAGAACAATCTTAACTATTTCTGGAGTTGATTTACAAAGAAGTAGTACAAAGAAGCTGTCTCTGGTTTTGCTTTTAGAGGACAATAACAAATATAAAATAAGGGTACGGTATGTTAGTGTCTGGTGAGCACCATAAAAAAGTTTACCCTCGTTCAAGTTAAGCAACACTTCTTTCTTAATGAAAACAGTTTTTACCAATAACTGTATCCCTCTGTTACTTAAGATAAAGTCATTTTTGGCACAAAGTTTCTCCGTTTCCAGATGCAGCAACAAATATGAGACAGATCAGTTATGAGACATTTCCAATCAAAAACATAATAGCTTACAGCTCAGTGCGGCTTCATTAAAAACATAAATTATATACGAACTTTGATGTAAAACAACAAATTCAACCGTGAATACACTATTAAATCAGATGACACAGTAAAAACAATGTTTATATTGGATCTTCAAGCAACGTTCATACTGTGGAAAAACAATTGCAAACCGGCTGAGATATGAATTTCATAAGTTTCTATATGATATGATGGGCAGAAAACAAAACAATGTTAAACATTTATGCCGAGCCAACATAAATAGGGTTGCAGTTTATTAAAAAAGAAGCATAATCTAAGTAGATGATGTACATCACTTGAGACAACTTTGAACTCACGACTTAAGAGAGAAAATGTTATAGGTATTCAAATCAAAACAGCACGCACATCATATGCAGTGGGAATAGTTCACAGATTCTTTTGAGGATGGAAAAGCGAGCGAGAAGGTGAGCTGTGGAAACATTTCTTTAGGTAATGTAGCATAAACTTGCAGATAAGTTACAGCATGTTTACACCAACGTTTTCAGGTAGTTTACATCAAGAGATGAATTCATCGTCATAGATGTTAAACATTTCTGAAGTATTATATGATGAATTATGTGTTTATCTTTCCAGAAGTCTGGTGGGGCGGAGATGAAACTGAGGGAAGCACTATAGAGAGTTGGGGAGAAATGATGGGGATAAAGTAGATGCTTGACCTGCCCTGCAAGCTGATGACCCGTATCACAGAGCTGGAATAATATTCTTCCCAGGAGGAGACTGAGCACACAACTGAGCTCCGTGCGCTTTCCTCCATCCAACAGTAAAATCTAATAGGAGAGCAAAAATGCGTCCAAACACTGTTAATTGTTACAGAATTGTGTTTTTTGGGGTAAATTCTAACGTTTAGTTTACAACAGAGAGTCACAGAAATTACAAGATTAGTCTTTACAGTTCTCATGAGGTACACGCCCATGCCAGGAGATGCAAATACGGTACATGCACGTACACATGTGCATAGACTGCATAGACTGAACACATCATTAAAAATCCAAGCCCGTGAGAGAGCATCCTAAGATCGAGCTGAGAATAACCATCTGTTAACACATAACTGCTCCTCACTCTTTGTAGGTGGGCCTATTAGAAGAGGAATGTGTGAGATATTAGTCCTTTGCTCACATTTCTCAGCCAAGCCAGAGGACTGAAGTGTCTGCCCTGCTACATGTATACATTGCACAGAGTCTACTGCCTGACCTCAGATTAACCTCTGCAGGAGTAACCTCCAGCTCGGGGGGTCAGTGGGTCGACGTTACTTAACAGGAAATCATTATGACAGAGCAGAGGTCTGGTTTGTATGCAGAGAGCCTGCAGCAGGAGGTCTATGTGTGAGTATCCTTAAAGAAAGGTAATGACACTGCTCATTCAAATTCTCACCAAAACGCACAGTAAACTCATGCATACTGGTCCAAATCTCCAGCAAAGTTTGGTCATGACTACACAGTGATGTCAGGGGAAAACTATGTTAGTCTGACCATGTATCAACCACAAATAATTTAATAACTTCCCTTGTGGTGAAACACTGATGTAAAATTAAGCTTTAGGCTGTGAAGAAAAGACTTTGATACATCTCTATTGTCTCTCATACATTTAAAATGCATAAATGTGTAGATGTATTTATCACGTTGTGTTTACACGTAAACAGTGAGTCGGGCTCACTCCCCATTTGGGGACAAAAATCAGGTTCCCACACGATAAATCATTAAATTGTAGGGTTAAGGGTTACCATTGGTTTTAGGGCACGTAGCAGTTATAATCAAGGCCACAGTAAACTAAACCAAGTCAGTGCAATATCTTCAAAAGTCACAAAATCATGTGTGCCATCTGCGCACATGCATGTGCAAGGGGTCCGGGGTAGATGTATGCACATCTGGAACAATGTGTTTGACCAAAGGTTTTGTACCAACAGCATGAAAGCTACAGAAGTGTGAGACTTCTTTTCGTTACTGATGATGTTTTTGTTTTTCCTTAGTTGCAGAGCCTTTCGTGTCTTGGCTCCTTCATGTCAGCATTTCAATCTTGTTTAAATTCTTGTCTGCTTAATTCAGCTGAGAATAAAGTCACATGGCTGATTCCCATTCATCAACAAGTCTACAGGGTGTGGTGCCATTAACAAGGAATCCAGTAATGTGATATAAAGGCATCTAAAAGTAAGCACCTCCGAGAATTTATATTCTTTTATCCATCACTATGGTGAAGAAGAAATGCTGCTTGTAAAGCAGACATTCATCAGGACCATGTGTCCCACCATCAGTGAGAAAGGTGGACTCAACGGGCATCATGCAAGACCCACTTGTACGAACAGATTCGTTCTTCTGTGGTACGCAGGAGTGATTTAAGGGAGCTTGTCGCATTTATCAATTTCCTGTTTTTGTCCAACAACAATTCGCAGCCAGTCCTGACCTGCCATCTGAGTTGTGCACAGATTTGACCTGAAATCATAATGCCTTTGTCTGAGTGAATTTGGAGTTCAAATATAATCCAGAAATTAAGGAAAATAAAAAACATAGATCAGATACAAATCATCATCACCATGGTTTACTAATTTAATGAGAGGTTTTTCAGATTCTAAAGTTTTTACGAGCATATTTCAGCACAGCAGGTCATTCGGTTCAGCAGTTGATTCTCTCACTCCAACAGCTGCCTCGGGGTCTTTATGCAGGTCTGTGCCCAGTATTATCCTCTGTTGCTCTCAACAGTGCAACATCACCTACTGCAGACTGAAATCTTATCCCCTCTAATATTACCATGACTGTCACGTCTCCTTGCCCACTTCTCATATTAGCAATGGACTGCTTTGCTTTAGAAAGACACGTTTTGGCATCTAACCTCAGTCTGAATCATTCTCTCTTTAGTTCTGTCACAGTACAGCTCTGCTCGGATGACATGTTGTTGACAGCTGTACTGTAAATATTTTCTCATTCTTTCAGGTCCTCTTATAATACTATACTGACACTGCTAAATGTGTTTGATGTTTTCTGACAACAGGACTTAAAGCTAATGTAATGTGAAATTCTTCTTTTTACTAACGAAACTTGCTATGAACAGAGCGGAACTATAGTCGCCTTATATGGTCATCGTCAATTATGCAAATTATGAATCCACATGAACGTGCACCTCTTCATGAACAGGTAGCATTCATCAGGCTGAAACAAACCATTTATGATAAGTCTGTGCAAAAAACTTCAGAATACAAGATAAGAATACAAACATGTAAACTGACTGGAGGTATGCACAGGAAGCGCAGTCCTAGAAGCGCTCATATTTTCAGTTTTTTCAGGAGAGGTACATTTTCCTCTGAGGGTGAAAATCTTACTCATTGATTTTTTTGTATGCTGACTCAGTGTACTCCCCCCGCTGGGTCCCATATGCTCAGATTCTCAAGTCTAGATTTAGAGCTTAGTCTGTGATACTACAGTACAACTGAACAAACCACCCAGCAAAACTTCCGAGTAATGAGAAGTTCAAGTACAAAGGGCTGAAATACATGAGAGGAGGCCCATCAGCATGCGAACAAAACATAAACTGATGAATAAATAAAAATGAGCTGGCTTGGTTTAACTTGAGATTCGACTATGAAAAGCAAAATGTTATTTATAGTGGAGCTGATGGATATGAGCATATGTTTATTGGAATTATTCATATCTTTCATCACTGCCCTTGACCCAGTTGCTGGCCTGTGACGCTGTGCTGTGGCTACACACAGCTCCTAAACAGTTAAGATGGATCAAATGCAGAGGACAAATTTCCCCATGGGGATTAATATAATTGAAGATACTTCTTTCTTCACTCTAAAAATGTTGTACAAAGCAAAGTCACATTGCAGATAGGGCAGTAAAAAATGCTTTTCAGTGACTAAGCAAAAACACGGGCAGACAATAATAAAAATTGCACATATTATCTCAGTAAAACTACTTAAAGCCAACTGATGTCAAAGCCAAAAACAAAATCACCTCACCTTGTTGCAGAACAACGCAACATCTACATAATTGTCAACACTAACACTGCAGTATTGAAAGAATGAGTAAAACCTTTTCATTTTCATTTTATATCTGGCCAGCAGCATTCATACATCATACAGGGAAACTAAACTCTATAATTAAATATTCTATAAATGCACTCTATCATAGGTAATGTAATAACAGTAATTCGAGGTGCTGATCAGGAACTGATGATGTAAGATGAAAAGTAAATTTAAAAAAACACGTTTCTCCTTTCTAAATGTCTCTTCATTTGTTTGAGAGTCTCTTGTGAAATATCCAATAGCTTTCAACCTTTAGACCTCTGAAAGTACTTTAAGAGAGGACGTCATGTTTTGAGTGAACTATTCAGCCAACAGTCAACTTCACTGCAACATGGTATTTAAATTGTATATTTGTACACTTTCAGTTCAACTTCAAACAGTGAGGTGTCTTACAAATACTTAGTTATATCCTTTTGATAGAGATGTTTCAACACTTGAGGGATCACAAGAGAAGACATGTTTCACCAACTTCTACTTAAGAGTTTCCCACATACAGTAGCTGCATAGCAGTGCAGTTTTATATACAGTATCTTTCTTGTAAAAATGTGAATCTATTTATCAATATAGATCTAATAAAGCCAATCAAGACATTAAAAACAGAGCTAGTGACTATTTGCATTTGCTTTATGTCTGTCTGTCTACATTATTATAACAAACAACAAATCAGCTGTTTCTAGCTTCAGTGAATCAGCAGATAAACACACAACCTCCGCCTCATATTAGTGCGATGTGGTGCTATCTTTCTTTCACAGAGTCAAGAGAAATGTCTAGCCTATTGCATGGCTCCCTCTTGTGATGGAGCAACATCACATCCATTTTTTTATTTATTTTTTTATTTTTAATACATGTGTGCAATGACACCTGTTGACCATTAGATGTCAGTAGCAGATGAGGGCTTGGCAAACACAATAGTGACTGTCTACTGGCGAAAAACATTCAAATAGATCTGAATCAGCTTTCATGTAGGAGGAAATGTGACTGGCCTCATAATTAATTACTGTAATTGAGAGAGAATGAGGAAAGACTTCTCTAATTTAGCAGAAATACAACTTCATGGTTGTAAACTGGCATTTCCACAACCAATTTCTAAACAGTTAACAGTTTAACAATAAATGTTTCTTCAGCATACCTCACACAGTGTAATTTTATGGCATTGTAAGATTACCTTTTCTGTGTTCTTAAGAGCTCGTGACACAAATAGCTCTGTAAAAGTCATTTTGAAAAGGTCCAGATCACCCAGTAGTGACCTGAGCGCTTGGGTGGTATGGCTTTTAGACCTCAGTATCTCAATTTAAGCTGCGCTGGACTGTCTAGGAGTCTTGAGGAGGATCTCACTTTGAAGTGGGATTAGCATGTATGGGTATTGAGGGTTAGAGGTGGTGGTCCTGGTGGTTGTGGAGAGACCACGCAAGAGGTTACTCCAACACAGTCTTTCTCCTCAAGTGTGTTGGGAAGTGTACGAACAACATTTGATGAGTTTAAATTCATATCTTAGGGAGAAAAATACTACAACAGCGAATGAATCAAAAGGAAAGGATAGAATTTAAAGAAAAAGTAATTTCGAAGCCAGTGTGTAATTACTCCCACTCTGACTTTGAACTGAGTATGACAAATGACTAGCCTGAGAGCCTCATCTGGTCCGAGACATGAACTCAGCCATGCTCTCATGACACCACTGATCCTTTACGCATTTGTTCTGGGATCAGGTGTCACCTCCCAGAAATCATTATTAATAAAACACAGTGCCTCCCAACCGGTATCAATCAATCATGTCTGAGACACGGCAAAGCCTCTGGATTAGGATGGGTCAGCGTGGGTGAAGGACATCTCTTCCAGCTGCTGAACCATACAAACACACACAGTCCGCTGCTGTAGCCTGGGTTTACAACCTGCCAGAGGGCAATGTTTGGTATCTAACAGTTCGTATAACACAGATTACGCTAACGCTCAGTCTAGTATTTCTGAAGTATACGGTGATAGCTACTCACTCTGTGGGAGGGTTGAGGTCCTCTGATTTGGTCTCAAAGAATTTCAGGACCTCCTCACTTTGGGAAATGTGGGAGGGAAGTTTCATCAGAGCCTGTGGGAGAGGGAGGGAGAAAGCTACTGTTTGCAACAAAAACACGTTCAAAAGGTTGGATGTGTGTGTGTTTCTTAAAGCGCTGTTGGTTAGTTTGAATGGAAATGAGTAACCACTTTATAACATTTAGGCGCATATGAGTAGACCAGGCGGAGATGGGGAGGGTGTGGAGGGGAAGGAAGAAGGCTCTGAGCTAAGAGTGAGGGTTAAAACAAAGGAAAACACACAGAGGTGATATACTACAACTGCCTGTCTCAGCTGCATAGACATTCAAAATGAAATGCTTCAGCCCGCTTAAACACATCCTTATAGAAACAACATGAAGAAGAAATCTAGTTTTGTTGTCTTTAACCTTCTTGCCTTCGCAGCAAATCTCGTTCAGTTCCTCTAAATGAAAACTGCTGCCACACTTGGCAACGCACCTGCCCCACATTCCCTTCCCTGACCTAATGAATATAAGAGGGTCAGGTAGCCGTCTGCACTCCCTGCTACACTTTAAGCCTGCTGATTCATTCTTATTCTTTGGATTCTGTTTTACCCCCTGTGTGCCCCCATTTCCCTCGTTTCCTTTATAGGCTGCCTATTTACATTGGTGACAGGAAATGACCAGTGCAGATAGAGCAGTTGCTTTCCTGTTGAGGCTGGTGGAGGAGATAAATGTTAAGACTTGCCTTGAAAATACTGCAGCAAATGTTCAGGGAGTAGAGGAGTGAGGTGCATAAAGTGGTCACAATTTACTGTCCCAGAAGACGCAATGTGTCGTGCTAAAAGTGCTGATGTTATGGATTCAAATTTGGGAGAAAAGAACAGTTCTGAGGACATTAGGAGACACGCAGCCTTTGTCTTACTTTGCAGTAATTATCCAAGTGCTTCAGTCTCTTGACGGCTACATCTCTGATGTGACTTCGGCGAAACAAGACCTTACCTGAGGAAAAACAGAGCGCCGTCAGTTGTACATAGAACACCTCTCCTTCACAAATAGAACAGTTAAAATGTTTAATATTTGTCATGCGTTAACACCACACCAGGATGTCCTGGATGATCCCTCCCCAGTAAGGTGGAGTCAGACAGAACTGACAGTGGGATGTAAACTCTTATGTTTGTAAAGAGCGTCATGACTGTTATGCTAAAAGGGAAAGTGAGAATTACCCATTATAGTTTATTATGGTTACATACAGTTTCAGCCTTCCTTTTTCATGGTCCTGTATTTAACTCCCTCAAAACCCACGTCTTTTGAGTGGTTTTCTTTATCTGTTTTCTTTTGGCCCTTTTATTTCCCCCTTTTGCCCTTTTTTCTTTGTGTGTTGGTCTCTGTGTTAACCTTTTTGTGCTTTTTTTCCTTAATGTATCTGCCTATGTACTGTATTTGTATGTATGTGTATGTGCACAAGTATATATACAAATTTGTTGTATTTCTAAGACACATAATGTTTAGACTATAGAGGATGCATCTTTACCAAATAATGAATTCACATGTTGTCAGTGTGAAGTCCATCTGTAGAAAGTAAGCATATATCCCTTCTTTTAACATGACATACTAAAGAAAAAGTAGCATACATTGAATACATGTTTCAAATGTTTAATGATACAGGATTGATTCTAAAAACAGAAAAAACCCCAAAAGGTTTTCTAATCCCTAAATTAATGTGAGCAGCTGTAAAACCTTTCCCCTCTGTTAATCCTCACTTTACAACTCTTAGGAGACCGAGTACTAACATCAGTGTCTAAATGCATGAAACCCACAGTAACAGTAAAATTGCGCAGAAACCAATACAGCACTGGCCAAACTCGTTCAGCAGAACAGCTCATCTAACAAAGGATCTCTTCACTGCTCTCCTCTGCTCTGGCCCACTGTGACTTTATCAGATTAGACAAATCCCTCTCTGCTAGCTTCCTCCTGACATGGCAGACCACAAATTGATTTGGCCTGGGTGGAGTTTGGCAACGTGGTAGGCCATGCTATGGAGTACGTAGGAGTACTAACAAACATCCGTTGTGCATGAAAATCTCTGAAGGCCTTTCTTTTGCTCTCTTGGATAAATCTAAAATTGATGTGACAATGATATCAGAGCGTTCTGCATGCTGTGCCACATTGCATTTATCACCTGGCAAAAAAGGAATAATCCTCTTTTTGGGGTCCTTCTGTCCTCCTTCAATCGGGAATTTGTCGAGGATTCGCATCTGCAAATGTGAAGGAGAAAATAAAGAGTGACACAAGCATGAATTGTGCATCAATAGTAAAAAAAAAAAAAGAAAGATACATGCCAATATAAATGGCAGGCAACGATTATCTTCTAACTGTTTCTTTCATCTACCACAAGTTGATCAGATAAAAGTTGAAAGTCTGAGATGAGAATAGAAACAAAAGGGAGAAAGGGGGGTTGTAAATTCTCCAGAAACAGTCGACCTCCTTGTTACAGTACGCAAGTTCAACACAGGGTGTAATTACATCTGGTCTGAAAAGCAACTGTGTCATGAAGCTGGTTCACTTTGATCTCTGATGCAGCAGACAAGGTTACGTCACCCACATTTATCTAGGTAAAAAAAAAAAAAAAATGAAAATGAAAAGCAAGTTCCGCTTAAGGAGCTTAAAAAGCCATCAGGGGAGATAATTAACACTTTGATGTTAACACGTGATACATCTGTCTATTTACAGGATCGATCTACTGAGAGATACAGTCCAGGGCTAAATAGACAGAGGAAATAGACATAAAGCATTCTGTGTCAAGTCTTTTATGATGGCAGCATGCAACTATTTCCCCAAGTGTAGCAGTTTGTAACTGTTTCGGCATGCGCTTGCTCATGTATGTGTGCATTTGTCCTGTGTTGTATATGATGTATGAGCATGCTTTGTTGAGTGCTTAAAAAAAACAGGCGATGCAAATGCGTTAAGTATGTGTCTGTACTGAGTCACGTACAAGAGTTTCCAGTTTCCTCTTAGAATAAATCACAGCAATACCATAATGGCACGTGAGAGCATCCTACAGTAACAGCATGCTCGAAATCCAGATGCACCCCTGCCTTTGTTCAGTCTGCCTTGCCTCATTCCAGATGTGCTATGCTAAACAGCGAAGACTGTGAGCGTCAAGCTAAAGCACACTCTACTTAGGGAGGAGGAGACCAGGAGACTAGTCCCAGTCTAGACTGAGCCAAAAAGAACCAGGTGGACAAACAGTATCAAGCTTAGAGGGTAAAGTTGGATCTGCTCTGTCTGGGCCTGTAGGAGTTGTTTGTAGGAACTCTCCAGTAAGAGGTGGTTTGGTTTCTCTTCTTGTGGTTCCTTTTTTTCCACCCTCATTTGCTGCTTTTGCTAAACCTCTAAACTTCTCTCAGGGCATGGCATTCACCTCCCCACTGTCCTCTGAAACATAGACAGCTAACGAGAAATGATTCCTTTTGAGGAGAACAGCCATCATTATCGTGTTTTAAGGGCAAAGAGTATAAAGAACAGTTAACCACACCTGCACGCAAACATGACATATTAAGATTTCTGATCTTACTAAAATCGGAGTTTAACGCTGGTAAAACTGAAAAGGCAAGACATCAAACATGATGTATATAAACTATACAGTAAAATGATATATTGATATCATGTTTATACACAAATGATAATACAGTGATGACAGATGTTAGGTTATCAGTTCATCTGGTTGTCTTTTCACCATCCATTCAGTGTGACTGTTCGTTTTGTATGCTTTTGTACAGTTATGGTTACAAACTCTCTCTCCACCTCCCTACAATTGTATTTTGAGTGTAATTCAAAAGAGAGAAAACACACAATAAAGAAAGCTGAAGATGAATTTGACTGATAGCATTTTTCTAATTTTTCTTTGTAATTTTCTATATAATATCGTGAAGTTATCGTGAATTCTTTTGGCCGTGCTAATCATGTTGGGAAAATCTGATATCGCCACATCACGAATACAATCCAGACTGCTTTTCTTTCGAATACTATGGAAATATGACAATTTGTGTAATAGCACATTGGCAGCCGTATTGTTTGTCTGACACACTAAGCTGCACACTCATCATGTTATATCAGCCTCCCAGCTGGACGCAGCCAGATCCTCCCTCTAAGATGGGAATGTTCACTCAACACCTTCAGAAACCGCCTTGACTGACGGAGAGGCCCCTCGTCCAGCAGCCATGGTGACATCACCCCTGGCGACCTGCCTGGATACACTCAGAGGACAGGTGTGAAAGCTGCTGTTTCTACGGCAACCGCCCCACAACTTGGGAGAACAAATTCCGGGGGAAAACATTTCTCACATTTCATATATATGCTGTATTTACTCTATGCTGCTCTCCTAAACTCTGCACAGGATACTTCAGTGTATTAAGCCAGCTGTTCCCACTGGGAAAATGAATGTGTCCATGTAGCAACAGGTGCTATGATGTAATCACATTTGCCTGTCTCTTTCTACACACACACGATAATCAGTGTTGTGAATAAATGCCCGAGGAAGAGAGTGCAATAAACACTTAGTCATCAAACATATCTCTATTTTGGCATTATGACATTGTGGTCATGAATTATGGTGACAGGAGAAACCCAAGCAGCTCCTGTAGACTGTAATGATAATCATCTGAAGCATTTAAACGAAATTGGACTCGTGGGAGTGGGGAGGGAGGAAGAGACAAAGAGACACTGCACTGTGCCACAGACAAAGAAAGTGTTTGACGAGGAATCTCAGACAGGGGGAGTTTGGAGGAATGTTTGAGTGGGAAAACAATCTGATTCCATCTCTGGGTTGTGTTTTGACATCTACTCGACAGTTGTTTACTGCAGGGAGATTATGGTGAAAAACAGCCCTCTTGGTCAGAAGCAGTCTCTGATTTCCTTGGAGAGAATCGCATTTTATCGTGCATGCTGGTACAGAAGCTGCATTGTAATCATAATCAGAAGACAAGTAATATAAACTCACATTCTGTGCCCCTTCTGGTGGTAATGAATCGCTGCAAAAATGAAAAGTGTCTTTTGGCATTTCTGCAACCCCTTGGCTCAAATGACTATCCTCAGTTTATTCGTTAAGAAAGGGAACTCAAATTCAAAATCTGTTTATAGGCCGACTACACGTTATTTTGATCATGGATCAGCATTTTTTCAAGCAAAAATGCCAGAAATTTGTCGATTCCAGGTTTTCAAATGTGAGAATTCACCACTTTTTTTGTTCTACTTGATAGTACATTGAATATTTTGGGGTTTCCACTGTAGGTCAAACAAAACAATACATTTATTGATGTCACCTTGTATTGTGATGGGTATTTTTCTGTGTTCTGATGTTTCATAATCAGTTTAATCAGTAATGAAAATAATTGTTAGCTGCCACATTCACACAGTCTGACAATGTTATACTGTAGCAGTGCAATGCTAAATGGAGTTAAATAAACTTTAGCTTTGGTCTATTCTCAGCCATTAGTTTGTCTTGCAAAGCAGCTCATGTTCAACAACAGTTTTTTTCTTTTTGAGAAAAATAACCTTGTTAAAGTCCCATCTTATATCAGGAATGTAGGCCAGACAAATTATAATGTGGACAGGGTAGAGCTGACCTTGGTCCAATTCCCCAATCCAAAAATAATGACTACAGGATTTTTGGAGAGGTTTCTGTCCAAAAGGAAACCAGGCCAGCTTGCACACTCCACAATCCCCCTGTGGAATGCTATGGCCCATGTGCTCTGTCCGCTGTGGTTAAAGGGTGTGGAGGGGGGAGGCCACTCTCTGACGGTAAACTCTGTTTGAGACGCTGACCAGTTCTGCTCACGTCAAATGTGTGCGGGTCAAACACATTCCCCTTTGACACCAGAAACAGTGTTTTGGTGGAAGTCAGGCTCAGCAGTATCCAGCATGAAAACGAATGTGTCTAAACCAAGGAATCAATGTGCTTAACTCCGCACATGCATTTAAAAAAGAGCACACCTCACGTCAAGTCAGCAGAAAAGACAGAGAGAGAAAGAATCAGATAAAAAAGAGGAGGAATCCTGATAATTTATGATAATTGCTTGCCGGTGGAGTAGTTATGAGTTACGTTTAGTGCACTGGAGAGGCTTGAAACATTAGCAGTGAGTGCACTTTTGGACATCCATTTGGCACTGAAAATGGTTACTTCATCTTTAAAAGACAAACAGTGAAGGAGCCTGTTGTTGACGAAGAGTTTTCTATGAGCAGCTTTACAATTCTGACTGATGTTCGACATAACATGAACGACCGGCCACTGCTTAAAAGGCGTTTCTTGTTTTGTGACCTTTGAATTGATGGTTATCAGATGAGATCATGGTCACATTTGTCAGGCCAAAGGGTGTAAAATGCAATTTTCTTTCACTGTCAGCCCCTAGTGAACATAAAACACGCAACTGTGCTACAAAGACATGGAGCTGCACTGAGTTTGGAAAAACATACACAAAATGCTCAGTTTCTGCCTGGAAAATAGACAAATATTTTAATATAGACATTAGAAAAGTGAGACTTTAGGTAATCTGTTATGTCATTGCTCAACATTATTGAAAGTTTAAGGAGAAATGCAGCAGTGAAACAGCTGTCTTATCTAAACTCACGACGGAAAGCATCTTCCTTTCAGTCGTTAAATACAGGGCTCCAAAGGCTTCATTATCCCAACCCCCAACCCTTTCCTGCCCACAGCTTCCTCCTTATTTCATTGAGTGCATTTTGGGATTGGTCCTTGCATTGCCTTAACTACATCCTCCCTTTATGGGAGGCTTACTGCAAATCCTACTGTCTGAATTGATGTCCACAAAAATATCTTTAAGCATCTGTTTACATGTTGTCTTGTCTAGTAGTGAGAAGATGCTTTTGTTGTTGTTGTACGCTTGCTCAATCTAATACTATTCGCACATTGTCTGCAATTGTCTTCACTCTATACAAGCCATCTTTCACCTATATGACTTTGTTCATATAAGCACAAATAAAACACACTATCCCAACCCATTTTTTGTATAGACAGCTGCAGACTGTTGTTCTTCGTGGATTACCATGGCCAGACAAACACACCCCGGCAGCAGGGATCTATGGACAAGACTAATGTTTACAGAGACAGGAGAGAAGCGAGAGAAGTTTCCATCAAACAGACCAGGGCAGATTTTTCCTGGCTATCCTGGCAAGAGACCTGAGAACAAAGGGTTTCCTCTGTTGCCTTCAACACGGCCAGCCCACCAGAGCCACAGTGCTGTAAAGTGCAGACTGGCTGAGGGGGTTATCAAAGAAGAGCCAGAGACAGTATTTTACAAGAAAATGCTTGATAAGGTATATGCACTGATAAAGGTTTAAACCCCTCACTGTTGTTACGGCTACTTAGATGTCTGGATCTGTTATTCTTATAACAAATAAGCTATAGTATAGACAGTTCAGCAGTTCAGTGGTTAAAATGTAAACTTGAGTCACTGTTAGAAATGCAGAAATTTCACTGAAGGCTACTGGATGCCTTAAAAAATCCGGAGGCATATCTTAACTCGATGCTGTATTCTGCATTCTCACTGAGTTCATGTTTTCTTCCTGCATCTGCTGACTGGATTTCCCCCATTTCCCTATTTACAAGTTGGCTGCAGCAGTCTTAAATGAGACCTTTCACAAAGCTGCCTTCCAGCAGATGAACAGAAAGACCAAAAGGTCAAACTGACCTCACAGAGTTTAATGTGAAGAAGACATTTTCATGCAATTCCTAACATGCGAATTCAAGCTTTATTGCAACTGTGAACTAAAGCTGTGAAAGTGTGTTGGTATTTAGCCCGTATAATGTACCTGTAGGTCAAAGAATTTGCTGTATCTTCTGTAGATGACATGGGAAGTGGAGTCGGAGTACGTGACGTTGATGAGGTACACCTAGTGAGAGAAGAACAAAAGACGCCCATTAGTAACAATGTCACTTTGTCAAAGACACCACGGCACCGCTTTAGCTTGACCTGTCCTAATGACACAAAGTGCATTTCCTCCTGACTTGACTTCGAGAGGTCAACAAGGGTCAAATAAACTCATTAAGTTTGTCTGTTTCAGGCACACACTGGAAAACCATCAGAGGTCAATAGGGGGGCTGATAGATTTCAAGTATTTTGTAATTTGTAATTATTTGTAACTATTGCTACCGAATAGAGTGCAGCTGATTAAATGTGAGTATGCCTACATTTACTTTTAACACTACAGATTAAACAATAAGAAGCTATGAGGCTCTTACAAAGTTGCATTTTACATCTTTGTATTTTATTTTTAAAATGTCCGCTGCCTGAAAAAAACAAATGATGCTCCCGTTATGTCAACAACTCCCAGCACTTCTATCTATCACAAGGAGTAATGACAGGGAGGAAGCGTTAACCCACACAGAAGCTGAAATGGGAATTTCATTTCCTTGGCTGACATCAGTCATTTACAGAACAAAACACTGTTACCATGAGTTTTCCCAAAATAAATTCTCTATTTGCTTCGACAATAAAGGGCCAACAAACAATTGCGCACACCCCAAGGTTCGGAAACAGATGGCAGCACCTCATGCATTTCCATCTTAGTGCATGGCACAGAGTATTTACAAAAGCAGTATTTACACATGTGGTGGCAATCTGCGAGGACATCAGTTACTAGTTTGAGATGCAGTCTTCATTCTGCACACAGTTCATTACAGAAAGAGTGTGCAGCGAGGTGGAACAAGTTCTCCAGCAGCTTGCTAATTAGATACAGACAGCATGACCAAACACTCAGAATTTAGAGAACAGCATGGCTCAAAGTGAGGGTGTGTGAGGTCGTGATTTATCCCAAAAGTACCATGAACCACGTTTATGTTTGAACATGACAATACAACTTATGCAAAAGGAAAAAAATTGAAATTAACATATTGTTATGAGTTAATTAATGTGTAATATTTTTCTAACATTTATGGTTTTATTATTAAAGTCAGAAATTGACTGTGATAATTGCAACCAACATTACTGATACCTCATGAACTCACTGCAAAGAATTATACAGTTAACAGCAGATTCAAAACATGGAAACACCAAAGACAATTGCACATTTACAGCTGACAGCTGATTTACTCTAACATTTAAGTTTGTATTTGACAAGGGCGTTCCTGCAAGTTAAGACACTGAGCCTCATCTCTTTTGAAATGATCTCCCTCTGACAATGTGTGTAAACAAGGATTAGTTGCCATGTACTCTCTGGCTCCAGTGCCATGAGTCGCTGGGAGGAAGTCACACTTGAACAGTAGGAACAAAAGACAAAGGGTTGCTTCTTTCCTCTCTGAAACCGGAAAAGCATTTTCAGTTGCTTAGATCATAGATAATGAGATTTAATTTTTTTCTCCTCTCTTCCCTTGTGGAAACTTCCCAGTCAGCCATCACCTCCGGCTTCCATCCCAAGGGAATGTCTATGCCCTGTGTTCAGTGGCCTCTGGGAGCTTCCCGCAGCAAGAGATGGATGATGCAATTGATCCTAACTCTCAGGTTGATTAATCCAATTGTATCTGATGGACTGATTGATTTTTGCACCTCCGTTGAGACATGTCTTGCGGCTCAAATCAAATCAAATTACTCAAGTTAGTAAGATTCATAACCAGACTATGCAGTCAATCAAGTTTACAGCCATGCTAGCAGCTCTGTAATGTTGTTCTTGTAACAGTGACAATTTGGGCAGGGTTAAACATGCAAATTGCTTAACAAAAAATTTGTATTGTTACTGATTCATATCCTCCTCAGGATGAATTGTATTAACTTTGTTATTCACCTGATTTTTCCTATAGCACCAACAGCAGGTCAAAGTTTTCACTTATCCACTAAAAATGCAGTCCCTCCAGGATTTCGCGGGCTCATTTTAGGATTGTTGTGGGTCAAAATACCTGATTTCATGAAGGCTTTTCTTAAAAGTTGGGATGTTTTTAAATGTTTTTTTTTGTTTGTTTTTTTTTTGGGGGGGGGGGGGGGGGTTTCCAATGAAAAATGAAAAAATAAAAATTGTAAAATTTGTTGCTGCCTATGAATGAATATGCCAGTGAATGAAGAATGAAAGGATGTTTTTCTTTTTTTTCTTTACTAAATAATGATTTCATTCACTGAGCAGCTCAGAGGCTACCTGCAGCTACCGGACAGTTTTAAGGTGGAATGTTTTCTTGGGTGTTAGGCTACTTGATGTATGATTGACGTTTGGAAATCAATAATTAGGCTGCATGTTAAATATCAATATGACAACTTTGACCATTACATTTACTTTTCTTAGCTCTCTTCATGACAGACGCTTTTGTGATGATCGGATCTTTAATCGCTTAAAATGTATATAAATATCAACCAGATTATTTTAACTGCAGATATTTTATTTCAACTGGGGGAAAAAAGTATCGGATCGTGGTTCCGGTGGCTCCTGCAGCTCTACACCTTTGGTTCCACCACAATGCTGCACGCAGTGAAAAACAATTTAACTCCACTTTCGTTCAAAACATTGGGGAATTGCCTTATGCGGTGTTTAACAATAATTTTTGTTGGTAAATGTGAGACGTTGACGTCACACATGCCTGTAGTTTCACAACATGCTTTAAAACTAGAAACAAGTAAGTGAGTTTAGTGACGTGCATGAAAGTTTTTGAGTAGGGACTAGTAAGATTGGTTCAACTAGCAGGAAACTATGGTTATTTTTGATCAAAATTGCGGAAAAGTTGTGGTGATTGGACAAAAATTCCTACATTTCTGGGACAACAAATAGTCAGAGATTAAGAACACAGAACCTCATACAGGGTTACTACTGCTTGCTCACAAAACAGGTCCACTATTTATCAGCCAGAAAAACATGACTACCTTACAACTGTGTGACTTTTTCACTGAAAAATGATGCTGATGCAAGCATGAACTGAGTTAGCAGCTGTAACCAAGTCATACACTGAAACCCTGAGCAGTCTGACAAACAGTCAGTTTTACACTCAAGTAAATTACAAGTGTATTTCTTCCAGCCAGTTCAACCAGTTCAACCGATCTCTGCCATTGTGAACCACCCCTTTAACATCATTTAACTCATTACTATTTATTAGCCACAGGTGGAGCATGCTCTGAAAAAAACCACACACATCACTAGCTATGTGGTTTGTTCAGAGAGTGTTCCACCTTGGAATATAGAGAATTACAGACAAAACCAGCCTGTCCTGTACATCATCTCTGTAACTTCTTCAGCAATCTGCACTGTGTACTGACAATCAAAGGGATACTCAGCATTGGCTCACATCAATCTACCAATATGTTCAGGTAATTATTGTCGAATGAAGGCTGTATTAATTGTGTGTTATTGTTTCTGTGGATTTTCATTTGTCTACAAATTATTCTTATATATAAAATATTTAGCCTATATTGTTACAAACTTGTGTTAAAGATAGATGTTATTCAATCAGCAGAGAATATTTGGATGTTAAGAATGCATATAATATTAGACTGTCTAATTGATTAATTTCTTCAAGTTAGCCCTCAAATCTCTTCTGTTCTTCAAACTACTGCATATGTGTTTATGACGGCAGCAATTGATGATGAAAATTGTCATTTAAATTTTAGAGGAGCTGTTTTTTAAGTTTTGCTATTGCTACATCTAGCCAATAACAGCCATTTACTTACCAGACTAGAATAAATGTTGTGAGTACAGCATTATTATAACCTCTTGTATTGTAAACACAATGATGCCTGAAGCTCTTGGCAAGTCTGTTGGACATTGTTATCGGTGATCAACAATGGGCGGAGGAGAACGACAGACAGGCAGAACACGTAATTTAGTTCAGTTTCTTATCCTGCTGCTTTGATGGTGGTAAATAAAACTTTTGGAGTCAATGAGTGAGAGAGGCCAGCCAACGAGACCCTCGCTTTTTTGGTCACTCCTCTTTCTCCCTGTTGCTCAGCATGAATAGCCTCTGGCGTGAACAGCTGAGTGATCTGTACTGTAGGCCTCACCCCACCCTGTTGACACCCTGTTTGTTCAGATGTTTCAGATGTTTTTTTAAATTACTAACTGCCAAGACTTGTCACCCTTTGACAGCCTAATTAATACTCCTGAAGAATACAAATGCATTCACAAGATGTTAGATTGCGCTCTAGGCAGTTCTTCTTTATCCTCTCATGCTTACCTGAGGGCAGACTAGACCCTACAGTGACTCACTATCACAAAGTAGTATTACACAAGAGGCCATAATAGGTCTGTCAGGAGCAACTAAGTCAAGGCTAGTGACATTGTTATCATAATATTCAATATATTAATACATTTCTGACTGATGTGCTGATGAGAAGGTTTTTTTTATTCTTTTCACTGCAGATATTCAAGTTGGATAATCATCAGAGCAGGGGCCTTACTGTTGGGAATTCTTCTTGTGGTTGCTTATCTCTATAAAGACTTTATTGGCGACAAAATCGACCCCCTCCAAGAATATGTGAAAAAGGTTAGCAGTCAACCAAAGCCACTCACCAAAGAGTCTTATGAATGTCAACAAAATCTGTCTGTTGCCAAAATCACAGGATTCGATTCTTTTCCTCCTGAGATCAAAAACATGTTCTACTATGGTCACTGTCGCAATTTCCCCGTGCTGCTGGACCTCCCTGACAAATGTGGAGGAGCTGAGGAATCTGCAGATATCTTCCTTCTGCTGGTCATTAAAACCTCCCCTCCAAACTACGACCGTCGAGAGGTGCTGCGCAAAACCTGGGCTGAGGAGAGGTTGTACAATGGTGTGTGGATACGAAGGATTTTCATCGCAGGAACAGCGGGTGATAGTTTTGAGGAAGAGAGATGGAATGAACTACTAAAAGCGGAGCATGAGAAGTATAATGACATTCTCCAATGGGACATCAAAGATTCCTTTGTCAACCTCACCTTGAAACAGACACTCTTCCTAAAATGGATGGAAAGAAAATGTCTGCATGTTCACTTCCTTCTAAATGGTGATGATGATGTGTTTGCCAACACAGACAACATGGTTGAGTATCTCCAAAGCCTCGACAATGATGGAAGCAAGCACCTCTTTACTGGCTTTGTGATGGGTGGGGGTCCTATCAGAGATTCATGGAGCAAGTATTTTGTTCCAGTTGAGATGTACCCGTCAAACTCATACCCCCTCTACTGTAGTGGTGGGGGCTACCTCCTGTCTGTCTACACAGCTTTGATCATACACAAGATGTCCCAGACCATTGATCTTATTCCCATTGATGATGTTTACATGGGGATGTGTCTGACCAAAGCTAACCTCAAGCCTACCCATCATATGGGTGTAATGACATTAGGATGGAACATTCCCTCCAGCAAATTAGATCGGTATGACCCTTGCTTTTTTAGAAACGTACTACTGGTACACAGATTCTTTTCAGCTAATATGTATGTAATGTGGAAAAGAATACATGACCCCAATCTAAAATGTGGTATCTCAAAGTAATGGCTTTAACTTACAGGTGGTAAAAGAGCTTTTAGACACTTTGATGATTTCACTTGCTCTTAACTTGTGGCCTTCTGAATTCTTAATGAGATATGGTTTGAACTGATTTATACCACTGTTTATCATCCGCTTTTTTTGTTTGATTGTTTTTAATCCCCATTTAATTTTTGTGTCATTTTTGTTAGTGTATGATCAACAAGGGTGTTGGTTTGGTTTTATCTTTGCTGGGGACTCTGTTGAAACAACTAAATATGTTGATGTATCTTGAAACATATATAAATAATTTTACTTTTTTTTTTATTTTTTTATTTATAGACATCTTTACATGATAGATTTTGAATAAAACAAATGTATGTCCATGTGTCTGTGTTGCTCCGGCGGCTGCTAAAATTATGCCTGACATTTACAAACAAACCAGTTGGATAATCTGTGGTTAATTTACTGTATAAAAAACGGCCATGTCATGACACATAGGCTTCAATAACTGTGCACTTGAGCGACTCATGGAAAGGGAGAGGGAGGAATTAAAAGGTAAATATTTCTCTTACTAATTTTAAAGAAGAGACATGTTTGGATTGATTAACGAACATTGTTATTAGCTGAGCTTGGCTGTGACAATGTCAAAAGCCAGATGTTAGAGAGGGTTTTGCCCAGTGTAAAAATGGCAAGATCGTTTGAGATTGGTAAAAAAAAAAAAAATTGGTGAGGACAATTCAGCAACCCCTTGACATTGGTAGGAACATGTTGCTACTGACCATGCGCAGATCTACACAGGACAGTCAGTCAGTCAGAAAAACATTGGCCCTGAAGCACATGTCTGTAATGTAAACACGTGCTGGATTCTCTTGCAACAGAATTTTAATGTACTTGCAATTGTCACTTTGGTGCATTTAGATGCTGATGTGATGTACTTTTAATACCACTGCTGACTGAGACCAAAGGGGACAATTCTGATATTTCCCCATTGACCTTTTTGTTCCAGTAACACACACACACACAGTATATATATTTATATATATATATATATATATACACAGAGTATATAAAGCATATTAGTACAGCTGAGGCTGATGAAAATGTTAAAATGTTTTCCAAGTATTAGGTCATAATCTAGGCAACGCTGTACAAATTAAAAGTTTGACATGTTGATGGCAGTTTAAATGTCTGCCTAGACTGTGATGGCATTTATAGTACAAATTGCCTCTCAGAAAACATTAAAGTTTTCTAAGTTTAATGAAGTCTACGTCTAGATTAAAAGACGATCGAAGGATCATTAAAATGTCACCCATCTATCCACCTTTCATTCAAAGCCACATATGTGAACTTCATACCGGTTCATCCTCAGGGCACCAACCATTTCATGACCAATCCATACAACTGTTGTTAGGATGTTTCACTCTGGACCAAAGTAGCGGTCCTACAGCCCTACATTGCCACCCATTGAGCCGTTAGCATGGCAACAACTTCAATACACATGGTATACAGTGTGGAGCCTACATCTGTAAAAGTTACAGCTACTTACACAACAGGATATGAGACAAACTGAATAAAGAGGCAACTTACATAGTGTTTGGAGGGATTTCTTCTCTTCTGCACATCCACAACATTAACGTCCAGGACTGTACGGAGCTGCATGTTGACAGACCAAATAGGAGTTGCACAAGGAACTACTACAAAGAGTACAAAAGAAGATGTTTACCAATGAAAACGATATTTGGTATCAAAAAACATAAAGTATCTCCCGTGCGAGGACACTGAGGAAAGAAGCAAAGTCGGAGGAAGCGGCGTATTGAGGGAGGAAGGAGGGGGGGGGGGGTCCTCCGTTCTCAGGCTTTGGGTGCATCCATGAAATGATGGTGTCAGTCGGTCTGGGAGCTT
The DNA here is from genome assembly GCF_002260705.1 of Seriola dumerili. NCBI lineage: Eukaryota > Metazoa > Chordata > Actinopteri > Carangiformes > Carangidae > Seriola > Seriola dumerili. The sequence goes on along the minus strand of NW_019174733.1, from coordinate 2,965,034 downwards.
CTGAACTCCCCGTGAAACATGACAACGCAATAAAACTAGCATTTAGTCAGTCGTCCCCTCCCTCCAGAGAGACTGGACTGGACAACCGCAGCAAAGTACGGAAAGAGGGGCAGTGCGTATGGGGCGGTCCCGCTTCGCCTGGCTGGACACCACTACTCGGAAACCTCTGAAGAAATAAAGTCAGACTGTTAGGGACTTGTTTCTTGTTTCTCGCGTGTCACATTGTACCAAACTCAAAAGCTAAAATTTACTGCAAGTTGCATAAGAAGTGGATGGAAAACAGGATAGTATTGCTGCCTTGAAGTGTGCCTCCTACCTCCCGCTATTAGTGCAAAAAAAACGTTTTTGGGAGGTAGATTTTATTTAAAACGTGGATGCACAGCAGCAAGAAAGCACAAGTAATGAAGTGCAATTATGTTTCAAGTTGACACAGGTTACATCTTTGTAACAATGAACTCTTAAAAGCCTACTGTATGCAGATTTTGTAACTTAAAGAAAACAGCTTGCCTAAACACGCAAGAACAAAATGTGTGACAGTTGCAGAGAAACACATTTATCCACTTAACTGACAATCACGTAACATATCACGTATAGGGTCCACTCTGACGCAAATTTTAATGGAACATGAAGATTTCCGACAGCAATTAAACTCATGGAGAAGAAAGCCTGGGCATGGAGATGAAGCAGAGAATAACATTTAGTTAATCTTACCACACGGGGGCACTGACAACACCTGCATCAACTTAAATTAAAATGTGAGCAAATGGTGCATTTTATGGCTTGTTTTGTGCTCTGTAGCGGTAGGAAGCAAATTTATTCAAGTACCGTATTTAACTACAATTCTGAGGTACTTGTATTTTGTTTGAGTTGGCCTATTTCATGCCATTTTATGATTCAACGCCACTATGTTACAAAAGAGAAATATTGTAATTCTTACTTCACAACATTTATTTGACAGCTATAGTTTTAGATTCAGATTTTTGATATAATATATAATTTGCTTATGAAACATGATAATTTGATAACCTATTTCTCTTCTCCAAGGGAGACAGCTGCCCACCCTAAATCTGGTTCTGTTGGAGGTTTCTTCCTGGTAAAAGGGAGTTTTTCCTCTGCACTGTTGCCAAGTGCTTACTCATTGTGGGAACTGTTGGGTTTCTCTCTATAATATTAAAAGGTCTTGACCTTATCCTGTAAAATGCCTTGAGATAATGCATGTTATGATTTCGGGCCATACAAAATGTAATTCCACTGCTCATTTACCTCCAGTGGCTTTCCATGGCCACCCTAAATCAAATTCAGGTCACTCTTGCCTATAGAGTTACTTATGAGCTTGTACCCATCTACTTGAACTCAGTCATACTGGCTTATGCTCGTTCTCTGCCACCACGTACTTCCAAGGATTGTTGTCTGGCATTGCCATCCCTGCACACAAGGCAATCGCAGCCAAGACTGTTCTCATTTGTGGTTACCCACTGGGGCTCCCCAATGGTGGAACAAGCTACCAAAGACTCATCTCTTCTAAAACCTAACCATGCCTACTAGCACTTCCTATGCACTTTCTCTGTCGTTCGTTACCTGATGTTCTCCCACTTTGCCTCATTGAATAGCTTTAGTAATTAGTACTTATTTCTGTGATGACTGAACACAGGGATGGAACTCAAATGCAGGACTCTGAGACACAGAGTGGTTCATTAAACAGTCTCTACTCAGGCAAAATAGGTTTGGTACACAGAAAATCAGTTCACAGAGCAACAGTACAAGCTCAGCAGGAAAAAGGTAAGTTCAAAGACAAAAACTAGTCATGCACTGGCTCGCTAGAAATATGCTTGAACAGAGTCTGGAATGACGTCACAACAGGAACAAGACCAACTGGCACAGGCAGAAGGGCACACTTAGACTAAATACTCTGGGGCAGGGGAGACAGTTAGACACAGGTGCAACACATTAGAGCCAGGTCAGGTAATCACTCAGAAGGGAAGCCCAGGAGGGCAGGAAGTAAAGAGACCTGAAATGAGACAAGAGGTGAGTATCAAAATAAAACAGGAAATACGAATACTGGAGACAAAAAGAACTTCGCTAGAATGACCAGGTGTGACAATTTAAAGGTCTTCTCCCGTACTGACAATTTAGTGTTGTCCCTCACTTGTAACAAGCTTTGAATAAAAGCGCCTGCCAAATGAGTGTTAATATATGTAAATGCACTGCTCCAAAAGCAGACAGACACAGTTCGCAACCAGATATTTTCCTCAGGAGTTGGTGAGTGGTTAAGACCATAACAGAGCTAAACAGAGACTGACTATTGGATCTATGTTTGTTAAAAGGACAAATACACAAATCTGAATGAAAGATTTTTTTTCTGTCTGCTAGATGTGTATCATGTTTACTATATTAACCTTATAAGGTGATAATGTAGTAGGCTATGTCACTGTTATGTTTACAGATAATTGCTCTGCCCCCAAGCAGCAAACCAAAATAGACAATTAAAGGTAGAGTAAGCGACTGTAATTTAATACACTGAATGTGAATTTCTAGTGAATATCTCCTCATGGTCCGCTAGCTGTCTGTTCTGTGTTTGTGCTGAAAAAAATCCGGTGTTCCTACACAGTTAATGAGATATAAAAATAGTGGCTCGCACCAAGCTTTTGAATGGGATTGATTAGGACTAGAGACCAGTGCAGAGATCAGCAGTGAAGGCAAGCACATGGAAGAAATGCTTACCGGCAGCATCATGACAGCAAAGTATTCTCCACACCATAATTGCACTGGAGAGACGACTGAGGAAGAGCTCAAGAGAAGGTCAGAAGAAATTGGCATAATTTATTTCAACCTATATTACGACTGGCTGTTTATTCTACTGGTACATGGGATACATCTGTTTTTGGCAAAAACAACATTATTATAGCAATTATAATCAGATTGTAGAAGAGATCCATATCAGAAAATAAAGAAAAAAATACCTCCATTCCCTCAACAGCTCAAATGTAGAATTTTAAGTTAAGCTGCACTGTTATATTTGCACATAGGAGTGAGTAAACACCTGCTGAAGTAGGCCTCCTCAAGTCTCTGTGGTGGTTCCCAGTAGGTGTCTCTAGGACCACATGTCACACACATATATAATCTCACAAGGTGAAAATAATACGAGCCCTGCTGTCGTATACTCAAGTAGAGTACAAGTACCACATATTCGTACTTCGTACAGCACATTGAGTTAATGTACTTAGATACGTTCCAACACTGAAGACTGCTTAATTACTGTGAATAAGATGAACTGTAGCCTACATCATCTGACACCTTATGACACAATGTGGGGCTAAATTGGGCTTAAATGTGAAAATGTGAAAACGTGAAACAACTTCTACCATTTTTTTCTCCTCATGACAAGTAGCATGCGTGGTAGAGGCGAGGGGCTGGGCCGCTGAGCAGAGCACGTCCTGTTGAGATCCAGGAAACAGACGCCGTCAACCAACCGCGTCAAGCTCACTACTGATAGACCAGCTGACAGCGGAAACAGCGATGTTTAGTGTCCGACGTAAAAGCATCCAATCTGTTATTTTATTTATTTGTTTTTTTAAATTACTTTGGTAATATATGCCACAGGACTGCGTTTTCATTCAGTTAGACACAATGGAGAATGACATAACATTGCGGTTACTCTAAGCTGCTATTAAGCTAGCTACATTTCTCCATTAACACTCTCACAAAATAGCACGACGTACCGTTATTGTCACGCCATTTATGTCCTTGTTTCGATTAAATGTGTTATTATTTTTCTCTTTGCCAATTTCAGTGGCTTAAAAGTCTCTGGTACGATCGTTCATTAGTAAACGGTTTTATTTTGAACGTTTTTGTAACGGAAATTTATAAAACTACGTTGGTTAGCTTGACGCTGGTCCGCTAACTTCTGTGTGGTCAGCCAACCGAAGCATGAGGTGTTTTGACTGTCCATTTTTCCTCGGTAACGTTAAATGACGAACATGTCGTAATCTGTGTGGTGATATGGTTGGTATTTGCTTTCATTTCATACCAGTCGTTTGAAACGGAAACACCAGCGAACTCTTTTCTATATTCCCCACCTCCTCGACCAGCGTCCTGTGAACACCGCTAGCTATGATGTGACTGAATAACTGCCGTCGTGGGGAGTTATAATTGACATTACCATAGCTGAATGGCTACAACACCAGCTTGTCTGCCTTCATTTAACGCGTGAATGCTATTATTTCGATAGACATCTGCGCTCCGCTTCGGGAGGAACCGCTATAAATTCGTGGCGGAAATAAACGAAGAGACTGCGTCCTCAGCGCTGTAGTTCACAATCCGAGAAAGATGTCTTTCTTCAATTTTCGGAAGATATTCAAGTTAGGGCCCGATAAGAAGAAAAAGCAGTATGAACATGTACACAGAGACGTTAACCCAGAGGAAATTTGGGATATTATTGGGGAACTGGGAGATGGAGCGTTTGGGAAAGTGTATAAGGTAATGTATTACATCCGCATTGGGGTTTTCTAACCCATTTCTTAAGACACTCGCTTCCATTGTGTTTCATGTTGTTGCATGTAGGTGATAAGATATAACGTTAAAATGACAGCAGTGACAGCACCAATCCTCCTTCAGGCCACATCCTCTAGGCCACCAGACTCTCAGTAATGTAAATTGTCGTTTCAGATCCATGCTGTGACAGTTCACGCATACTGTATACTGCACCTTAACTAACCTCACCCGCCTACTTAGCTAAATCTTCCTGTTGATGGAATACAAACAAACGTGAGCTAGAGCTGTGTTTAGTAACAGCTTGAACTCACCACGCAACTCTGTCAGGGACATTTCCCCTTTCGGAGGTTTAAGGTGGGCCTTGTTACAATGTCAGGTTATAATTATGACTTTGCTATGTCATTGAGTTGCACTTGGCCATAGTCAAACTGTTGAAGGTGGCTTCACTTCAACAGAATAATTATGGCAGGTGCACAGGTGTGGATGTGGATTTTGTGTATTTTTTATTTTTTATGTTTAGTGTAGTTGTTAATAGTCTGTCTTGATGAAGCTTGATAGTTTATTTGTTTCACTAACGCATACTGTACATTAAAAATTAGGTGGACACAATACCCACAACACTGGTACAGTATAAGGGGTTATTTCCTCCCTCTGAGGCTGTAGTTTGTAGTATAGGATTGCATTATATTGCAACGTATTTATGATTATGTGTCCACCACCTCTAATCTCTGCAAACTAATGTTACTCTCAAGGCTATCTTTGTGTGAGTTTGTTTTGGAGTGAGAGTACATTGTGACATGGTTAGCAAAATCATAAACATTTAGCTCTGTTTATATACCTATATTTGTCTCTGAGTTTCTTTTCTTTTTAAAAATAATTTTAAGGCAAGTTCATTGATCAACCTTCTAAAAAGGATTGAGGTGTATAATACAAATTTAACAAATAATTATCAGATGAGAAATGCTGGTATTCTAGTAGTTTAGTGGAAATTAGTTTCACAGGAAACTTCATCTCTTCATCAGTTCAAGGCTGCTTGATTTCACTGAGCCCTGGTGAACATCTGTGTGTGTGTGTGTGTGTGTGTGTGTGTGTGTGTGTGTGTGTGTGTGTGTGTGTGTGTGTGTGTGTGTGTGAGACTTACGGGTCCCTTCATGAATCTCTTGTGGTCAGTTAATGGCAGTTAATGAATGAGAAATCGTCATTTGCCAGTTTACAGTTAAGTTTTATTAGCTGATTAACTATCTGTGGTGGAAGCCAGGGAACTTTCACTCCTTCTCAGGCTAAAGGTGTAGATAATTATACACCTTCCAAAGTACTGACCCCTTGGTCCCACAAACATAGGGATGGAGAGGAGTTGCCCTCATCAGATCATATAACTATCAACACGGACTACGCATTTCATCAGTTATTTCACAGGCTTTTGATGTTTGCCTCATTTGGGGCGTGGCGACAAAGATGCCAAAAAAGTGTGAATCAGTTGTCTAAGAGAGTGAACAGTGAAGAGTCCAGACCTCACACGCACAACCATCGCAGGTTATAGTACACCTTTTGGTTAGCAAAGAGGTGTGTCATTTGTTTGTCATATGTTAGTTCACATAGTTTTACTGCTGTACCTACCTTATAATTTAAGAGAAGTGGTGGTGAGATTTATCATTGTTTCTAGTCTAGTTTAGTTTAACAAGATGTAGGATTTCATTGGTTTTTTATAAAGAAAAAATTGTTATGCATCTAATTTAAATATTATTATGACACCCACAAACTCTCTCATTTAGAAAAGCATAAAATGTCATGTACATAATGACCAAAGGCCAGAGACAACTTGAATAACTCAATGATGGACAAATAACGGCTGGGCTCTCCATCATGAAGCTAATACTGAATCTGCATATGTATTAGTGATAGCCTGTGCTAGACAGGCGTTGGCCAGTACAAAGGAAAAGAGACAGGGAGTGTGTCAGGTCAGAACTGTGTAAATATAGGATCTGACACACTCTGCAGCAGTTGCTCCTAACAACTCCCTCCCATTTCTTTTTCCTTAACTCCCTGAGATTGTGTTTGTATCCATAAACATTAAGTCCAAAGCTGGCCTTAAAATAACTTCTCAGCTACTTGTTTGATGGGGTGTGGGTGTGGTAAATTTTGTATTAGTCTTTTGAGTGCAGCGTAATCGGGAGTGAAGATTTTGAGGCATGTGTTACCAATATACACAAATACATGAGCTATTTCCCTAATCAGAAACATATTAAATCCTAGATTTATTTGGTGTAATCTTTAAAAACCGCCACTGTGACTTCACATTTCATCTTACAGCAGGTGTTTCAAAGTGAAAGGAAGAGAGGGCAGGAAAGGGAGAGGAGGAAGTAAGCAAGTTTCACAAGCTGAGTTTTTGTAAGAGTAGGTTAGAAGATGATGGGGTGTATTGTAAATATTTTGACTTTAGATGGGTGCTGTGTTTTTTTCCTACAGTAATTTTCCTCTTCAGTGTATAACAACATGTTATCATAGAGTCTCCAAGAGACTGCCTTCAGTTACACAAGCCATAAAGTGTTCCTCTGTTTGTTGCTCTAGCTCCAAAATAGCTTTTGTCTTAAATTAAGTTGTTAATGTTGATGGATTTTCTTCCACAGCAGCTACGCTACAGTGCCAGCAATACCTTAAATATATCGACCAACACAGATACATTTGATACAGTCTCCAGCTTTGTTATGTTTCCTTAATAATTCATACATTTGGTGTTGTAAGAATATACAATACTCTATAATTTCCTATTTTTGTCATTGTCAATGTTGCCTTCAGGCTCAGAACAAGCAGAATGGGACCCTTGCTGCTGCCAAGGTTATTGACACGAAGACAGAGGATGAATTGGAGGATTACATGGTAGAGATTGACATTCTGGCCTCTTGCAACCACCATCACATCGTCAAACTGTTGGATGCCTTTTATTTTGAAGGCAAACTTTGGGTAAGTAAGCAAGTGCCTGACTGAGGAAAGTATTTTTTTGTGTGTGTGTTGCTGTTGATTTGAAGCCAAGGAGACACAGAGGCAGTGAACTAGTCACACATGAGGACACATAAATTCATCACAAGCCATTATTTGTTATGCCGTTTCTCAAAGAGCTGTTATATCATTCGATTAAAGCATAATAGCACTGCATTCTTTCCTGTCGCCTTCAATTGAAGAGTTTAAAACGGAGCATGTGACACGGTTAGAGGCTTGTATGAGGCTTAGAATGCATGCTCTACCACAGGATGGCCTGACCTCCAAGATTTCACAGGTCCTATTCAAGCAAAAATGCATAGTATCATCATCTCCTTTTAAGAAATGGATTATGTTTATAAGTGGAGCAATATGTTTCTACGATGTAGGTTTTTTCCTTATTCTCGCCCTTTCACAAATTGTCAGCAGTGACTATAGTTTCTTTATTGTAGCAAAAGAGTAAAATTCTCTGAACCCATTTTGAAAAGAGTCCTGGTTCTTCTTATCAAGCTATTTTAGCGTGAGCAGAGAGCTAAGTCACAGTGCCGTTTTCATACATGGTCAGTAGATCTCAGTCTGTGTGCAGTAAGAGGCCTCAGAGCAATTAGGTCCTGGCAGTTGGTGTCATATGACATCCCTTGTGGACTGGCCACATCTATGTGAAGATAATGGAGTGGTTTTGGTGGCTGGAGAAAGTGCCTGTGAATAATTCAGAGCTGCATGCAGGTCGTCCCTCCGGCTCCCATGTTTAAGCAGCATGATGAATGTGTAACTGCCTCTGCTTTGCATGTGTTACTTTTTCCTACTAAAGATTAATCAAGGAAAATATTTTGCTAAAAAAACATGGATTTATTTAGGGTTGCACCTAACAATTATTTGTTTATGGATTAATCTATCGATAATTTTTCGATTAATCTAACTATTAATTTTGAATTACTCGATTAGTAAATATTACCCAAAATAAAATTTAAAACATTCATTTTTCATGTCATTTATATTTCAATATTTTTGTTCTTTAATACCTTTGTCATTTTCAACAGTTTCACCAAGTGCCACACATATTTAGAATCAGCATAACCTCAGCTTATAATAGATGTCACTTAATAAAGACTTCAGTACAGTATAAAAAAAAAAAAAAAAAAAACAATATGGAATTTTTCCTTGTTTTATAAATAAAAACACTGTAAACCATAATAAAGAGGAAAAATTTAATTCACTCATTCTCCGGAGCGGTATTTATGGGCGATTTGTCTGCTCCTTGAAAAATCAGCTCCAAATCTTCTGCTGCACTAAATGTGATTGTCACATCTTTCTGTCATTATTCTGTCACGTCAATAAACTGTAAACAACTTCTCCTCACTGAGTAAAAAATGCACTGCTCCCATACATTCTGGGTATAAAGCTAAGGCAAGCCAAGCCTCTGAATCAAACACTCTGACTGGCTGTGACCTCAACCATTGGAGCCAATAGGAATGTCTGATTCAGTCAAGTGACGCTAAACGTCACGTCAAAGAACGCAAATAAGAATCGATCAATAAACAGAAAGCAGCAATGTGCCAGAAAAACAGTAAAACTATTTCAAATATATATAGATCGTCTAGTTTAAGGAGAAAAAAACGGCACGTCCCTAGAGCAAACGGTCACCGAGCAATGATGCTCTACAGACAACGTGAAATTTGGAAGCATATGCTCCCACGGGTTTAAGAGGGTTAAAACAAACAAATGTGACAGAGGGATTGTCACAATACAATAAAGTTGTTATGCAGAACCGGAACAACCACATAGTTTCTTCTCATTGTTTGATTCCCTGAATGGAGGGTGCTCAGTTGTAGCTTTGATTGATTTTTTCTATCATCTGATACCATGAGCTGCCAAGTAACATGCTGGCAAAGCCAATATAATGGTTGGGTACATTACATCAGCTATTACAACTGAGGTCAGGAGTTGGGCAGTTTTACATCTCAATAGCAATATTAGGGAACAGTTTTATGTTCATCTAATGCACTGTGGCTTCATATAAACTCAAATATGTCTTTGTATTATTATACATTAGACCACCTGGATAAAACATGTCATCTGTTTTGTGTTGAAAGCACCTCTGCTGTGTATTGTATCATATGCTCAAGTGTAAACTTTAAGTTTTAAGTGGCATTTTACATGTTTTTCTCTGCGTTTGACAAATGTTTAAGGATATCACTGGCTTACTTCCTCAGAATATTCCTTCTCAGAAGTTCCTTTAATACAAATAATGTGTTTTAGATACAGTATGAGTGGATAGAACAATTGTTTGTGGCAGGTATTAAACTATCTGTACTCCAAGAATGAAATTGTCTGTACTGAATATGGCATTTTGACTTGAAGGATAGTGTTGGCTTAAGGCATTATGTCCTAAATATTCTGTAGTGGCTACCAAAATGAGGAAATGTTTTTTCATCAGAATGTATGATGAAATATCCTGGATGTGAGTCATATGTAGACATACAGACGAAGCATTTCCACTAAAGAATATGAATTTATAAGAAACCATAATGAGAGGCTCCCAGTCTCCTGCTTGCAATTAGAACCTCTACTAATGTTTTGATCCAACAAACATTAAGATTGTCCTGAAATGGAAAAGAGAAGATGTGAGGGTGGTCAGTATGGATGTTTAGTGTCTGATTGATTGGCTTCTTGGAGTGGCTCCACAGTGTAATCAATAACATAGAACATGGATGCTGATGTCTGTCCTATAAAGGTCATGTTGTTCACCTATTGTGGAGTTCCAGTTCCTCCTTTAAGCAAATGATGTTCTATGGCAGTAGTATAATTGGGGCTTCATTGTATTACAATACATATTACTTATTGTTCCACTTTGTTTTGTCTGACCATTGCAGATTCTGATTGAGTTCTGTGCGGGCGGTGCAGTGGATGCCATCATGCTGGGTAAGTCCCTCATTCATTGAAGGAAACAGAAAAAACACTATAAAGTTCTGGACCTTTCTCTTTGCTCCATCCTTGAATGCCAACTCTTTTTATTCCACCCAGAAGCCTCTGTGGGATTTTTTTCCTTTTCCCCAGTTGGAGACACCATTCCAACTGTGTAATTATTGTAGCTCAGATTCCAAGGAGTGGTTAGTCCACTTCTAATGCCTGCAGTTTCTCTCTTATTTTGAAGCCTGACGAAACACCTCACAACTTTTTCTTACCTGTGAATTACCATGATAAAGAGGTTACTGATTAATCCACTCCACTGTTGGATGTAGATGCATTCTGGTCTGTGGTCTGACTCACCTAAAACACATTTTTCCCCCAGATTTGTCCAGTCATATATGCTGTCTGGTGTAAGGGTTCTTTTGGTACCACCCAGCCATCACACTTGTTGTTAACATATTCAAATAACCCAGTCTGTGTTTGTAAAAGTGCATCACAAAAACTACAATAACAACATATGATTGATCTGGAAGAAATGTGACTTATGAATTATCCATGTGTATGTTTATCCACAGAACTAGAGAGACCCCTGACCGAGCCCCAGATCCGTGTGGTGTGTAGGCAGACCTTGGAGGCCTTGTCTTACCTCCATGAGAACAAGGTCATCCACAGAGACTTGAAAGCCGGGAACATTCTCCTCTCCTTGGATGGAGACGTGAAACTGGGTAAAAAATCTCTCATCTTTTGCTGCTGTGTTTGCCATCGTAATATTTCATTAAAAGTGAAAGATTATTTTGCAAGGAAAGATCACTTACGTTCCAGCTAAGCACACGTAAAGGTACTTACTTAAGAATACTACACAGAACACTAGATGATTCAGTCGTGATTTCTCTCTCAGATCTACTGTATGTCCTTGGTGACCACTGAGAATAGTCCTGCAGGGCCAACACTAATAGGCTTAAAAAGCTAATTACTGAAGTCAGTTGTGGATCCCTTTGCCATCAGTGCTGCGGCAGCCAGCTGAGCAAAGTGATTTTAGGGATAATGGTGACAAGTGCACAATTTAAAATGTGACAAAATAAAGTGATGTACTTTCTGCCCCAAAGGAGCGAACTGTATTTTTTATACACCACTTATGTACTGGATGTGGTGATACACTGAATTGGTTACATAATATTCAAGAAGTAAAAGTATTCATGTTGCTGCTGTAGCATCCATAGCTGCTAGCTCCCTGATGATTCATGTTCTGTAGGCAGAGGGTCATGTCGGAGCCTGGCAAACAATAATTATCAAGCAGGCACCAGGGACTTAATGATAGAGCTCTCTTTCCCTCTAATATGTACACACTGTAAGTGATGCGAAAAAAATGCTGAAATAGTTGCACAGGTACCAGAAGTGCTAGCAGTGATGATGGACTCTAAGAGCATTATGAAAAGGAGATAGAGGCTTTTCTGCCCATTTATGGGGTTCACATTTGAAAGCTGAAAACAGGTTAGTTAAGAAAGAATTCTGCTGTAACTATTATGCTCTAGTAGAAATGTGCTAAAAATATATTGAAATGAATTCACAGTGTCATTGTACAATTTAATTTGATTCTCTCATGAAAAGAATCATTATTCATTTCTACTTTCAGCCGACTTTGGGGTGTCTGCTAAAAATACTAAGACGTTACAGAGAAGAGATTCTTTCATCGGCACTCCGTATTGGTGAGTCATTCGGCCTGGATAGAAGAGGGCATTCATCCCTGTCCATTAGATAATTGTCGTATTGTCTCCCACAGTTTGGGGTGATACATTTTTTGTGCAGTATCACAGAAGCTGTCATGGAATGTGGGATAACAGAAAAAGTGTCATTGAGCAATTTAGATGCACTTGAGTGTTGGAAGACACTCAGCTTTAAATATTGAGAAGGTTTCCTATTTTTCAAATTCCAGACCAAAATGCACATACATACTGTTTTTATTTTTGAAATATATATTGAGATTGAGCTATATATTTAAATAGAAAGAGAATTTACCTTTAGAAATCAGAAAGATATCAAACAACATGTGTGAAAGCATACATTCACTTGCAGCCCAAAATTTGCCTAATGCGTAATGCTGAATTCTGATTTTGCAGGATGGCCCCAGAGGTGGTAATGTGCGAAACGTCCAAGGACCGTCCATACGACTACAAGGCAGATATCTGGTCCCTCGGGGTAACCCTGATAGAGCTGGCGCAAATTGAGCCACCCAATCACGAGATGAATCCCATGAGAGTGCTGCTGAAAATAGCCAAGTCCGAGCCGCCCACACTCATGAATCCCTCTCGCTGGTGAGATGGTGCGCTGGTTATAACTAGAGAGGTGGCACTGGAATGTTTCCGGATTGGAGATTAGGATATGTTGACTGTTTAATGTGTGAACGCATGGTAAATTGTTAATGCTTAACTGAATGGCCACAGGGGGAAGAATGGTATTAATTTGGCTCCATAAAGCTGGGCCCAGGGACACTTACTCTGTTATGTGGCCAACAAACTGATTCCTTGTTATTTATTCTTGAAAGGTCATCAGAATTCAATGACTTTCTGCGGAAAGCACTTGATAAGAATGTGGACAATAGGTGGGGCACAGTACAGCTTCTACAGGTGAGCTGCCTTGTTTCATTCACACCCTAATGTTATCTCTCAGTACCCAACCACCTACACAGCCTAGAATATAACCTAAAGAATGCATACACACTTATGCAAAGAATCTGAATGTGTCATATTTTAAAGCAGAGGTCCAGTTGGGCAGGATTTTCAAGCAACAGTCTGGAACATTGGTCAGGGGAGGTGGTTCAACTGGAGGGATTATAAATAGCTTCTCTATTAATAATTTTATGTTCTTTTCTCATTTCAAGTAAAATAAGAACTTTAATAAGTACATAACAGAGAGCTTTTGAAAAATGTGTATCTTAAAATAAGATGGTTAATTAAAAGAAGTTAAATGAAAGGTTGAGCTTGACTTTCCAATTTTCCTGTCTTTGTTAACTCCATTTCACATTTTAAAAGCCTCAACCATTTTTATAGTAAACAGTTGCAACACATCTTTACAGTTGAACAGCTTTAATAGCGCCTTTTCTCTTTCTTATGTCCCACTTTCCTCCCTTATTTCTCTGATGTTTGCTATTGTCTCATCTCTACTGGCTGTGTATCTCACTCACTGACTGCAGTTGCAATGATTGACAGAGTAGCATCACGTGACCAGTGCTGTAATGGCTAGAAAAGCTGCACCAGCTAAAATAGAAACACTGTCAAAATTTAATAATTCCCAATAATTTATAGATCATAGTTCCGTGTCTGGATAGGACAGTGTCTGGGTCCGGATCTTGACCACAGTCCGCCTATTAGTGACTTATGTTTTAAAGGTGTAATTTTCTGTTTTGCTGTTTGTGCTTATATTTAATTCACTCTGACAGTTTATGAAGGACAAAAATTTCTAATGCATGTTGATGTCTTATGTCCCTGTCTGTCTATTTAGCATCCCTTTGTAACCAGTGTAACTGATAGCAAACCTCTCAGAGAGCTCATAGCCGAGGCCAAAGCTGAAGTCACAGAGGAGATCGAGGATAGCAAAGAGGAGGAGGAGGAGGAAGAGCCTGATACGCCTCTGGTATGTACTTTATTGCATACACACAGTAAAAAGCATAATAGTACCCAACCAAATATATTTTTCAAATTATGTATGAGCTCTAACAGTCATTGTTAATATCTTTTTGAAAGACTGTGCTTTGACCTTTTCTATGACTTAGTCATATTTTTCTTACTGTTGACTCAGGCTGTTCCTGGCCACAAGCGAGCACCATCAGATGCCAGTGTGGCCAGCTCAGAGGATGACAAAATCCCACCAACTCCGTCCACGCTGGAATCTGTTACAGAAAAGGTGGAGGCAGAGCCTGCTGAGGACAGGACCAGTGATAAGCTCTCTGATGAAGGACTTGGAACAAGTGAGGTAGACAAAACTGAGGAGGAGAAACTCAATGAGGTGTCTGATGCCAGTAATGAAGACCTGGCCGCTGGGATAATAGAGCCCACCAAGGACTTTGTCTCACAAGATCCTACAGAGGCTAAACCAGAAGATGGTCAAGATGAAGAAATTCCTGCTGAGCCTGTAGTATCACAGCCAGAAGAACCCGTAGATGCCCAACTTGACACAGATGGTCATGAAACAGAGGAGGACCAGAAGCAGACACAAGAACAGAAAATGGAGAATGAACATACTCAAGTAACAGAAGAAGAAAGAAAGCTGGAGGATGTGAAAGAAGAGGAAGAAAAAGAAGTAGGTAAAGAATCCAGGGAATCACAAGAGCAACCTGAAGATACACCAGAGGAAGCAGAATCTATATCAGGAGAGGTAGCACAAGCAGAAGAAGAAAGCAAAGAACCAGGTGAGGAGATGACTCAACACAAAGTGACAGAAGACAGAATAGAAGACACAGCTAATGGCACAGATGTAAATGTAAACACAGAGAATTTGGAATCAAATGTAAAGGACACAAACATGAATGGAGAGGCAGACACAAATTCAAATGTGGATGACACCTCCACTAACATCTTGTTGGAGAAGGAGACCATGGAAAGTCAGATAGAGGAAAAGCCTGAGGATGTGGCCCCAGAAGAGGCAGAGCAGCCTGAACAAGAGAATCAGACCAGAGAGGAGACTGAATTGGAGAAACAGGCACCAACTGAATCCACTAATGGAGTCAGTGATGAAATCAAAGTCAGCTCTGAGGATTCAGAACAAGTGGAGCCTAAAGATGTCGCTGTGAAGCAAGATGAAGAGAAAGCTACCCATGCCGATGAGAGCACTTCCCAAGATGCCGTCTCTGTCCCGCAGAGTGAAGAAGATTCTGAAACCAAGATGGAGCAAGGAAGCCCTGCTGTGATCAAGCCAGATGTGGAGAAGGACTCTGACTCTGGAAGCAGCTCTGCTGCTGATAGCAATAGCCTGGACCTGAATCTGTCCATTTCTAGCTTCCTGTCCAAGAGCAAAGAAGGGGGCTCTATTTCTATGCAGGTAACATAATCTGTGCCTCATTTACAACCTCAGTTGTTAAATTATCAACACTATCTTAGTCATTCTTAATCTTAACCTTTATAATTTGAATAATTTCTGCTCCTACAACATCCCTGTTTGATTTGTAGGAGTCAAAACGTCAGAAGAAGACTCTGAAGAAGACACGCAAGTTCATGGTGGATGGTGTGGAGGTCAGTGTGACGACATCAAAGATAGTGACAGATAACGACACCAAGAGCGAGGAGATGAGGTTCCTGAGGTATGTCTGTATCCGATCTGCTTGCCATACTGTTGGTCTAAATATGGGACACGACCTATTTAACATGCCTGCCTTAAATAGTTCTCGTTCATTTCACAACTCCCACAGCTTTTTACAAATGCCAGATGGGTTATCTCCCATGATGAATGCTGCATTATGTTACTGTCATCTCCCATGTTGCCTTTTAAAGACATGAGACATGCTGTTCCGACTGTTTACACAAATGCTGTCTGACTATCTGCTGTGTGGTTCATGACCTTAAAGGTAGAGTAAGCAGTGCTGGAGAAAGACAGTTGATGTTTGAACTTGATGACAAAACAAATACCCCTCCCTTCAGAGCTCCTTCAGAAGTTCCGCCTCTCAAATTCATGGACGCGCATTGCCAAAGTGATGACACAGTGGTGGTCTCCACTCGTGGATGTGTCTTATCACTTGTCCAAGTGCAAGTAATTTAACAATTCCGAACACAGAAATGTGACAACAGTACCTGCTTGCTAACTAACTAGTTGGGATTAGCTATCACAAACATTAGCCAACGGGACAAAACAGACCAACTGACCTATTGGCTTTCCGAAACATAGCCAAGCTAATGTTACCCAAATGTCAAGGAGAAACGGAGCAACGTCTGCATCCGTCTTCATACGTCTTCATACGTCTTCATACGTCTTCATACGTCTTCATACGTTTTAACTCCTGGACGTCTATCCACCATAGTTCGAAGGAAGTAGGCCGCGACATTGGTCGGCCGGTGTCCCATCAAAATATCCATAAAGTTTTTACCTGTTCTGTCAGTCTCTGACCCGGCCGTCTATGTGTGACTGTCAATTGGGGTGTGGGCCAGTTGCAGCAGATAAGTCCACGGGTGAATTTCTTTCCCAGTCCAACCATACAGTCCCCACCTCTTGAAGGCCTCACCAATGTTAACATGGCTCTTCACCCAAAAAGTGTATTAGGTTACAATCGCTTACTCTACCTTTAATATCAGTAATGTACAGAACTAGCATGTACAGCAGACTAGACCAGAATCCTCATAGCAAGAGAAGAATAGTCTCTTGTGCAATATGAATGGGACATTAATGTTGTAAAGAATCTTTTGTTGCATATTAGAGGAAAAACTGCAATAATAAAATCATCTCAGAAATTAAAAATAAAAATTTGGAGTGGAAAAAATCTTATCTCATCAATAACAAATTACTGAATTTGAAATGAGTAAATATGGTGGCATTGCACTGTTGGTGGGGTTTCCTCAGGCGGCAGGAGTTGAGAGAGTTGCGCCTCCTGCAGAAAGAGGAGCAGAGGGCCCAGCAGCAGCTGAGCAACAAGCTGCAGCAGCAGAGAGAGCAGATCTACCGGCGCTTTGAACAGGAAACTACTGTGAGTCAGTTTGTTCATAATGCAGTGGTGTGATATTTTTTTTAATTTGCATCTCCTAAGAAATGAGCTGCTTCATCTCAGAGTTGATCTGAACCTGACAGAGGGACTTGCATGAAGTTAAACACTTGGCTGCCTATAACACTCATTTAGTATTTCTACTGTGAAGCGCAGTGCTTAAATCAGTGAAGGTCACAATATTAGAAACTTAGAAATTTGAGTCTATCAGACCCTGTCTTGTATCCAGGTTAAAATGACTGCATGTACAGTTAATTTTCCCCTCCCTAAGCAATAAAGTCCTGAAGCAAACTTTTGGGTGTTGAGGTGTATGAATCTTGTGATATAATAAACACTTGATGTCATCTTGTCAGGCTAATGCCACTGTCTGTTGGTTCTGTCTGTGCAGGCTAAGAAGCGTCAATATGACCAAGAAGTGGAAAATCTTGAGAAGAAGCAGAAGCAGACCATTGAGCGACTGGAACAGGATCACACCAGCCGGCTCAGAGACGAAGCCAAACGCATCAAATCGGATCAAGACAAAGAGCTCTCTAAATTCCAAAACATGCTGAAGAACCGCAAGAAAGAGGTATGGTCCTGCAAGACTGTTTCTGCATGGAAGTGTCCTTAGTGGGCCGATCAGCTCTTAACTGGAGAAGCCATTGCATGTCATAGATACAAGTTGTTTAATAGTGCATGTTTTTAACAATTTAGCTGGTGGCTTTTTGGCTGTGTCATATTAATCCTATGGGAGTGGTATGCCTTGCTGTTCTGCCTGGTACTATATGTGTGCAAATGATGGCAACAGGCAGACTGTGCCATCTTTCTCCTAGATGCCTCAAGCTTCATGTTGTCGTATCCATTATTCATCTGCCCCGAGGCTTCTGGTTGCGTCTGTAGGAATACTGTGCTACAGAGTCTATTTGTTATTTTTAGTCAACTATTTAATAAAGGTTCAGACTCAGGCTAAGCTTATCATCATGATGTACTGGGCTTGTTATACATACATGCTAAGTCTTTAGTCGTCTTTTCTGCCTCTTTCTCTGCTTGGCAGCCTTAAATGCTTTATTGGATGTTTTGGGTGTGCTTGCAGTTTGTGTTTTTCGCTGTATTCAGCTTCTTTCATGGCAGTAGTGCTGTTTGGCATCAATTGTGCATTATGATGCCTTGGTGGTGGTTGTGCTCTAGCTGCTCGCAGTTTGCTTTGTGGGCCACTTAAGAGTATTTCCAGTGCACTGAAAAATATTATCTTATTACAGGTTGTCTTAAAGTGGTTGCTTCAGCCCTCAGCTTTGTTGTTGTGTTGCAGCAAAAATATAAGATATAGCCTACTGATAAAATTTGTAGTTATTTGTACCTTTTTGTTTTTTGCAATGTTGTACTCTTTATCCAAAATGTGTCGTTACTGTGTAATTTAACTAACCATGTCTCTTGTATGAGTGTGTGAGGTGGCTTTGGTCATGTGACGGCCAATTTTTGAAGATTTTTCCAAGTGGTGTTGGGCTCTTTTGGGGGAAATAATGAAAGCCTTGCATCAGAGTAACTGATATGGAATAGTCTTTATTAGAGCTGCGACAGTTAATCAACAAATTAATCAACACGTATTTTGATAATCGGTGCATTGTTTAAGTTACTTTTCAAGCAAAAATGTCAAATGTCATATTGTTCCATCTTCTCAAATTTAAGGATTTACTGCGTTTCTTTGTCGTATGTGATGATAAACTGACTATCTTTAGGACTGTTTTGGACTGTTGATCGGACAAAACGCACAACTTGAAGATGCCACCTTGAGCTTCAGGAAAATATGATGGCATTGGTCACTTTTTTTCTAACCAAAGAATTAATTGAGAAAATTATTTACAGTTAAATTAATGAAAATAATGACTAATTGTAGCATTAGTCTTGCATAAGCAGGGAGATTTGAAGCATTTTATGTTTAATATTTATTCTTAACTGCATTCATTTATAAATTGAGAGCCTGGGAGCAGTCCGCAATTCAGGACTGTTAAACATTCGAGGTTGTATTTATGATGGCGATGATTCCTACTCAGTTACTCTGGCTTCTTAATTTCAAGAGTCAAAATAATCATTCTCATGGCTGTGGGAAACAAAGTAGTACAAGGGGAGTGGGATTTTTTTGAGACTAACATCTTCTGCAATGTAGCAGTCAAATCTTTCTTTTGACTTTGTCTTGACATGACTCATGCAGTTCAAACTGACAGTTTCTGACATGCTCTGAAAAACCACTAATCAAAGACTGACTGACTAATCAGACTGATCAGTTGGTGGCTGGATGCAGTATCTCTCCTCTCAAAGTGGGCCTTGCATGTCTTCTACTCTTGTTGGCCAGCTTTGTTAGATTTTCAAGATATACATCTCCCAGTTTCTGCACATACACTGTAGGTCAAACAGGAAGTTGGACAGTCACCCAAACACATGAGAAAAGAGCTCATGAAACGCTTAAAGGAGGACCTATCGCTCCTTAAGACTGCAGAGGTAAACTATCACCTTCTGTCTCTTACTCTGTGAAACAGTAAGCGGTCACTTTTCTTTCTTTTTCTTTATTACTCTCTCCATATAACCTGATTTATTCATTTAAAGTATTCATATGCACACAAACACAAAGTCTCAGTGTGTCTGTAATTGCTCCTTATTTTCCAGCTGGTGCATTGTAATGTCTTTTTGGCATTTTATTTGAGTGTGTGAATTTTAGGTATGGTTGAGCAACATGACAATGCATATGAGTCATAGTACTATAGAAATGTCAGGCGTCCAAGATTTTACCATTCCATTTACACTGAGTTAGCGTTCCCTTTAATATATGTGGTGGTATTAAGCCATTATGGACAAAGACATAAATCAATGAGCAGAACTGCTTTATGGATATATTGGACTCACAGAACTGTAGCGTCAATCTGATGAAGTACTTTGATCTGTTGTATATTTAATTCACTCCTATCAGGTTATTTTGTTTGCAAGTGGTTTCTCATTTGAATTTCCAGAAGATGCAATACATCATGATAAACACTCTAATGCATTTGTAAAGCAATCCATCACAACTGTTTTGTTGATACTGTCATAGAGGTGTTAATTCTATCATTTTTAGCATTCCGGTCGTAGGTCATAGTGGTGATGTTGGAGTGGATTGCATCCCACAGTGCAACCCTTTGCTGCTGTTACAGTTGTCAGTGGTGATGCAGCTGACGATGATGATTCACAGGTGTCTGCTCTCAATTAGCCACAAACCACAGAGAACCCTAGAGTGTTTTATCATGTAGGAAACAGTGGATTAATGAATGAGGGAGCAATTGCAGACACAGCTTTTGTTTCCTCTGTAGACATCTGACCTGAAAGCCTTTTCCAAACTTTGTTTTCCTGTGCATCTTTCATGAATTAGATGTAAGTCATGTGGACAAAGACCTTCTGTTCTTTAAAAGGTAACTCTCAGATTATTAACACCCCAAGAGCCAGTAGCATGGAAAATAACAAAATTGCTCTTTTGCAAGCTGGATTAAACTGAAATGCTGGAATTTTAAGAAGAGTATTAATAACTAATGAACTGACATCCTCCTAACATTGATGCAGAACTGTGCTGTGCGCCTTAAACTCACCGATATTCCCAAAGTAGAAAGGGCCATCTCTTGCATAACTTAGGAAGAATCAGTGTGTGTGTTGGCTGTTTGTGTGTGACAGTGAGAGATCCTCAGCCTGCTGTGTGCTGTCTGTCCCTGATCAGGGCGAGTGCGCTGTGTGCTCTCCTCCGCAGGCAGTGGCCCAGGTTATGATACAGTCTTTTCAGTTGTCCTCATGCGCACTCTTCAACGCTCAGATGCAGGATGTAAGTCCCCCCGACCCCACTCCCGCCCTGCTTCTCTCCATCTCTGGCCCATACTTAGATGTGTGCAAAGTTAAGTGACAGGGTAGTTTTTGATGGTTCAGTTTTACTTTAAGAATGACACATGTAAGCATGGGCGTTTTTTTTTTTTTTATCAGTGTTGTTATCACTGTGTTTGTGCAGTGGTTCCCTCTCTTTCTTCTTCTGCTCAGTATTTTTCCTCCACCAATCCACAAATGTTCTACATCTAGTCTGTGTATTATATATGGTTTTATTTGTATTTTGCATCAAACATGTAAGGGAGTAAACATGTACAGTGGCCGGTCCCAGAGATGGTATAGTTGTTGATCCCCTTCTGTCTGGACCCATGTTTGTCTTTTGTCAGCCAAGGTCCAAATACTGACTTACTACCTCACAGGATGGATGTAAAAGTCACTGTTATTGTGCATGATTTGGTTATGGTCTCACATTTTAACCAGCTTATCTTGGATTCACTAGTATAATAATAATGGTACCTAAGTTTACTACTGATAAAGTGAATTCTGTGTGATTATATGATCAATTATGCCTAATCATAGGTAAGTAATAGCAGCACATAACCTACAATTTGCCACCAGCTAGGTATTAGAAATCTATTGTTAAAGATAGAAAAGAAAATTGGTGGTTATGTAATGAGTCAGGCGTAATGTAGACTGGGCTCTGGACTATGTGAATGTCACTATAGATGTTGTCTTACATAAAACTGTAAATCTGATCTCTACTGAACTGTTAACTTTTCTTTCTTTCTCTCTTCACCTCCATTGTGGATCGTTGCCATCCATGATCTCTGAGTGTCTCCTTTACTGATTCCAGTTGATGATGTAACATCTTAGTGCTCTGTGTTGTGCTGAACTTGAAGTGGATGACTTGACTAGGCATTGTGACATTTTATTCTGCTTCCTCTCTCTTCTCTTGGCTGTCCCTCTGTGTCATCCCCACGACTTCCCCTGGCTGTTCCTCACTGCTCTCCTTCTCTCTGGCTCCTCAGGAGCAGGAGTTCCTACAGAAGCAGCAGCAAGACCTGGACGGAGCTCTAAAGAAAATCATCCAGCAGCATAAACTGGAGATCGCCACTATTGAGAGAGACTGCCTCAACCACAAGCAGCAGCTCATGAGAGGTGGGAGCTGGTGAAAGAACTATTTTACTACTTTACTACTCTACCATTTTTTGAAAAGCATTCTTTTTTTTAATTTATTGCCTAAACTACAACCTATTAATTTTAGCATGATATGAAAGTCAGATTGAAGACTGAAACTTACTCGAGTTGAATTGAGGCTGCTTTCATGTGCTGGTGAGAAACATGGTGACGCTTGTGGTTCTGATTTCCTCAGCTGAATGAACCAAATCAGCAGATTTTTCTTACCAATCCAAGCTTAGACTGAGTTGTTATCATTGAATTTGACAAGAAAAAAGTCAACTTGGTGTGATGGTTTACCTCCCAAGCAGCCAACTCATCTCAAGCATCTTTTGTAAGTTTCAAGTCTCTCAAAGTCTATTTTCATAACAAAGAACCATGAAACCAACTGCAGCCTGAAAGGTAGAAAAAAAATTGTCTTTTTTTAAAACTTTTGATTCACTCTCAACTAGTAAAGGGGTGTAAGTCAGTGACACCTTTTCTCGCCAACAGTGTGTAAATACTGACTTTGACAAACAGATGAGAATAAGGACGCACTGTTTGAGAGGACATGTTACAGCTTGTCTAACTTGCTGACAGTCTCTTTATGTTGTCACCAGCTAACATGCATGCACTTGTCTGATAACTCACACTTATATAACCTCGAGTGATGTTCTTGTGGGTCTCGACATATGTGTTTTGTAGCTCGAGAGGCAGCCATGTGGGAGCTGGAGGAGCGCCACCTGCAGGAGAAGCACCAGCAGCTGAAGCAGCAGCTGAAAGATCAATACTTCCTGCAAAGACACCAGCTGCTGAAGAGGCATGAGAAAGTATGAGCCCGGAGAGAGAGATTTGCACGGAGAAATGTATCATGTTGTTTAAAACGACCCTGCTGAACTCAAAACTGTATGCATGTGTGTATTTTATAGGAGATGGAGCAGATGCAGCGCTACAACCAGCGGCTGATAGAGGAGATGAAGAACAAACAGACTCAAGAGAGGGTTCGTCTGCCCAAGATCCAGCGCAGCGAGGCAAAGACCCGCATGGCCATGTTCAAGAAGAGCCTCCGCATCACCGCCACTGCCACTGTCACCCCAGAGCAGGAGAGAGAACGGATAAAACAGGTACAGACACTGAGTGTGGACTCCTGCTGCTGCTGTTTTACAATTTGTAATTGGCACATTGAAGGAGTAGTGACTGAATATGCATGGTCTACTTTTAGCAACACTATGTCACTCTGGCATACAGTCACACCCAGGATCTGCCTTATACAAACAGTACTCTGGATGTCATACCGGTAACTTTCCAGTCACCATTTCACAAGTTTCCCCAGCCCCGTCATCCTCAAAATGTTGTTTCAGTTTAGTTTTGTTCAGATAAAACCAGCACACAATCGTGATAGGCAGTAAGGAGTAGTTGATGAGAATAGGGCATTGCCTGACACTCTGAAGTGTAAATACAAAACTGAGAAACTGAAAAGATTTTTGTGTTTACAGTCAGTGTTTCACTACAGTCTCTCACTTGTCCTTCCGCATAATTGCCTGTCTATCATTCCACTGTATGTGCTTACACTGCTCATAGTATGAGCAGAACACTTTTCAAAATACAACCTTTCTGCCAAAAAGACAGGTCACTTAATAGTTTTCTGTGGTAAGTGTTATGAGTTTGAGGGACATGCAATTAACAGTTGTCTGGTGTATTATGCGTGTGTGGTCCAGTTTGCTGCTCAGGAAGAAAAGAGGCAGAAGAACGAGAGGCTCCATCAACACCAGAAACATGAGAACCAGATGAGAGATCTGCAGCTGCAGTGTGACTCAAACATCAGGGAGCTGCAGCAGCTACAGGTCAGGCTACAACACACACACACCCACACATTATTTTATGTGTTGTGGACTGTGACTGTAGAAGGATAATGAGAAAAACAATAAGAGCAAACAATTTTGATCTTATGATCCAATGCTGATTTAAAAAATGGTTAAAATAAATAGACATAAGTATATTCCAGTATACTCATTAATCCAGGACATTAATCCTGTGTTTACCCATGTCCTCTTTCAGAATGAGAAATGCCACCTTCTGATTGAACATGAGACCCAAAAGCTGAAGGAGCTGGATGAGGAGCACAGCCAAGAGATAAAGGAGTGGAGAGAGAAGCTCAGACCCAGGAAGAAGGTAGATTTAACATCCTTAATTTGGGAATTTATGTCTCTTACGAACTGTTTCTGCACTGTTCAGTATCAATCTGTCGCCCAGATATTTTTGTCATGTAACCATCAAGGAGGTTGACTCAGTCGTTTGTATCTGCTGCCCCCTGCAGGCGTTAGAGGAGGAGTTCACACGGAAGCTCCAGGAGCAGGAGGTCTTCTTCAAGATGAGCGGTGAATCTGAATGCCTTAACCCCACCACCCAGAGTCGAGTATCCAAATTTTACCCCATCCCAAACCTGCACAACTCCGGTTTATAGCCTCACGTGTGTCTATGCTGCAAAACAGACTCCCGTCAAACTCGGCTGCGCTCACAGACGCTTCCTGGTGGAGCGATATCATTTCTCTGACCGTTACTGATAAACATGAATATGTCTTCACTGCTTTGATTCCACCATAAGTGAGCATGATGTGCCTACACACGCACTTAATCATTTTTTCTCAGCTTGTTGAGAAATTGTCCAATGGATAATATGCACTTTTTTGAGCATGTTCAAAATTTAAAAGTCTGCAGTTGGTAGCTAAGGCCAATCATGCTTATCAGATTATTGTAAGCACAGCCTGCTACAGTATGAATGATCTCCAGTGCCTCATATATTCCTTTTCCTGCATTTAGGCACTTCCCTGTGTTTTCTACAGCTCGCAGTAAATACAGTGCCCCCTGAATGTGTTGCACTTCAATAACTGGTTATCTTTTCCACCCGTAACCATAAAATGTAGAGAGATTATTTTCGTTATTTCATATGAGCTGGTGATTAAGCCAACTCTGAGATCTTGTTTTCAAAGGGAGCTGTACTGATGAGTCAGTGGACTTCGTTATGGTCGTGTAGTCTTACGTGCGCAGTGTCTGTTGTTGCCATGAGAGCCAAAAATAGCGTCATGTTGGGATCATAAGGCTGTGAGTTAAAATGAAAAGGAATGTACTTGTGTTGTAAATGAGTGAAACGTTACATGTCTGTACCTAAATATGAAGTTTAATCCAATCCGGTGCTTACCATGAGGATTTTACAGTCTAGAGAGATGAATGAACAAAAATATAACTATTTCTTTAGAATGTCATTTCATTTCAGTGCTGTACTCGCAAACATACATTTCCCTCTTTAGTTAAACATAGGTGACCTGTTTCTTCCTGGAGAGCAATGAAATCCTTTTTTTATATATATATATTAAAGAAATCACTTTACCTTCTGGGGGTTATATTGAGCAGTGCTGTGAGGTATGAACACAAATGGTTACTAAAGGAATGTAAAGCTGTTGATTTGCACTGTTCTGCCACATGAGCTAAAGAAAAAAAAATATGCAGTTGTAAACTATCAATGTATTCTTGACAGCGAGTCACCCTTGTGTCACCCAAGCCTATCCAAACTCCAAACTGACTGAATTTTTTCAACATTTTTGCCTGCTTTTTTAAAATATAATTTTACCTTTTTTTTTTTTTTTTTCAAATATGCCCTTGTATTTTATGACCACATCTAGTTTTCTAAACACGTATTCCTGATTATATTGATGCTGTAATCGCTCTTTATGGTGAGCTTTTCCTCTTATTCATTACAGCGTTGTATGAAAGGTGAAATGCTGTATCTGTAACTGTATGAATTTCAATGTGTGTGGAGACGTCCTTCGCTGTATTTTATGAGTATTGATGGTTCATAAAAAGACCTATTTCAAGATAAAGATACCTGATTAGTTTATTTTGACACTGCATTTCATCAATGCATGTTCATTTCTGTATGCTGACATTAGTATTGACTAGTGTTTTGTCATGAATGCTGGATTTTTATTGGGGTTATTGGAGACTGTGTCTTGTGAATTACACCATACGCCCCATAGATTTCAAATATTTTTTTATTTTGTTAAGTTACAGCATTTTAATGTGTCGGTGTCATTCTACCACAATGGATATTCTTAGTATATGCATTTTTGATGTCAGATCAAATGTATTTAAAGTGTCTTTACAAATGGACATTTTTTGTTGTAAATAAAATATTGACTGTTTATTTGACATTTTAACTGTCTTAAAATACCTTTTTAGATCAGTTTAGTCATACAGATATCAAAACTCACAAGTCCAAAAATAGATTTATTTGTGTGTCTTTCAAATATAATGATCAAATGTCAGTAAGTTCAATGATGTCAAACATTACCTGGGAACATTTTATAATTTAATCTTTCCAACACACAAAAGAAAATATAATTTCAGTGCGCTCTTATACAAAAATATACAACCCAATCAGTCATTTCTAAGAGATTATCAGTCCTTGTCTTTCAACCATGTGAGCAATGTCATTTATTTCTTTTATAAACAAACCTTTCAAGTATGTCAACCCAGCCCAACCCACCCACCCCACCCGTACTGCACAAATGGCCCTCACTCTGACCCGGACAACCTCCGATAATGATGCATTGCTTTATAAATTTAAAAAGTTGTATGGGGTGAATGGATAACTGCCAGGGGTCTTAAAAGCTGTAGAATGGCTTGACTTGACGGATAATAATGAAAATATTCTAGTCTTTTACCTTGATACAACATTCAACACTTATATAGTCCTCAATACAATATAATCCTCAAAAAACATTGAATAGAATAAAAAGTACACCAGACGCTCAAGTAACACAAGCAGTGGAAAAAGATGCAAAGTGCAATTAAACTATCAGCAAATGCTAGTTATCGCTAAAATATAGATATTCATTTAAACAAAGCTGCCCCCAGAAAAATGTTTGAACACAAGCTTCTAACTAAACAAAGTAAACATTGTACACCCACATGTCAAAAAATGAAGTCTGTGTCACCACAGCACTGACCAGCAGCTAAATCCATACCTCTACTGAAGCTGTTTTAAAGAGACTGATGCATTTTTTGGCTGCTTTTATTTTCTCAATTGTTCTCTGACATTTCTACAAATGGCAACAATAAGGAGCATTGTTTTGACTACTTGCATTGCTACAGTTGAAGACCTAAAAAAAAAAGATGAATAAAATGGAAATGAAATCTGACATGATCCAGTAGTATGTTAACCCTTTAGCCACCATTGGCCTGACGGCGATGCAGCTGACGACGACCAACCACTTTTTTACCTGTGGAGGATGAAAAACACAGTGTAGTGATGAGTTACATGTATGTTACACTGGATAGTTTTTAAGTGGTTTGACAACATTTTGATGATTTTACCTGTATCCCTCTTCTGCACTCTGTGTGGAATCTGGACAGTGTATGCCCCTGGTAATCCTGGTAAACCCTGTTGTCCAAGATCACCTGTAAACACACAAAAACTCTCAGAATGCTTGTCTCAGTCACGCCACTAAAACATTACTCTGGAAAATCAGCACTATTTAAATGTACCCTTTTCTCCTCTGGGTCCTGGGTACCCTCTGTCTCCCTTCGGTCCAGGGTTTCCTGGAGGGCCGGGGATGGTGCCATGGGCTACACAAGAGCAAGAGCAAGAGCAAGAGCAAGAGCAAAAACACAGATTCAGTCGTGATGAAGCAACATTTTCCAGCTACACTTACATAAGTCTGGACCGTTTTCCATTGCTGTAATATTTAACCTGATACAGTATGTGGAAAGTCATAATCCTCACTTCTGAAGAATTCCATGAGGTCAGCTGTGACATTGCCATAGGACCCGATGACACGGCTGTAACCAGGTGGTCCGGGAGGACCAGGTGGACCAGGGGGTCCTTGAATCGCTCTTACATTCGTCCTCGAAGGACCCTCAACCAGGTAGCCCTGCAGCAGGCCTTGATCTGCAGGAAGGTTGTTAGAAAACAATACTTTCGTCATTGTTGGCCAGAGATGGAAGAAATATTCAGATCCTTTTCTTAAGTAAGGTGTTTTCAAAGTGGGCCCACCTTCAGACAAATCAAGCTCAAACCCCATAAAACAGCTTAGAAATCAGAAACAAAGATGCTCTAGAACTTGTCTGACAATCATCACATTTTTAAGTTTTCCTCAGTATCAAAGTAATCCAGTGAGAGTTATCTGTACACCCACTGATACATTGCTAAAAGGAACTGGTAATAGCTGATTCAGAGCACTTTTAATGCTGCCAATTTTCAAAAATGTGAACAAATATTGGCTAAAAAATGCAGCTCAAGTTGTAGCCCACAGCATAAATCACTGAATCCATAGCAACAGCCCCTAAACATTATGGGAACTGAAGCTCCAAAACTTAGAGCATATCTACCAAACTTTTTTCATTTTTCATAAAGGCAACTACAAAAAATCAGTATCTGTACGTTTGGCAGCTGTAATTGACTCACTCCTGATGTAGTCTGTAACTTTCAAGGCAACGTTGGAGTAGTCCAATGTCTCAGCGAGCTTGCTGATATCGATCTCTCTGCGCTCCGAGCCGTAGCGGGAGTCACCATGAGCGTAGCCCTGGCTCTGTGTGTTGCCTTGGACGTAAACAAGCTCTCCACGTTCTCCTTTCTGACCCCTTGGCCCCTGAGGCCCTGGAGGTCCGGTGATGAATTGACGAACACTGTCACCTGAAAAATAAAATTCACCTGTGATATCTGGACTCACCTGCTGTCTTAGGTTTTACATATATACTGTATTTCCAGCGAGCATGGGATTTATGCAAGAACACGGCAGAAGCAGTGTTATGAAGGTTAAAGGGGTCACAAGGTCAAAGGAGTCTTGTCTGTGTGGGATGTTTGGATCTTACTGGTCAGATAATCCTGAATTTCAGCACGAATGCTCTCCCGAGGGAAGTTTCCACTGATGGAAACTGATCTAGTGAAAGTGCCTGGTGGACCCTGTGGACCTGGAGGACCTGGAGGGCCGGGATGACCTCTGAACCCAGAGCCTGAAAAAAATTCAATTCAAAGTTATTGTCATTCCAATGTGTGCAGGGCAAGATGAGGAAACCTTGTGCAACACCAACTATGTTAAAGATAAAGTAAGCGTTTATAATCAAATACACTTTTGGTAAATTTCAGTGAACATCTCCTCATGGTCCACTTGACACCATCCAACAATGGTAGAGAGACATCTGAGAGCTGAAAGGCATGAAGAAAGATGTGGAGGTTGCTCTCGTTCTGCTTGACAGGTAGGTGTCATTTGCTTTGCTAGCTAATGCCAACTGGTTAGTTAGCAAGCAGCCACCAGTGTCACATTTCTGTGTTTGGTATCGTTAAATTTCTTCCCCATGGACATTCGGCTTTCTTTCTAGTTTGCCAAGATATGCTGTTGGTGTGATGTTAGCTATAGTAGCAGTAGAGTTGTGAGTATGCTGTTTGCAGCTTGCGTGCGGGTTATTACAAACCGTCTCGTCCTCTCTGCTTGTTAGCTTTGCAGCACAAACTGTAGCAAGGGTTTCTTGTCTCGTTGTTTGCTCTGTATCATGGTATTTGTCTGTACAACTTGAAAACGATTTTAGCCACACAAGTTTGCTAGCACAGTGGATTTATTCAGTTGGATGTATAATTTAAAATTCTATGCCAGGTAACGTTAGCTTCTTTGTTAGCTTAGCTGCAAACCTACAGTCCTCTGAAGGGGTATTTGTTTTGCTGTTAAGTTCAAATATCAACAGTCTTTCTCCAGCACTGCTTTCTCTACCTTTGACAGTGGTGGGTGGCAGAACGAAAAAAAAATAAACAAAACGACCTCAGAGTTTGTCAGTGCAATGTGACATCGCTGTTGGGGGTGGGATTTGGGGATTTGGATTTGCGTCTTAATTTACTAATATGAGGAATAAGACTTGAGGCCATTTCTGTAGCATCTACATGATTATATTTGTTCTCAAGATTTTAAGAGATTTTGAGAATAATCTTTAATTTAATTCATGGATAGCTGTGTTAAGTTCAAATAATTTATTTTAAGGGATTTCTGTCAGACTCACTCTGCAGGTAACGCTGAATGTCCTCCAAGCTGTAGCCACGACCTCCCGCCCCATACACAGTGGCAGTGGAGACTCCCGGAGGCCCCTGAGGGCCAGCAGGGCCAGGTAGCCCTGGCTCACCTCGAGGACCAGGAGGACCATGTTGTATGGCAGAGCTGATCCAAGAGCGGAAGTCTGTATCTGGGTAAGTGGATGAGGATACAATGGAGATGGTGAATAAGTGAGTGAGTCGGTTAGATTTCCATTATTCTCAGAAAGCGATGATGTTCAATTAACGAGCAACAACAAGATGAGTGGATTTAAATCCTATAGGTGAAACAAGGTCGGTGTGTGTCAATGGGCAAAGCTAATAATTATGATCTTACTTCTCATCAGTGCAGAATAGTCAATTGTAGCTGTACTGAAGCCAGAACCTCCTGCACCAGCAGGCCCAGGAGGACCAGGTGGCCCAGGTGGACCTCTAGCAATCCCTCTGTCTGAAAATAACAAGAAATGCAGTTTGATTGTTTGGTCAAGCCCAGGCATCAGTTCCAGGGTTACTGTTTTCTGTTAGTTCAAGCTGTACTTACCATTCATGATATTGAAGACATATGTCGCTATCTGTTCTATACTGTAACTGCCTACAAGTCCGTTTGATCCCCCTGATGGTAGTTGTTGTTGTTGTGCAATTGAGATCAAATATCTCCTCACATCATCTCCTAGACACAGCAGAGACATAGTTTAGCTTGGTACATCCTCTGAAAAAGCAAGTCCTGAAATGTGTTTGTCTTCACAGTCAAACTAGATGATGCTGAGTGAACAGACACCTGTAATATGCGTATAAGATGTCAGAGGTGTCTGATACCATTTGTCTTAGTGTGAATATATATTGCACTTACTCCGAAGCACAGCAATGACATCACTGACTGACTGAAGTTCAATAGTAGGTCCAGGAGGACCTGGTGGTCCTGGAGGACCAATGATGAGGCCTGAGCCTGAACCTGAAATTGCACAACACAGTTAAAGGTATATATAATAATTCAGATCCATAAGGACCTTCTTCTCACACTACCATTTAGTAATATAAATTCTGGGGAAAAGCACTAGCTTACTTCGCAGGTAGGCAATGATCCGAGCGGCAATGTCCTCTATAGAGCCTGAGTAGGTTCCAGGGATTCCTGGAGGCCCAGGTGGACCTGGAGGTCCAGGGTTACCAGACTGTCTGATTCTATCTGTATGGATCAAATTAAACATGTTAATATTCTGTTCTGTCCCCCTGACAGCCTGTGATCTTGTGACATTGCCTCAGAACAACACTTACTTAGATATTCAGAGATGTATAGGCGCATCTCACTAGAAGAAGCAAAAGAGCCTGGCTGGCCTGGAGGGCCAGGAGGGCCTGCGGGACCAGGAGGACCTGAAGTGACAGAAATGGAGCCTGGGGAAAAAAGTGATAGTAAAGACCCTGAAGAGAACATATGCCAAACATTAAAGCCACTGTGAGCTATTGTAAAGAGTAGTTAGGACAATAATGATGTTTTTCTCTACCTCTTGAAGAGCCAGAAATACCAGGAGCTCCGGTGTCCCCTTAGAAATGATAAACAACAACAAAAGCATTATCAGGTGGATACAGTATTTGCTGTGAAATACAGACAATTAAACACTGACAACATCTGCAGATTTCAGTGTGATGTAAGGTTTACCTTTGATTCCTTGTGGTCCTGGACGTCCGGGTGGCCCTGGTGGACCTGGTGGACCAGGGATCCCGTGTCCTCCAGCATAAGTTGACACTGTAAGAAATAAATATACAGTGTCAGTATATCACACTGTGCATTAAGCCTGCTCCACACACATCCTCAGCACTAATATCACAAGGGTGGCTCTTAAATAAATAAATTTAAGTTTAATTTGAATATTTATGATTTATGTTTGTTGGAAAAAGGGCCGACCTCCCCCAGAGCTTCCTGGTCTTCCTGGCTGTCCTTGTTCACCTGAGACACAAATGAGCAGTCACAGTTATTGATGCTGGAAACATCTGTTCAGAGGGAGGCTCACAACTATTAGTCAAAAAGATTAGTAGGCCTACAACAAATACAGAGTGAAAAAGCTAATGATTTAAATACAATAGACAGAAAAGGCACAAAGAAAGTCACCTTGGTAGCCCCTTGGTCCAGGAGAACCTAAGATATTGAGAGAAATGTCATGTTAAAGTGCTAATAGAACTCATGGAGTGTAGATTGTCTTAAATGAAGCAAAAGAGGTAAGACCACTTTACAAAATCTGATCACCTGTTGATCCTTTAGGCCCAGCAGGCCCAGGTGGTCCTGGTGGTCCAGTGTAAAACGTTCCTGTAAGAAGAGCAGTGTTGAATCAGTGGTGTCACTGTTGGGTTACATGTGTAACCCATATCAAGGCAGCGCACAAGTCTAAATTTTGGTACATACCAGAGCTGGATGTAAAGCCTGACTCTCCTCTGTCTCCTTTAGGTCCTGGTCTTCCATAACCTATGAGGTAAAAATGATTGTTAAAGCTTCACTTGAAGAATGGATGAACTCCACAAAATACCAACCACACTGTATGATCCACTCACCTCTGTATCCAAATATGAAACGGTATATTTTATAAGCTGAAATACTTGCCTGGCTGACCTGGAGGCCCAGGTGGTCCTGGAGGTCCTTGTCTTGAATCTCCTAATGAAAACAATTTGAAGAATATTAGAAGAAGACACAGCAGGAGCAGAAGGCGATCATTCTCAGATGGCGTCAGACAAATCCTACATAATCATTAAGGATGGTCTCCTCGATAACTATTGTTGTTTTTTTTTAACTTATTCTCATTTATTGATATATTCATATATAGAGAGCCAGGGCATGTCATTGCATATGAATGTTCAATGTACTTTTAAAATGTACATGACAAAAAGAAAAACTTGAACTTAATTTTGCAACAGAGTATGTTGTGTCTTATTTACCTGGACGTCCAGGATGACCAGGTGGACCCGGTGGGCCAGGTGGGCCAGGTAGTGCTGAGGCTCCACCAGAACTAAACTGAGCTAAAGCCAAAATAAAAACACATTTTAATCAATGATCATTTAATCAACAATACTGTGGTCTGTAGAAATAGACAAACCAGGGTGTAGTAGTGTAGTAAATTACATTTTTCCCTTTGCTGAAGAGCAGCGACTTTGGCCATGAGTGATAATTTCAGGTAGGGAAGACTGTGTAGCCAGCTAACACACTCTGTAATGTCAGTTAAAGTAATGTCTATCTAAGGTTTGCTGACATTAGCTAACATTAACCATATGCCGCTGGGACTAGTTTAACAAATATATTTTAGATTAGTCTGCAGCATTAGGCTTGCCTTAAAGTTCCAGATGTTTTACACAATGTAAAAAATCTGCTATGATTAATTTTTTTTTTTTTTTAACATCCATGGTTTTCCCACATAAAAAGTGAAAAAATTGTGAAAACCAAATCTACGCTTACTTCCTCATTGAGAAATTCTGGATCAGGCCTTATGCCCTGCCCACTACCGCTGCTTGCACTAGGTTGACAGTGAGAGAGCAGTGTTTATCAAGATGGTTTGCAGAGGACAAATCGTGGCGACTCAGCCACATGTTTGAGCCTCAGTCAGACTCAGGAGTTTGTTGAGGAGTGAGGAGTGTCTTGTGCACCAAAGTCGGTGACTACAAGACATATCAGAACGATTAGTGTAGTTACCATCTTTTATTTGTTTATGTTGTTTGTTAGCTTGTAGCTGGCAGTGGTTGACACTGCATTAGTGGTTGTGCTAATACTGACAAGGTTTCAGGTTTATTTTCCCGCCCCTTGTCCCCGCAAGTGGATAGGATTGGTTTCTTAGGTGTATGACATATGAAACCTTGACTATTGAATTCTTCCAGAAGGCAAATCATTTCTGCTGGAGTGAACGGAACTGAGGGGTCTACCAGACTTCATGGCAAATTAGTCCTAGTTTATAAAATCCCGGATTACACAGCTTTGTGCAATGGATGGGTTTAGACATCTATCTTAAGTCAGCCATGGGCTGTAGCATCAATGCTGAACTAATTTTATTCCTTATAAATTCAACTTTTCATTTGCAAGATCAAGATTGTGTTGTTTAATTGTCTCTTAAATTTTACGTATTTTTGCTTTAAGCTCAGATAATGTCACACGACAGATGCAGCAGGTTATTTCTCACCCCTAAACACTATATGTCTTATAGCAAACCAAAAAAAGTACTCACTCCTTGCTCCAGTTGAACTTATAGTTTCAGTCGTTCTCACTGATATTCCTGCTTCTCCCTGTTCTCCCTTATATCCTCTGTCACCTTTAGGACCTGTGAGGACAAACAAAATGCAGCATCTATTAGACTCTGTGGGCTATAACAGATGATCTAAAAAGCTTCCTTTGGGAGAAAAAAAGTGTGATGACCTACCAGGCTGGCCAGGCAGACCAGCAGGGCCAATGGGACCTGAGATTGGAAATCAACACAACATATAATGAATTAAAGCATAAAAAAACAAAACAAATAAGTAAGTAAGAATTGTGACTACTGCTATGGCACTATGATTCGGGGCTAAGATGCTAGATATGCAGAATGTCAAGGACATCATCTGGCTACTTTCTGGGCTGTCAAGGGTCAGACCTGACAATCCAGGAGGTCCAGCAGGGCCGGGAGGACCAGAGGGCCCAGGTGGTCCTGGGATGCCAATAGATGTGGAACCAGCTGGAAAAAATAAGCAATGCTCAGATATCCTCAAAATATAGTCTGATCAATAATGTGTTAAAGTCTAATTTTTATCATGCTGTGTTACCTGCATTGATAATTCTTCCGGGTTCACCAGTGTCACCTAAAAATAGAGAGACACATGCTATATCAGATACAGAATTTTTTAATGAATAGCACAAATACTATTTTAGAAAACTGCAGGAGGCCCTCAAGCCTGAAGCTGAAGTTGACAGCAGCTGTACCTTTGGCGCCAGGTTGTCCTGGATTCCCTGGTATCCCTAAAAATAAGATAAAAGTACATTTATAGTGTTGAGAAGGAAGACAATGATATTTCACAGAATTAAATAATAAAACTACAATGTGTGCTGTATTAATAGTAGAGTCATACCTGGTGGTCCTTGAAGCCCAGGTGCTCCTATAGAGGGGTGGTGGAGGGTGGAGAGGGTAAATATATCGCATCATATTATCCACTGATGATAATGTTAATATAGCTTAAGATCGTGTTTCATAAGAATGACTTTATGTTCACTTTACCTGGAAGTCCAGCATCACCGGGAGGCCCAGCAGGTCCCCTGAGTCCAGGTGGCCCAGCAGATCCTTGGTCACCTGAAAAATAAAATGAAATACAAATATACAAATATATAAGTTATAGTTTTTTGGGGTTTTTTTTTTTCGAAATTGTGTATGGAAAAGTCTTGTTTTTAGCCTGACCCTCATTCATTTTTGGGTTGTGAAGCCATTCAGCACCACGTCCTGGTGCATATTCAGATATTATTCAAATAAGTGTATCTGTAGTACTTATATAATGACTAATTTACCTCTTGATCCTTTTGCACCATCATGTCCAGACAATCCTGATGAAAGAGAGAAAAAAATATTCAATTGGGTTTTTGAGGGGGAAGGGGGTGGGGAGGACTCCTCTCTGCTGCCCCCTCATGGATGATCTCATTACTGCAACATTGCACTCAGTTATAATGATTTCACATAAAGTTAACATCAACACTTTCAGGGAAAGGATAAAGACACATTTACTATGTTTAATTCTAAGCTGCTGAAATAACTAATTTGTAGACTATAGAATAAACTATATATATATATATATAAATACACATATATATAATAAATTAAATTCGTATATAGAATATATAAAATAGAATATATAGAATAAATTAAATTCTAAAAAAAAGAATAAGACATACTAAAAATGATTATACTCAGTTTTAAGTGCTTTTTCCACTTTCTTGGACAATTTTTATTATGATCACACGCACCACCTTAATTCATTACAGCCAAGTCACATTAAAATAACATTTTGAGTTCACTACCAGCGGAGACTCCAGTAAATTACCACTTCCACCGCGCCACAAAATAGTCCGAGACATAACACCCAGAAAATGGCAAACTATCCCAGTCATATTTCCCAAATGTCAAACTATAGTTCAGAAGCACGATACCATAAGCTGAGAATCTCAGAATCAATTTATTATCTGAGGTTGGAGGTCCTGTTACTCACCCATTGACCCTTTGGATCCTTTCTCTCCAGCTTGCCCAGGCAGACCTGGTAAACCAGTATCACCTAAGGAGTGGAACAGCTGTATGAGAAAACTCATATGGACTGTACAAGGTATAGAATATGCCAATCTGACCTCTACAAATATAGTTTAATTCACAAAGCTGGACTGACCTTGCAGACCTCTGAGACCTTTGTCTCCAGCTTCACCTAAAATAAACAATTAATTAACCTATGGTTAGAAACACTGACCACACAACTCTTATCAAAATCTGATGTAGTTACAACAAACCTTTAAGTCCCTGAAATCCAGCAAGTCCTCTGTCACCTGCAGAGTGAGAAGAGAGACTGTGAGTAATATTATAATATTTAAAATAAAGTCTTAACTGTGCATTTCACTGTGTTTAGCAAGTGAACAAGATCCATGTGACCTACCTTTAGACCCAGGTGACCCTGACTCGCCACGGAAACCCTGAGGACCTGGTTGACCTATAACAAAACAGTTCATGTAAAATGTCAGGGATTAAGTCAAGGCTCTGCTAACAGTGTTTTATAGTTGGTGCCAGTAAATTCAATAACATTCAACTTTAGGAGTCACTGTAATGGTGCACATGAATGAAAACAGGGAGAAACTGACCTGGTGGCCCAGAAAGACCAGGAGCTCCTGCTGAGCCTGCAGCAAAGATGAATAATTTTAAGAAAAAAAAAACATTCCACACATCATAATAATCTAACTAAAAATGTATTGTGCTAATGTGGAGCTGTGGAATTAAGAATTAACAGACAGTCGTATAAAACTGGGAATACAAGTTTTTCAAGTAACACTTTATTTAATCTTTGTTAGTCTTTTTGGAAACTCCAATGGATACCATCATGAACTATTTTTCACTTACCTATTACATAATTTCCTTGTTTTTTCTTAAAAATTCAAATAAAAAGAGCAAGTACTTGTTACTGCTGCAGCTAACACTTCCTCCACCTTCATTTTATTATTATTATTATTATTATTGTGTAAGTCTTTCTTGGAAATGTCTGTGTAATATACAAGATATTTACTAAATACCACTTAATTTCTAGGAGATTTTGAGGAGGGTATCCAGGAAGTTGAACTACTTGCATTAAATTACTACTCTACTTAAAAAAAAAACTAAAAACTTTATTGATATAAATTGAAAACTGATGTGAATATATTCATACTGTATTAGTAATCCCCAGTTCATAATTTTTAACTGTTATAGGTGCAATAGTGAATATTCACTTATCAAAAATATAAAGAAAATTGTAATATAGCAGAACAAGATAAATGATTAACAAAATGAAAACTTATTTAAAGGTAAAACCCTGTTCAGTACTGATACACAGTATATAAACATTTAGTAAATGGTTCATAACACATTATAATGTATTTTTAAATAGATAGAATAACATTTTAAATGTTTATTAATGTACAATATTTATCAGCAGTTTTACTGTGAAGACATACTATTTCATATTATTACAACTGTGTTTTACTATATTGTCATTCATTATCTGTTTAGACACCAGCTTCCACTTATGGGTGCCCACAGGGGTTGATATAATTGTTGACAGATACATTAATAAAAACTTATATCTGCTTACAGCTACATCATAGTGTGCTAATATTTATTAAATGTGTATGTATATACTGCTTATAAATACTAAATAAGGGAACAAAAGGATAGGAAGAATAATTCTTTATTCATAATATGGTGTTTTCCTAGAAGTAGAAGCAGCATGAATGAATTTTATATATAAAAATTCAATATATTTAGTTTTTCATCGTCTGGGGCGTTTTAATTCTTGAATACAGTACATGTCCACGTCATGGTAGAGATCTTGTTTGGCTTTATTTAATATTGATGTGAATGAGGCAGCATTTGCAACTGACTCAATGCTGCCACCTGGTGCTGTTCGTTGGAGATGCTCCTTTTTAGATAATTTTGTGTGACATTTATCTAAACATGAAAACAAAAGGGACAATGATTTATGTTCAGTGATCTCACCTTTTTGTCCCATCTGGCCGGCAGGTCCCACAGACCCAGGAACCCCAGGCTCTCCAGGAGCACCTACATAAACCAAACACATCAGATCCTGTAGTGACACATTGTTTTTTAATCAAGATAAATTAGTTGCTATTTGTATCACTAAGAGCACACAACCTTTTTGCTGCTGTCAATCTGAGCCGTACCTCTGTCACCTTTCAGTCCAAAGCTTGCAGTTCCTGGCTCACCTCTGGGGCCAGCTGGGCCCTCACGACCCCTGATACCTGGTGGCCCCTCCATCCCATGTTCACCTGATCACACATTTTACATACAGATACTCACTCACTCAAAATAATCTGAACAGTTTACTTGTATCATGTAGTTTGACCTGAAGTGATTTCTGTACCTTGGCTTCCTTTCTGTCCTTTAGGACCCTCAGGGCCTGCGTGTCCCATTGCACCTGGAGCACCTGAGGTCAAAGGTCACAGTAAGTAAAATGACATCATGATACCACAAAATAAATCTACGAAAATGTAAAATACTGGTAATGACTTGAGGAAAATGTCAGTCATCATTCCTCACCTGGAATTCCAGGGAAACCAGCATCACCTGTGACAAGTGACACATACATTTAAATATGATAGAAGAACGCAAATAAATAACTGACAACAGAACAACAGAAACAGAAGTGAAAAATCTGAGGAAGGGATTTCTTGTAGTAGGTGTTTTTGTTTTGCCAACCTTTAGATCCGGGTTCACCTGAAAAGGATAAAAAATAAATATAAATGAATACAAATTAAACACAACTCTTGTGGATTAAATGCAAAAGAGGTATATGTTTAGATTTTATTTGAATTTCACCTTTTGGTCCAGGCAGCCCTCTCTCTCCCTGCACTGAGGATGTTAGAAAAGCTGAAAAAAACAAAAACAGTTCAGTTAACATGAAGTATTGTGTGTGTGTGTGTGTGTGTGTGTGTCTGTGTGTGTGTGTCTGTGTGTGTGTGTCTGTGTGTGTGTGTCTGTGTGTGTGTGTCTGTGTGTGTGTGTCTGTGTGTGTGTGTCTGTGTGTGTGTGTCTGTGTGTGTGTGTCTGTGTGTGTGTGTCTGTGTGTGTGTGTCTGTGTGTGTGTGTCTGTGTGTGTGTGTCTGTGTGTGTGTGTCTGTGTGTGTGTGTCTGTGTGTGTGTGTCTGTGTGTGTGTGTCTGTGTGTGTGTGTCTGTGTGTGTGTGTCTGTGTGTGTGTGTCTGTGTGTGTGTGTCTGTGTGTGTGTGTCTGTGTGTGTGTGTCTGTGTGTGTGTGTCTGTGTGTGTGTGTCTGTGTGTGTGTGTCTGTGTGTGTGTGTCTGTGTGTGTGTGTGTGTGTGTGTGTGTGAGTACCTCTGAAAGTCTGTGACTGCATTTCAGATCTGAGCATGTGTTGGATTGTCATCTGAAGAACAGCAGCGTCTATGTGTCCTCCACTCATGCCAGTCCCAAAGCCAGTGCCACCGCTGAAACCGGTACCAGAACCGCCGGCGCTTCCACCATAAGTGGTACCAGCACTGCTAGAGCTTCCACTATGACTGGTACCAGCACTGCCGCCGCTGCTACCGTAACCAGTACCAGCTCTGCCGCCGCTGGTACCGTAACCACTACCAACACTGCCAGCGCTTCCACTATGACTGGTACCAGCACTGCTAGAGCTTCCACTATGACTGGTACCAGCACTGCCACCGCTGCTACCGTAACCAGTACCAGCACTGCCGCCGCTGCTACCATAACCAGTACCAGCACTGCCAGCGCTGCCACCGAAGCTGGTGTCGGTGACTCCGCCACTGGCCCCACTTGCCCCACTGGCCCCACTGGCCCCACTGGCCCCACTTGCCCCACTTGCCCCACTTGCCCCACTTGCCCCACTGGCCCCACTTGCCCCACTGGCCCCACTGGCACCACTGGCACCACTGGCCCCACTGGCCCACTGGCCCCACTGGCACCACTGGCCCCACTGGCACCACCAAAGCTTCCTGCAGTGCCGATATCATTGCCACTGCTGCTGCCCGTGAAGCCGCCAGCACCAAGGCAAGTGGGCCAGTGTGGGGCCAGTGGGGCAAGTGGGGCAAGTGGGCCAAGTGGGGCAAGTGGGGCCAGTGGGGCCAGTGGGCCAGTGGGGCCAGTGGGGCAAGTGGGGCCAGTGGCGGAGTCACCGGACACCAGCTTCGGTGGCAGCGCTGGCAGTGCTGGTACTGGTTATGGTAGCACGCGGCAGTGCTGGTACTGGTTACGGTGAGCGGTGCAGTGCTGGTACCAGTCATAGTGGAAGCCTAGCAGTGCTGGTACCAGTCATAGTGGAAGCGCTGGCAGTGTTGGTAGTGGTTACGGTACCAGCGGCGGCAGAGCTGGTACTGGTTACGGTAGCAGCGGCGGCAGTGCTGGTACCAGTCATAGTGGAAGCTCTAGCAGTGCTGGTACCACTTATGGTGGAAGCGCCGGCGGTTCTGGTACCAGTTTCAGCGGTGCACTGGCTTTTGGACTGGCATGAGTGGAGGACACATAGACGCTGCTGTTCTTCAGATGACAATCCAACACATGCTCAGATCTGAAATGCAGTCACAGACTTTCAGAGGTACTCCACACACACACACACACACACACACACACACACATACAGACACACACACACACACACACATACATAAGCAACACACACACACACACAAAACACCACACACAACACACACAACATACATACAACAGACACAACACACACACACACAACACACACACACACACACACAACACACACACACATACAGACACAACACACACACACACATACATACACACACACACACACACACAACACACACCATACATACATACATACAGACACACACACACAGACACACACACACAGAACACACACACACACACACACATACAACATACAACATACAGACACACACACACACACAGACACACACACAGACACACAACACACACACACACACACACACACACACACACACACACACACACAACACAATACTTCATGTTAACTGAACTGTTTTTGTTTTTTTTCAGGCTTTTCTAACATCCTCAGTGCAGGGAGAGAGAGGGCTGCCTGGACCAAAAGGTGAAATTCAAATAAAATCTAAACATATACCTCTTTTGCATTTAATCCACAAGAGTTGTGTTTAATTTGTATTCATTTATATTTATTTTTTATCCTTTTCAGGTGAACCCGGATCTAAAGGTTGGCAAAACAAAAACACCTACTACAAGAAATCCCTTCCTCAGATTTTTCACTTCTGTTTCTGTTGGTCTGTTGTCAGTTATTTATTTGCGTTCTTCCATCATATTTTAAATGTATGTGTCACTTGTCACAGGTGATGCTGGTTTCCCTGGAATTCCAGGTGAGGAATGATGACTGACATTTTCCTCAAGTCATTACCAGTATTTTACATTTTCATAGATTTATTTTGTGGGTATCATGATGTCATTTTACTTACTGTGACCTTTGACCTCAGGTGCTCCAGGTGCAATGGGACACGCAGGCCCTGAGGGTCCTAAAGGACAGAAAGGAAGCCAAGGTACAGAAATCACTTCAGGTCAAAACTACATGATACAAGTAAACTGTTCAGATTATTTTGAGTGAGTGAGTATCTGTATGTAAAATGTGTGATCAGGTGAACATGGGATGGAGGGCCACCAGGTATCAGGGGTCGTGAGGGCCCAGCTGGCC
Organism: Seriola dumerili; assembly: GCF_002260705.1. NCBI lineage: Eukaryota > Metazoa > Chordata > Actinopteri > Carangiformes > Carangidae > Seriola > Seriola dumerili. The sequence goes on along the minus strand of NW_019174733.1, from coordinate 2,923,019 downwards.
CCAGAGGTGAGCCAGGAACTGCAAGCTTTGGACTGAAAGGTGACAGAGGTACGGCTCAGATTGACAGCAGCAAAAAGGTTGTGTGCTCTTAGTGATACAAATAGCAACTAATTTATCTTGATTAAAAAACAATGTGTCACTACAGGATCTGATGTGTTTGGTTTATGTAGGTGCTCCTGGAGAGCCTGGGGTTCCTGGTCTTGTGGGACCTGCCGGCCAGATGGGCACAAAAGGTGAGATCACTGAACATAAATCATTGTCCCTTTTGTTCATGTTTAGATAAATGTCACACAAAATTATCTAAAAAGGAGCATCTCCAACGAACAGCACCAGGTGGCAGCATTGAGTCAGTTGCAAATGCTGCCTCATTCACATCAATATTAAATAAAGCCAAACAAGATCTCTACCATGACAGTGGACATGTACTGTTATTCAAGAATTAAAACGCCCCAGATCGATGAAAAACTAAATTATATTGAATTTTTATATATAAATCATTCATGCTGTTCTACTTCTAGGAAAACACCATATTATGAATAAAGAATTATTCTTTCCTATCCTTTTGTTCCCTTATTTAGGTATTTATAAGCAGTATATAACATACACATTTAATAAATATTAGCACACTATGATGTAGCTGTAAGCAGATATAAGTTTTTTATTAATTGTATCTGTCAACAATTATATCAACCCCTGTGGGCACCCATAAGTGGAAGCTGGTGTCTAAACAGATAATGAATGACAATATAGTAAAACACAGTTGTAATAATATGAAATAGTATTCTTCACAGTAAAAACTGCTGATAAATATTGTACATTAATAAACATTTAAAATGTTATTCTATCTATTTAAAAATACATTATAATGTGTTATGAACTATTTACTAAATTGTTTATATACTGTGTATCAGTAACTGAACAGGGTTTACTTTAAATAAGTTTTCATTTTGTTAATCATTTTATCTTGTTCTGCTATATTACAATTTTTCTTTATATTTTTGAATAAGTGGATATTTCACTATTGCCACCTAACAGTTAAAAATGATGAACTGGGATTACTAATACAGTATGAATATATTCACATCAGGTTTCAATTATATCAATAAAGTTTTAGTTTTTTTTTAAGTAGAGTAGTAATTTAATGCAAGTAGTTCAACTTCCTGGATACCCTCCTCAAAATCTCCTAGAAATTAAGTGGTATTTAGTAAATATCTTTGTATATTACACAGACATTTCCAAGAAAGACTTACACAATAATAATAATAATAATAAATAAAATGAAGGTGGAGGAAGTGTTAGCTGCAGCAGTAACAAGTACTTGCTCTTTTTATTTGAATTTTAAGAAAAACAAGAAATTATGTAAAAGGTAAAGTTAAAAATAGTTCATGATGGTATCCATTGGAGTTTCCCAAAAAGACTAACAAAGATTAAATAAAGTGTTACTTGAAAAACTTGTATTCCAGTTTTATACGACTGTCTGTTAATTCTTAATTTCCACAGCTCCACATTAGCACAAATACATTTTAGTTAGATTATTATTATGTGTGGAATGTTTTTTTTTTTCTTAAAATTATTCATCTTTGCTGCAGGCCTCAGCAGGAGCTCCTGGTCTTTTCTGGGCCACCAGGTCAGTTTCTCCCTGTTTTCATTCATGTGCACCATTACAGTGACTCCTAACAGTTGAATGTTATTGAATTTACTGGCACCAACATATAAAACACTTTAGCAGAGCCTTGACTTAATCCCTGACATTTTTACATGAACTGTTTTGTTATAGTCAACCAGGTCCTCAGGGTTTCCGTGGTGAGTCAGGGTCCACCTGGGTCTAAAGTTAGGTCACATGATCTTGTTCACTTGCTAAACACAGCTGAAATGCCACAGTTAAAGACTTTATTTTAAATATTATAATATTACTCACAGTCTCTCTTCTCAACTCTTGCAGGTGACAGAGCGACTTGCTGGATTTCAGGGACTTAAAGGTTTGTTGTAACTACATCAGATTTTTGATAAGAGTTGTGTGGGTCAGTGTTTCTAACCATAGGTTAATTAATTGTTTATTTTAGGCTGAAGCTGGAGACAAAGGTTCAGAGGTTCTGCAAGGTTCAGTCCAGCTTGTTGTGAATTTAACTATTTGCTAGAGGGTCAGGATTGGCATATATCTATAACCTTGTACAGTGTCCATATAGTTGGTTCTCATACAGGCTGTTCCACTTCCATTAGGTTGATACTGGTTTACCAGGTTCTGCCTGCCGGCAAGCTGGGAAGAGAAAGGATCCAAAGGGTCAATGGGTGAACTACAGGACCTCCAACCTCAGATAATAAATTGATTCTGAGATTCTCACGCTTATGGTATCGTGCTTCTGAACTATAGTTTTGACATTTGGGGAAATATGACTGGGATAGTTTTATGCCATTTTCTGGGTGTTATGTTCGGAGACTATTTGGGTCGCGCGGTGCGAAGATTGGTAATTTATCTGGAGTCTCCCGCTGGTAGTGAACTCAAATGTTATTTTTAATGTGACTTGGCTGTAATGAATTAAGCGTGGTGCGTGTGATCATAATAAAAAATTGTACCAAGAAAGTGGAAAAAGCACTAAAACTGAGTATAAATCATTTTTAGTATGTCTATCTTTTTTTAGAATTTAATTTATTCTATAATATTCTATTTTTATTATATATTCTTATACGAATTAATTTATTATTATATGTGTATATATATATATATATATAGTTTATTCTATAGTCTACAAATTAGTTATTTTCAGCAGCTTAGAATTAAACATAGTAAATGTGTCTTTATCCTTTCCCTGAAAGTGTTGATGTTAACTTTATGTGGAAATCATTATAAACTGAGTGAATGTTTGCAGTAATGAGATCATCCATGAGGGGGCAGCCAGAGAGGAGTCCTCCCCACCCCCTTCCCCCTCAAAAACCCAATTGAATATTTTTTTTCTCTCTTTCATCAGGATTGTCTGGAACATGATGGTGCAAAAGATCAAGAGGTAAATTAGTCATTATATAAGTACTACAGATACACTTATTTGAATAATATCTGAATATGCACCAGGACGTGGTGCTGAATGGCTTCACAACCAAAAATGAATGAGGGTCAGGCTAAAAAACAAGACTTTTCCATACACAATTTCGAAAAAAAAAAAGAACCCAAAAAACTATAACTTATATATTTGTAATTTGTATTTCATTTTATTTTTTCAGGTGACCAAGATCTCGCTGGGCCACCTGGACTCAGGGACCTGCTGGGCCCTCCCGGGGTGATGCTGGACTTCCAGGTAAAGTGAACATAAAGTCATTTCTTTATGAAACACGATCTTAAGCTATATTAACATTATCATCAGTGGATAATATGATGCGATATATTTACCCTCTCCACCCTCCACCACCCCTCTATAGGAAGCACCTGGGCTTCAAGGACCACCAGGTATGACTCTACTATTAATACAGCACACATTGTAGTTTTCATTATTTAATTCTGTGGAAATATCATTGTCTTCCTTCCTCAACACTATAATGTACTTTTATTCTTATTTTTAGGATACCAGGGAATCCAGGACAACTGGCGCCAAAGGTACAACTGCTGTCAACTTTCAGCTTTCAGGCTTGAGGGCCTCCTGCAGTTTTTCTAAAATAGTATTTGTGCCTATTCATTAAAAAAATTTCTGTAATCTGATATAGCATGTGTCTCTCTATTTTTTAGGTGACACTGGTGAACCCGGAAGAATTATCAATGCAGGTAACACAGCATGATAAAAATTAGACTTTAACACATTATTGATCAGACTATATTTGAGGATATCTGAGCCTTGCTATTTTTTCTCAGCTGCCGTTTACCACAGTGTATTGGCATCCCAGGAACCACCTGAGGCCTCTGAGTCCTCCCGCGCCCTGGCTGGACCTCCTGGATTGTCAAGGGTCTGACCCTTGACAGCCAGAAAACGTGCCAGATGAATGTCCTTGACATATCTGCCATATCTAAGCATCTTAAGCCCCGAATCATGGTGCCAATCAGCAGTAGTCACAATTCTTACTGTTCTTCATTTGCTTGTTGTTTTTTTATGCTTTAAATTCATTATATGTTGTGTTGAATTTCCAATCTCAGGTCCATTAGGCCACTGCTGATAGTGCGTGCCTGGCCAGCCTGCGTAGGAATATACCACTTTGTTTTCTCCCATAAGGAAGCATTATTTAGATATCCTGTTTATGCCCACAAGTCTAATAGATTTGCTGCAAGATTTTGTTTGTTCCTCACAGGTCAAAAGGTGAAGAGGATATACAGGGAGAAACAGGGAGAAGGCAGAATATCAGTGGGAACGACTGAAACTATAAGTTCTAACTGGAAAGCAGGAGTGAGACGTTTTGGTTCATGGTTATAGCTATAAGACATATATGAATTATTAGTGGGTGGAAAATACCTGCTGCATCTGATCCGTGTGACATTAATCTGAGCTTAAGCAAAAATACGTAAAATTTAAGAGAAATTGAAACACCAATACTATCTGATCTTCAAATGAAAAGTTGAATTAATAAGGAATAAAGATTAGTTCAGCATTGATGCACAGCATATAGTATTTAAGATAGATGTCTATACCCATCCATTGCAACAAAGCATGCTGTACGAGAGATTTTATAAACTAGCGACTAATTTGCCATGAAGTCTGGTAGACCCCTCAGTTCCGTTCACTCCAGCGGAAAATGATTTAGCTTCTGGAGAATTCAATAGTCAAGGTTTCAATGTCTCAATACACCTAAGAACCAAATCCTATTCCTCACTTGCGGGGACAAGGGGCGGGAAAATAAACCTGAAACCTTGTCAGTATTAGACACACACACTAATGCAGTGTACGAACCACTGGCCCAGTAAAAGCTAAACAACAAACATAAACAAATAAAAGATGGGTAACTACACTAATCCGTTCTGATATGTGCTTGTAGTCACCGACTTTGGTGACAAACCACTCCTCACTCCCTCAACAAACTCATAGAGTACTGACTTGAGCGTCAAAAATGTGGCTGAGGCCGCCAACGCTTTTTCCCTCTGCAAACCATCTTGAAAAACAGCTCTCTCACTTCATATCTAGTGCGAATGCAGCGGTAGTGGGCAGGGCTAAGGCCTGATCCCGATTTTCCTCATTTATGAGGAGAAGTAAGCCGTCAGATTTGGTTTTCGAAATTTTTTCCACTCTTTTATTGCGGAGAAACATGGATGTTAAAAAAAAAAAAAAAGAATTAATCAATAGCAGATTTTTTTACATTGTTGTTAAACATTTCTGGAAACTTTAAGGCAAAGCCTAATGCTGCAAGACTATCATAAAATATATTATAGTATAAACTCAGTGGCTCGCGGCATATGGTTAATGTTAGTAATGTCAGCAAACCCTTATAGAATATCGATTACCTTCTTTAACTGACATTACAGAGTGTGTTAGCTAGAGCTACACAAGTCTTGCCCTACTGAAAATTATCACTCATGGCCAACAGTCGCTGCTTCTATCAGCAAAGCGGAAAAATGTAATTTAACTACACCACTACACCGCTGGTTTTAGTCTAATTTCCTACAGAAGCCACAGTATTGGTCTGATTACATAATGATTCATTGATTAAAAATTGTGTTTTTTTTTTTGGACTTTTAGCACTCCAGTTTAAGGTTTCATGGTCTGGAGGCCTCAGAGCTAACTGCACGGCTGGACACGGCCCATGTGGGTCTCACCTGGTCATACCTGGACAGTCCGGTAAATATCAAGACACAACATACTCTGCGTTGCAAAAATTAAGTTCAAGTTTTTTCTTTTTGTCATGTACATTATTAAAAGTTACATGAACATTCATATGCAATGGACATTGCCCTGGCTCTCTATATATTGAATATATCAATAAATAGAATAAGTTAAAAAAAAAAACAACAATAGTATCGCAGGAAGACCATCCTTAATGATTTTGTAGGATTTGTCTTGACGCCATCCTCCCAGGAATTGATCGCCTTCTGCTCCTGTGTGTCTTCTTCTAATATTTCAAATTGTTTTCATAGGAGATTCAAGACAAGGACCTCCAGGACCACCTGGGCCTCCAGGTCAGCCAGAGCAGTATTTTCAGCTTTATAAATATACCGTTTCATATTGCGATACAGAGGTGAGTGGAATCATACAGTTGGTTGGTATTTTGTGGAGTTCATCCATTCTTCAAGTTGAAGCTTTAACAATCATTTTTACCTCATAGCGTTATGGAAGGACCAGGACCTAAAAGGAGACAAGAGGAGAGTCAGGCCCTTACTTCCAGCTCTGGTATGTACCAAAATTTTAGACTTGTGCGCTGCCTTGATATGGTTACAATGCTAACCAACAGTGCGACACCACTGCATTCAACAACTGCTCTTCTTACAGAAGTTTTAACACTGGCGACCACCAGGACCACCTGGGCCTGCTGCCGGCCTAAAGATCAACAGGTGATCAAGATTTTGTTAAAGTGCGTCTTACCTCTTTAGCTTCATTTAAGCATCTACACTCCATGAGCTTCTATGTGAGCACGTTAACAGTGACATTTACTCTCAATATCTTAGGTTCTCCTGGCCAAGCGGCCTACCAAGGTTGACTTTCTTTGTGCCTTTTCTGTCTATTGTATTTTAAATCATTCATAGCTTTTTCACTCTGTATTTGTTGTAGGCCTACTAATCTTTTTGACTAATAGTTGTTGAGCCTCCCTCTGAACAGATGTTTTCCAGCATCAATAACTAGTTATGACTGCCCTCCCCATTTGTGTCTACAGGCCTAACAAGCGACAGCCAGGAGACCAGGAAGCCCTCTGGGGAAGACGAGGTCGGCCCTTTTCCATCCACCCCCAAACATAAAATCATAAATATTCCAAATTAATACTATACAATTTTAATTTATTAAAAGAATAGCCACCCTTGTGAATATTAGTGCTGCAGGATGTGTGAGCAGAAATAATGCACAGTGTGAACTCACTGTAACCCTGACACTGTATATTTATTTCTTACAGTGTCAAACTTATGCTGGGAGTGGACACGCGGAATCCCTGGTTCCACCAGGTCCGACCAGGGCCACCCGAGTCCAGGACCACAAGAATTCAAAGGTAAACCTTACATCACACTGGCAAATCTGCAGATGTTTTCAGATGTTTAATTGTCTGTATTTCACAGCAAATACTTGTATCCAAAAAACTGCACCCTAAAAAATGCTTTTTGTTTGTTGTTTATCATTTCTAAGGGGACACCGGAGCTCCTGGTATTTCTGCGCTCTTCAAGAGGTAGAGAAACAACATCATTATTGCTCCCACACTCACTCTTTAAACAATCAGCTCACAGTGGGCCTTTAATCCGTTTCCCTATGTTCTCCCTTCAGCCTTCCTCCACTACTCACTTCCTCCCCACTCTCACTGTCACTATCCAGGTCCCCTCCACTGGTCCCGCAGGCCCATCCTAGCCTCCAGGCCAGCCAGGCTCTTTTGTTATCTAGTGCACGATGCGGCCTATACATCTTCTGAATACTAAGTAAGTGTTGTTCTGAGGCAATGTCACAAGATCACAGGCTGTCAGGGGGACAGACACAGAATATTAACATTTTTAATTTGATCCATTACAGATAGAATCAGACAGTCTGCCGTAAACCCTGGACCTCCAGGTCCACCTGGCCATCCAGGAATCCCTGGAACCTACTCAGGCTCTATAGAGGACATTGCCGCTCGGATCATTGCCTACCTGCGAAGTAACTAGTGCTTTTCCCCAGAATTTATATTACTAAATGGTAGTGTGACGAAGAAGGTCCTTATGGAATCTATTCTCTCTCTTTTT